>NW_019525275.1:557970-620689 GCF_002814215.2 Seriola lalandi dorsalis
CTATTAGACATTTCTATTAAATTTTATCATAATCAGCGTAAGAATTCTTGAGTTATGGCTAAAAATGTATTTGAGAGGTCATAGTGACCTTGGACTTTGACCTTTGACCGCCAAAATCTAATCAGTTCAAGTTCAAGTGGATGTTTGTGCCAGATGAAATTACATTTCTGAGATATCATGTTCATGAGAATGGTACATACATACATGCGGACAATATGAAAACATAATGCCTCCAGCCGCGGCTGCTGCCAGCGTGGATGCTTTAAAATTTATTTCCAAATCTATCCAAAGAGTTGCAGGTTCTAATTTTGGCTTTTGTATTTTCCGAACATTTCTCTACTGTAATGATAATTTCTGCTGGTTCTGGGAGCTGTGACTTTCTGACCAATGCTCTCCTTACTACTCATTTAATATGATCCAGAAACTGAACTTGTGTTCTGCAGCTGATCTCACTGTGAGATTTTACTGATAATAGTCACCTGGATTCAATTTAACATGAACATGTATTGCTGCAGCTGTAAACACACAAACTGGAGATTATTTCTCAGAAGAGAAGCTAGTTTACTGTCAGCAGCAGCGTAATCAGGCGCCTCACAGTCAATCCAGCAGACAGTAACACAGCGAGTATAAAGAAACACTAAAGCTCCAAATCTGCTGAACCACAGCTGGCTCGTTACTCTGAGCTGACGAGCAGAAACCACCACAACCCTCAGTTCACCACCAGTTCTACTCCTTTATACCCTTAATCTCAACGAGCCTCATTAGCTGCCATGGCCACCAGGACCAGTGGGACGGGAGAAACAACGCCCTGAGATCCTCCTCCAGCAGAGAAAAATTAAGAAAAACTTCAAAGAGTCTTGTGGAAAACAAACTTGACAAATATTACATTTTATTTGCGGCACCAAAAGCGAAAGGACGTTAAAATTAATAAGAAACAGCGAATATAAGGAAACACTAAAGCTCCAAATCTGCTGAGAGAATGACCTCAGCTGGCTCATTACTGTGAGCTGATGAGCAGAAGCCACCACAACCCTCTCTCAGTTCACCACCAGTTTAACACCTTTACACTCCAAACGTTTCGCAGCTGCAGCTGACAAGTTCAAGAAATACATGAGCTCTCGCTTGCTGTCTGCAGTAGAATTTGCCATAGTGGATTAGCAGAAACAATGATATCTTGATAAGTTTTGTCTTTGAAAGGGTAGACTTTATTCTACCAATATCCCATCATCTAATTTTGTACATCTTACCAGACTACAAACTGCAGCCAGCCTGCATAGTGAACCAAACACCGGCCCATTTTCTTTAGCTCAGTGACATCACTACTACAGCTGACACTTGCAACCTGTTTCTACCTGGTATTTCCTGGTTAAATACGTCAATCCTGTGACAGATCCCGTTTCAGTCCAAGTCTAACCAAATCTTCAGCTGCACTTTATCAGGTTCAACTCAACATCCATCGGCTGCACGTGCACTCAGGGTTAGCTGTCCTTTGGGTAAGATCATGCATGCTAATGTTCATATAAATGTTTCCTTGTTAATGTATAAGGCTACAACTAATGATGATCTTCATTATCAAGCTGCCTTTTTACATGATCAATCATTGTCTACAAATTTAAGAATATAGTGAACGTGTAATGTTACGCAAGTATGAGTTGAGCTGAAACTGTGGCCATAAAGGGATGCACATGGTCAGCAACAATACTCAGATAGACTATGACATTCAAACAATGATTTATTGGTATTAAGGGGCCCAAAGTGAAACAAGAAAACATTCCCCACACCATCACATCACCACCAGCCTGGACTGTTGACACAAGGGAGGATGGGTCCATGGATTCATGATGTTGATGGCAAATTCTAACAGAAAACCAGGTTTATCAGACCAAGCTACATTTTTCCAGCCTTCAACGGCCCAACTTTGATGATCCTGTGTCGACTGCAGCCTCAGATTTGTTCTCATCTGACAGGAACCTGATGTGGTCTCCTGCTGTTGTAGACCATCTGCCTCGGGGTTCGGCATGTTGTTCAATCTGAGATGCATTTCTGCTCACCACAGTTGTACAGAGTGGTTTTTCTGAGTAACCAAAGTCTTTTTGTCAGCTCAAACCAGTCTGGCCATTCTCCTCTGACCTCTCTCTTCAACAAGGTGTTTCTATCAACACAGCTGCTGCTCACTGGATGTTTTTTTGTGTCTCGCACCATTCTGAGTAAAAGCTCTATAGATTGTTTTGTGTGAAAATCCCATGAGATCAGCAGCTTCAGAAACACTCAAACCAGCCCATCTGGCACCAACAGTCATCGCACGGTTAGAGTCACTACTGTCACATGATTGGCTGCATAATCTTTTGAATGAGCAGATGTACAGGTGTTCCTAATAAAGTGTTCAGTGAATGTATTTCCGCCTGTTTTGAGTAAGAACTTCCGTCTCCAGCTGTTAAACGAAATAACTTAGCCTTTTTTTTTTCTTTTTCTTTTTAAAATAAACACATTGAAATGTATTTGTGAGCTCTTCAGTGTGCTCGGGGCTGAGTGCCATAGACACGGTAGAGAAGTTTAGTTTATTATGTTTATTTATAAATCTCATAGAGGAGAAGAGATGTATTGTACCAGATTTAGCTACTGGCTAATTTCCATCTCTAATCCCTGGGAAAGTCAGGTGGATTTGTTGAAAATACTGTACCTACACAGGAGGTGTGGCATGAGCAGCATGTTAGCAGCAGCAGCTTCAGTCCTCTGTCTGTGTCTACACAGGAGGTATTCAGGCACAGTATTAGGTTGTAGGTCAACGATGTTTTGGCAGCACTCAAAACCCAACACACAACCACTGTTGTTCTGTGCATAAAACAGAAGAAAATATACCTGAAGCATAAGAATACACTTTGGGTCATATGTACAGGCGTACAGCACAAGTAAAATGCAAGCTGTTCTGCCGCCTGTGTGGACAGCTGGTTTGATTAAAATAGAAGACAATCTCTTCGACATGCTGTAAGAAAGATACAGAATAACTGATCCAGACTGATCCTTAAAGAGTTGTTTTTTTTAAGTCAATTTACAGCAAACTGTCACCATTTTTCTATCGCCATTTTTCAAGGGTACAGCCAAGTAGCCAAATCACCCTACAAAGCTCTGATTAGTAGTCGTCGACCAAACACTAGACCTATTTGAATCGCTGAACAAATCAATTCTGGGCAGTGATTCACAAGTCTGGAACCAGGGTACTGCTAAATAAAAAGTCACCATGATTCACCTTCTGGGGACTATGAACATCTGCAGAAAATTTTATAGATATCAGTTTGAGATACTTCAGTCTGAACCAGCAGATGGTCGGACGTCATCATCATCTCTTGACTTCAAAACTCTACTTACAACCAAGCTGACAAACTAAAGGTTTTCAGTGGCTTTGGTCCATAGAATAGTGAATGAAAAAATTACTTCTTTTGTTTCCTTTTACTGGGAGAACTTGTTATATTAACATGTTTGATGATGTATGTTTTCAGATATTTACTCTGAAAGGCCAAGAAACTGATCAGTTCTCATGTGATAAAGACAGAAAAGCCATCAACAGCTTTGTGAAACACTAGAGCAGAAAAACAAAATAAACTACAATCTGGGTGAAATGTCCCTGGAGGAAAACGGTAAACCTGGAGATGCTAATTAGCTGCTGGCTAGAAAAGAAAGTCCTCAGCTACATGATCACAGCATCTCAGTGGCTGTTGGTAATTTTACACCTTGGACATGATATAATATTACAAGCCATGTTCTGTTTACCTTTCATCAAAACTGCAGACAAGGATGAGATAGTGTCTCTATCAGATAAACTGCTCTGTATAACCCCACCCAAAATGAGTAATTCATCATTTATTGATTTAACAGTTTAAACGGTGCAGAGGACAGCGCAGCCTGCAGATGCAGAGCAGACCGGGGAGATCTCTGGCTACTGCGCAGTTTAACATGCACACTATCAGGCCCATTAATCAGACGCAGCAACACAGAAACTAACAGTGCTGCTGCCAGACAGCCAGAAGGACTGCACACCCCCAGACAGACACACAAGCAGACATCAGCTTCACATCAGCTCATCTAAAAACTGCAGACTTCTCTCAGATCCCACCTCCACCTGGTAACATGTGATCCGTATCTGAATAATTACATCTGATCACAGATCTTTGCATTTACAACTGGTGTTCATAAGTGTTGTGACTGGGTCTCAATATATATATATATATTATATTAGATCGGCAAAGCTGGTGGACATGATGTGCAGTGTTTTTCATCAACAAAAAAGTAAGACGAAAAATATATGACATTCAGATCAACAACAGCACTCTCATTCATTTGAATGGAACCAGTTTGTCAACGCAGCAGGTGTGCCAAAAACAACAAAGGGTCATCCAGCAAAAAAGCTGAACCTGACTCAACTTTTGTTGCAGCTACATTGGCCAGTAAAATACTGCACATAAGAGCAAATGTTTCTAAGGGACTACTTTATAACATTAACGCTGTATTTTTACTGTTTACTTTGCAATGACTGACAACACTGGCAGCGCCAGTGCTAATTTAACTTTGCCCATCTGTCACGTGACCCTGGCCTTGCAAATCGTAGCGGTCCCTCGAGAACCTCCTTTAGCGATGCTGCGCTATGGACTACATTTTTTTCTTTGCATCGGAAAGGCTCATCTGTAGCTTTTTTACTGGTTTGTGGGAGGTGGGGTTATGGGACCTTTATATTTATTAGTTAACATTCATAAGAAACTAAAATTACCGCCTTACAATTGTATAATTCCACCACCCAGACTAGTTTCAAATTACATCCCTGTTTATCCAAAGTGATATTAAATATTAACCATTTGTGTGAAATAGTGTCATAATTGCTGTGGGAAGTTGTGAATAATGGCTAAAAGTGTTTTGTGAGGTCACACTGATTTTGACCTTCGACCACTAAAATCTAATCAGTTCATCCTCGAGTCCAGGTGAGTGTTTGTGCCAAATGTCAAGGGATTCCCTTGAGGAGTTCTGAAGATACTGCTTTCACAAGACCAAAATCATATTTTGTGAGGTCAACGTGATCTTGACCTTTGACCTGTAGCCACTGAAATCTAATCAGTTTGTCCTTGAGTCCAGCTGAATGCTGTTACCAAATTTGCAAACACGAAAAAAATGTCAGCTCTGGCTGTCGCGGTGCAGAAGGATCCAAAGTAGGCATTAATATTAAATGTGAGAATTATTTAAGATGCAAGATACATTTTTTATTGTCAGTCAAAGGTGAAAAAGGAGAATTAAGTAAAAGAGATGACAGAAGGAGGAGGAGAGGAAGAGGGGGAAAGAGATGAAAAAAAGACAGAATAGAGGACAGAAAGAGAAGACGGAAATAAGAAGAGACAGACAGGAAGGAAGAGAAAAACACAGGAAGACAGAGGGGACATTTACTGATGCAACATACAGACACAGATCCATGGTGCAAGTGTAAACAAGACGACTTCTCGTGATTCACCGTGACTGTACGACGCTCACAGGAAGTCTCTACATTAGCAGTTTCCTCGCTTGGCAGACAGCGGGATGAACAGAGGGGGGATGGGTGGAGGGTGAGGGCTGGTGGGGTTACTTGTGTTTGTGTGTGTAGATTGACAAGCAAGTGACAGACTGCCTGTATTAATTTCTAAAGGGCTGTAGAGGTCATCATTGATGTTTAACACTATTTACATGGTAAGTGTGACTTTGTCCATACTGATCATTCCTGATACTTTCCCATCAAATGTTGCTTTTGCACGTGACAGTAGCCTGGCTGCAGACCTCTGAGTCACCACCCACATCTGATGCTTTCGGTGATGCAAATGGGTCTGGTGTTGTGTTCATCGGCAGCTGTTTTCCCAATAGGCCAATCGTTGCTTTGTCGGCAGGGATAAGAGTGGAACATCATCGTCCCACATAGCTAACTAGCCAGCTGCATCCATGAAAAACAGCAAAACAAAAATAGCATCAACACTTTTCTCACTTGGCAGACAGTCAACACAGATGTCCAGGTCAACTTACAAAAATACAAGATATATATTTTTTGTTTGACATGACAAACATAAAAGTTAACTGCTCCTAGTAACCAATGCCACATGTTTAAAACAACAAGACTAGGTCAAAATCTCATATATGGCTGAACCGTGTGTGCTCAATGTGTGAAATTGAGGACATGGTTGAATCACTATACACAACTACTTTCAATGGAAAGTAAGTAAAGCCTGCTGGAAAGGTCGCTAAATGTCGCCAGATGGCATAATATGTATATGCATTTTGCATCCTGTCAGCCAGTTTCAGCCCTCTAAGCTTGCTTCCCTCCTACTTTCTGTGCTCACATATGCAGTATTTTAATACAGCCGAATTCCCAATGAAGTCATACAATGGAACAAGTATGAAATAATGACAGAAACGCTTAAGACTACATGTTAAACAGCAGTCACTTCCAGACCATTTCCAAGCTGCTGCTCTGCTGCTAAAATCCTGATTTTTATAACTGCAACGTTGTCCGACAGAAATCACTGTACACATAATATAATGATAACCGCTGTGCTGTGATTTCGGCCATATTTACTTATAAAACGTTTGAAGCAACAGAATATCTTATTATTTTGTTTTAACTGAACAGAGTAGAAAGGGAGAGGTGTACCTGTCGTTCAAGGGGCATACTGGCAACTCTCTTCTACAGAAAGTAGCTAAGGTTGTCCAAAATGTCGCTAGATCTGTCAGGTGCTTTTTTGAAAAGAGTCACTTACGTGGTCTGAAAATAAAAACTGTTGCAAATCCACTGTAAACTACCCTGATGATGTAATAGTGAATGTCAAATCATTTTGAAAAAGCAGTGGCCAGTAGGAAAAGTCCAACACTGCATTTAGAATTATTGCAAAATATTTTCTTGGCATGGTAACACACTTTGAAAATGAATAAAAATCAATATAAGGAAAATTATACGTGCTAAAAATCAGCATGCTAATATTAGCAGTTAGCTCAGTGCGCTGCTGTGCCTACATGCAGCCAAACAGAGCTTATCTATCAATGAAAGGTTTTTAATATTTATATCAGTATCTTCATCATAGATGAGTGTTCATATATTTTGTTATCGTTTTAATAGACTAAAATCACAACAGAGAAGTTTAAAAGGACAATTTTCACCCTGAAATCATCACACCACAGATAGAAAAACTGTCACAACCATTCCACACTACAATGACAAAATAAAAATTTTAACTATTTGACACACAAAAAAACCAAAGAAAAAAAACACATTCTTTGAATGTGCCTCCATAATGTGTCATATTACTACAACTGGGCCACATAATGAAACCAAATCAACAGCAATGCACCCTCCTCAGTAAATGCAGTTTCATTTCTCTTGCAGGTTGCCTTCAGAGAAAATGCAGCTGCTGGCTGCAGGTGCAGCTGTGTGGTTACATAGCAGTTCATCAGAGTAAGCCGATAAATGTCTGTGATTGGTCAGCTACCCAGTGAATGGGGAGCATTTCACTTGATACACCAGACCAGACACTACATACAAAGATGCAAAGCACAACATGTTATGAGTCAGATCTGGTCTATGTCACTGTGATAGTTATACAGGTTCTTCTGCAGCACCATATTACGTATATTTGTGTGTATAGAATATGTATGTGCATGCATATTCTATACATTTATGCACACACACAACCCCTTTCTACTTCAGCATTTTAATAAAATTGTATCTATTGTCACAAGTTGTGCCTTTGTTTCCCCTGTGCTCCACCTACGCTGATGACAAGTTCCTGACACTATAATGTTACCTAGCTTTACTGACAGACAAGACTAGAGATGGGAATCAAGAATGGGATCCAGTGGAGAACTTATTCCAAATTGCCAAAACTATCAGACCACAAATCACTGTTCTGTTGTGGTTTAGCAACACTACACCTGAGCCCTAGGGTTGGGCAGCGAGAACCGGTTCCAAACAGGAACCGGTTTCTAACGTCCGGTTCAGGAACCATTAAGAATATGTTTGAATTTTAATTATTTTTTTCGGTTCCGAAATGCCCGCACTAGTTTGTTTTCGGGGTTTGTTTTACTCCACCCGGCGTGCTGCCGTGCTCTGTTTGTTTTCAGGGTTTCTATCACTCCGCCCAGCATGCTCCGCTAAACATCACTTGTTGAACATGGACCGCAAACGCCGCTCGAAAGTCTGGCTTCATTTTAATTTTAAAAAAAGGACGGATTCGCACAGTGCAACACCTGTGGTAAACTTATTTCTGCCAAAGGAGGATGCCCAACGAACATGACAAAACACCTTCGGTGCATGGTATAAAACTTAACGAGTGCACTGTGTTTGACGCGTTGAGCCGCTCTCCCGCTCCCATCGCTTCCTCCACTTTGGACAGTCAACCATCAGCCAGCAACTCCTCGTTGGAAACGGAACCAGGTACATGAAAATTATGTTTGCTAGCTTAAGTTATAGACTACCAGTTGCTAAAACTGTGTCAAATCTGTTCATAGTTGTTGAATGCTCGCAGAGTGATGCTAACGTTAGCCAGTCTGAGTCTGCTGCTGCTGCTACGTTAACCGGCCAGCGACCCCAGCCAGCAAAAAGACAACAACAAACCCCTTTCAGCATGGCAGCTAGGGGAAAGCTGTCAGCGGAGCAAATTGCTGAGTGCCACAGAAAAGTAACGGCATATGTGGTAAAAAGGCTGCATCCCTTTAGCGATGTCGAGTCGCCCACATTTAGGTAAGTAAATAAGGATAACGTAAAGCCAACTAACTTAGCTGGTAGCTACTTTATCTACCACTGACCTAAGTTACAGTAACAGTTCAGGTTTAACTTTATTGACAGATTTGTCTTTGGCACATTGCACATCACAACATATGGACATGTGCTGAAGTGTATTGCACATTACTTTTATGTTCTGTTTAAAAGTTAAATGTTTTTTTTGTTTTTTCTACTGATAACTGTTCTGTCCTGTCTTTGTTTAGCAGCCTCCTCCTTCCAAACAATCCAAAAAGTCTATACTGGAGGAGCTTTTTGCTGAGGAGGATGCCATGGTGGGCAATATGACGATATTAGATCGTGAACGATTACAACGTGAAGACGATCTTTCAAACTGCAGAGATCGTGGGATCGTTTAGGGCACATTCTATAAATTGCAGTTCTATTCTGATGCACCGACGCACGAGACCTATTGACGTTGTCAACCTGACCGACCAATCATAGCGAATTACGGGCAGTGAGTGTGACAGTGTTTGTGTGTGTAGCGCTAGCACATGGAGAGCGATGGCTGAAAGCCAAACGGAGTTGGTCACTAAAAAAATTCCACCTCCATTATATGTAATTGGTTTGGATTTTTTTACCTGAAGAGGAAGCACCCCAAGCAGTATGCTGAGAGCCAAACAGCTAACAGATAATTCAGGTTATACACATTGCAGTTAGATATTTTTTGTTCAAAACTGTTGCACTAAAAGAGATAACCACAGTCACTTTAGTTTGTATTTTTGTGTTTCAATAAGCTATTTATTGTTTTGATAAATAAATCCTGTTTAAATGACTGTCAGTAATGTCTTTGATTGATATTTTACTTTCTGTTACTACTTTTGCAAGAGTGCACTTTATTAGAATGTTGTTGTTGTTTACCTTAAACTTTACGTTGTTTGCAGTCACGACTGCGCCAGGGTTTGAGTTTGTTTTATTTTGTTTCATATACATCCACCTGGGCTGCAGCTCTTTGCTTTTTAGACTGCTGTCAACTTGTAGTGTTATTTCAGCAGAATTCAGTTTTACAGTTACAGTTAATAAGTTCTAATAGAATACCCTAGTTACAGTACAGCAACCAAATTAAACTGTGTCAAGTCAACTGACAATGTGAATAAATAAAAATGGCCTGTGTAAAGGCTTTTTCAAATGAGAAAATTCTCCTGTTTTTTTTTCTCTCCTGCACCTCAAAGAATCAGAATCGAGAATTGTTTAGAACAGGAATCGATATTTAGAATCGGAATCGTTAAAATCCAAACGATGCCCAAACCTACTGAGCCCCGCTCTCATACACACCCCAAATGACAGGCACACAGAGGCGAACGACACAACACACACAGTATATATTTTATGCTGGCCAACCGATGTTGTGGCCCATCAGGATTTGATGGACAGTCAGACTACAAATGGTTTGGTTATTCTATTGTGGTGCATGCACTTAGTATGCCAGCAGTTGGAGTGAATATCAATAGGTAATAAAATCTATCAGGCCCTTATACATGAAAGGATACCACCATTGTACCATTATACCAACAAGCCATTTTCTTCAGTGTATTTGGGACTGATTGATTATTTGTTGTCTGTTCCAGATTGCGCTCTTGTACAATGTGAGACAAATTTTGGGGCATTATTATTGTTTTGTATGTCAATAGAAGGTCAGAATCAGGTTTTGAGTAGTCACTTCTTGTCGCACACCTTCTAAAACAATTTTGCGACAACATAAACAAGATAACACTGTTTGTACATGGGTAGGACTCTAAACACCATATGTGACATCACCATGGTATTAACAGACAGAATAATGACAGCAGCAAAAAAAAAAAATGCTCTTATTGTTCAAGCTGCTCTATGATCAATTAGACGCAGGAGGAGAGACCTGTTTGGAATTTGTATGAGAAAAAAAAGCAACTGAAATTAATGGAATATAACAAAATGTCATGAGTCACTTTTGAAGAGTGTCAAGAAGAATTTGGAATAATAAAGCACAAGGTTGGTGATATTCTGTTTTTCTTATTGTCAACAAATCCGATGAAAAGATACAAGCAAACACAGATCCTTCAAACAGGCATACTGTGTGTATACAAAGGCTGATATACTTTATTCCATCATATAGCTCCAATGTCATCCAAAAGCTATTTACATGTCAATGCACCACACTTGCACTGGGTGCTTTTCACTTAGTCTTACATATAACAACAGTACTAGGTCCTTCTATTTGAGAAACATTTGGTAAAACCTACAGCTGTTTTAGGAAACTACTTAAGGTTTGTAAAATTGAATGTATATTTATATGGACCACTTTAACAGACATGGCATTTTTTGGATAGTAGATGGTAGGGAGGCAGTGGGTACATATATTTGCCCTAACTGTTTAGCTACTGGGGTGCCTTGTACATACATTCTCAATGTACTGTGCAGAAAATGGAAGCTAAGCTAACTGGTTAACAAGCAGTAATGTTGTACTCATACAAGTTGTTCACTTGATGTAACACGCCAATATCTATATTCCTTACAAATGGTGCAAAATCCAAATTGTGGAACAAACAATGGAAGAGGTTTTGAACAACTAGGACTCTTCCTAGAGCTGGCTGCCTGTGTGTAGAGGTTCAGTGGAGACCACTCATGGCAAATAGAATTGATTGGACAAAGTTCAGACAGGCACACGCCTGTGCATATAAGATCCCACAATTTACATTGCACGTCAGGACAAAAACCAAGCCATGAAATCTAAGGAATTTTCTGCAATAAAATAAACTGTCATGGCATACACCAGGGCATGGGTATAAAGCCATTTCTAAAGCTTTGAGTGTTCCCGGGAACATATGGGCCTCAATAATTGTGGCCCAATAAAAATGGAAGAAGGTTGGCTGTCCGGCGAAATGTGTTAATTTTTTCCTGAGATAAAAAGTCCATGTTGGTTTGGGTCATATTGAATCAGTCAAAATCAACAGGACCCTAAAATGTGCATGGCAATGAAGTTGTGTGTGCATTAACATGGATAGCATGTTTAATGCATACTATCCATGGAATAAAGGCTGTCTGTAACGTAAGCATATTAACTGAAACCAAATTTTTAATCATCTAGATGACAACATCACAACAAGATCTTTATTCTCTTAACAATATTTTGTTAATTTCACATTAATCTACTAAAATCAACCATTTTGTCAATTTGGAGACTTGATATTGAAACGGGCCCAATTAACAATTTGGTTTGTTTGAACACAAACATACTGCAAGACCAGCTAAGATGATGTCAAACACATCTGCTAACAATCTGGACAATCCTGGTGAAAAAAGCTCAGAACAGCAGCCTAAATGAGGGTAGCCTGACCCTCACTCACTGCACTGTGACAGCATACCTGCCTGCATCTAAATCTGTCAAAATCACAAAGCTCATTGACCAAAACAACTGTCCTGTCATCCACAGAGCATCGTTTTCAGTTTTTTTTCATCATGACCCATCTACTGCCATTGGGAAATATTGCCCCATTTAACAGGGGACCAGGGATTGGGAAAGTGTTGAAAAGTGAGTTTTACAAAGCAGATAAGTTAGCAGCTCTTAAATTAATTGTGGAGTCTTTGGTTCTGATCAACATTAATCAACCACTATATTATATATTAATAATGGTTTAAGCGACAATGAAACACTGAATCACTGGAAGTGAAATCCAGACTCTATCTACTGCTCCATGGTGACAAAGGCCCTGTCGTAATCACTTCTCTCCGTAGCCATTGTTGCTGTGTGGCGCTCAGTTGTTTTTTTTTAAATAATTTGCTGAGATGTTTTTCATGAAGCAAAAAAACATATCTACTAATGTGAGGTCAACACAAAAGACAAATTACTAAAATGTCTGACCAAAGGAAGCCATTTAGCCCAACACAGCTTGCTACAATGCAGCTAGCAAGTATCTCGGGGAAGTGTCTCATAAGTCTACGGTTAGACTGCTATATGAGATGCCTCTTACAGTTACAGTTAATAACTGTAACCCCCCCCCCCATAAAAACAGTAACATCTTTAATCTAAGCACTATAATGACCAGATTGACAGTAGTTCTAAATTTGAATTTACTTTAAACATACCACATGGGCGATATATTGGGATCCTGAATATCCCAAAACTTTAAAGAAAAAAGTAAATAGCTCAGACTGACAGTATTATTGGCTGGAACGCATCAGCAGGACCAGTCCTATAAATGAAAATGCCGGTGACTGACTGAGCGATAGAGTTGCATAAACAAGTTACACCATTGGTCAGAAGCAGGCCTTCACTTCTAATTCCCTCAGTTTGATATGTATAATTGTAATATTGTAGAACGAAGCCTTGTTTTGATCCACTCTTGTTAATGTTAATACATTACACATTACTGTGCTCTCGTGGCATGAAAGGTCTGCAACACCCGATACTGGAAACCTCGAAATGCTTGATACATTAGAGGTTCGCATTCGGTATATACAGAGGGGGGAGAATAACAAAACAACGCTCAAACATCCCAGCACTACTCCTTATACAATTAGCACTGAATAGTTCACTCAACATTAAGCAGCAAATGCAGATTTTAGATACCTACTATTCATCATCGTTTTTACATTATCACTGACACGCACACTGACAACTACAGACATCACAGCCACGTAGTTGTTGTCATACTTCTTTCTAGTACGCTTTGAGTAGCACATGCGCATTCATTGCCCTTGTACTAGTTGCCATGTGTACCGGCGAGGACATAAACTGAAGGTACAGGGATGATCGCACAGAGCCTCACATTCACACGCTAATGATGAAATTTACATCATGCTGATCCTAGCATACTCACATACTTGTGGAAAGTATAAAACTAGCTTCCCTGGCGACTGCTCAGTGTAGCACAGACAGCTGGTAATCATAGCTAGCCATGAGCAGATCCTGTCAGACACTTTGTTTCTCCACTGGACAGGACAGGAATAGTGCTTTGAGAGTGTACCTGTTTTATAGTTGAACTGGCAGCTTTATTACAAAAGTTTCTCCTTTGTGTGTGTACAAAGTACAACAGTAGCCCTGCTGTTTGTTGCAGTTACGGTTACTGTTTAGCTCTGGATATACCACAGTTACTGGCGGGCCCATGTGTTGTGTTTATTGTCACTGCAGAGAAATAAATATCATTCAAGTAGTACATCAGTTTTTTGCTGATGCTGCAAAGTGAGGGGGAACTAGAAGCTTCTCTGTGCAGAGCCAACTAGCTAGTCTACATGTGACTGTAGGCAAATATTATGGGTCATCTGTAAATTGCAGCGATTGCAGCTACAGAAAATAACACTAGTTGCACATGCACATTGGCCACACGCTGCGCCATCCATAAGTCAATTCTCAATCTGTGTAAAACAGACTTGGTCTGCAAAAAGAAAGACAATGTTCAATTATTTGGAGATGGTTCAGATCTAAAGGATCAGATGAGCAGCTCTGCTTACATTTTTATTGATATTTACACAGCTGTATTTTGTTCAGCAAGAGAGGAAATCCTGTAATTGTACTCCATTTTAATCAGGCTGTTACTATTGTTGACAATAAATGAGAGACAGAAATAGATTACTATTTAATAATAGACTATTATTTAATATATGCTAGTTATCTTCAATCATTTAAAAAAAAAAAAATTTTAGTTATGGTTTTGGGTCCATAACACCCGGCTCTAGCTTACATTACAGTAGATCAACACGCGTCCTTACTAGTTACAGGACAGTTGCTGATCGTATGACAGGATTAGCTTCCTCCATTTTTGATTCTGTGGCTCTTTGTTCCCTCTAAAGTCAGCAGTGTAACGACAGTTTACTTTCGAGAGCTTCAATAAAACAGGACTCAGCTCCCATATACACATCTCAATCAAAAACCCATTCACATTTGAAACAACCCAAATGACTGAAAATACAGCCTGGGTATAGCGACTTCCTCAAAAGAATGTTGTGTGACTTACTAAATAGATAAGCACGAGTTTTTGAAAATCAACCTAATTTCATTTATTCAATATTTGGTGTTTAGCAGCCTTTAACAGAAGTATTTCCCATACACCCAAGATGGTTGCAAGCTAAACGTTATGGCTCAATAGAAAAGGAAATCAAGGGATCACAGCTAGCTTAGACATGTCTCTGATAACAGCAGGACAGAGAAGACTGGACACCTGACATTTCCAGAAAGCAGCGAAAAGCTGAAAAGAGTTTTTGGTTTTATGGATATTCACAACACAACAATCCACAAGTTATGAAGATGCAAACACCCTTGCTTTCGCACTGTTTCGCGTGTTCATTAAGTAATCATTTAACTTTGTTAAAATCACTAAGGTTTCAGTTTCTCAACACAGCTACTGAACAAAGCAATTGCTGAATGAAATATTGCATTGTGCTACAGAGGCAAGTGGAACAGAGGCTAGCCCAGACTTAGCGTCATGACTTGTCATTGGTAAACAGCACAAAGTTAACCACAATTAAAATCGACTACAAAAATTTCAGTGCTTTTCCATGTAGGAATTCAATTACTGAAGAAATTCCATTGAAATGAATTCACTATGCTGGTGTGACTGGCCCTAATTTAGTTTTAATGAACCTTTAATCACCATCGCTACAAGATTACAGGTCTAAAGAGAACAAACAACACAAGTTGACTGATAGGTTTACTTGATCGAATAGAAAAAAGAAACCAAACGTTCCCTGTTTGATAAGATTATCAGAAATGTTCAAATGAAAACAGACTAGCCATTGAGGGTTCAGCCAAAAACGTGCGCAACGTAAAATCGTTCTGTGGCTCTCGAGCGCCCCCTTCACGAAGGCGCCAAAAAGACTCAGTTTAACGTAAAGAACATTGCTGGTACCCAAAACACTTCTAAAGCGTTGCCAAATGTAGAAGCTAATTTACAACTTTTCGTGGTTCGGTGGAAAGATGTCGCCATTTTTACACGGACTTGTGAACTGCCAACGATAAGCTTTGCTCGGCAATCACTCTCACAGCTATCTTTCCTCTGTGTGGACAGCTACTAGTTGTTGGGGCTCGCTCAGCCCCTCCGACCGGCCTGGTCCTCTGCTCCCCAGACATTTACCCGAAGCATGTAGTGTGTCAGAAACGTAAAGGTTACCCACCCGAATGAAAGTGCTCAACAAAAGAGCGGAATTACCTTTTAACGGTGTCGCCTCGGCATCCTCCGGTCGCCGCTGTGCTGTCGCTCCTCGGTAAAATGGCTGCAACAACAGCGGTGTGGAAGATAGATCAGGGAAGAGAGGCGGAGGCTGCCGGGGAGAGAGGAGAGGGGGGCGGTCTCTGCTAACTCCGCCGATGGTTGGGGGTGGGGAACGGGCACAAGTGAATGAAAAATAACCTTAGCTTCAATTTACAAAAATATATTTTCCAAAGCAAAATCCACAAGGACTTCTAAGTCTAGATAAACATTATATTACATAACACACTAAACAAACATAAGCGCTCCAAAACAGAAACATGAGTAAATTGTGACGTCATGACGGGGCGGGGTTTATATGTCTATTGTTGTGATTTTGTGTGAGTGAATCTCTTGCAACCAACTAGCCAACCAACACGGTGACCTCAACTATTATAGTTGATATATGTTGATATAGCTACCATTAATTTTATTTTAGTTGCACTACCATTAGTATGACAAAGCAAATTTTATGTTTCTAGTCATCAAAAAGGGGCATGTGTCAGGGAAATAAGATTTTTTGATTGTAATTGCTGAAATAAAATTCACAATATGTGAAATATGTTCCATGGATAAACATAACGTTTAAAAAATACAAAGAAAATGACAAAATCTGATGACAAAATTAATGAATAGATAATGAATTCACTTTTCCAATGTGTTCTCTTTCTCCAAGGACTGATTGTCTACTTGAGTCGTCTAGTCTCTATCACTAATTTTAACAGATATTTGAGGGTCTTATTTTATATTTTTTTTATTTTTCCATTCAGTATTTAACATTCTGTTCTTTTGTTACTAACTGTCTAAATTCTGTTGTATGTGTATGTTATGTTGTGAATTAAATTCATATGAAAATCATAAGAACTTCTGTGCAATACAATGTCATAGGAATTGAAAGAACAGGAAAAACACTCGTTAAGCCAAGTGGGAATGTTCACACACTATTAGTGGTTAGAACTTATTGCTAACCTTGTGGTCACACCAGATAAACAGCCTAATTTAGCTACTTTAATTGTGTTATATTTTTAGCAGTTTATTACCAAGTGACACCAGAAACAGTGTATATTTCCCAATCAATTATATTAGTGTTAATATTGAATTTTATTTTGCCTTAACAGCAAGTGGTGGTGCCTTTACAACCATTCTGCCAACTGTTTGACAATTCTGTTGTTCATTTCATCAAGTGGGAGATATTGGCTATGTCCAAAATTCCCAATTCAGAATTAGCAATGTGATAATTATGGTTTACACCATCTGAACACAGCAATAGCCACATGCTAGCATTAGCCTTGCAAGCTAACAGCTAGCTTAATACAATGTATTTAAGAGATGTATTTGTATCATGGAGTCCTGTTAAATGACTAACTGCAAACCATGCCTCTTTTGTGGTGCCATTTTCCATGCTAACCAGCTAGCTAGGGGTATAGACTGGCCTGAATAAGTAGTGCTTCTCAGAGGACATATTATAACCTCTTGTAAACTAAAAAGACTAACTTTGGAAGATATCCACTTAACTTGACCAACTCAGATTGCTGAAGCCTCATATTAGATTCAGACAAACTTCTGAATACACTTTTACGCAAAATGACAACTGGGAATTTTGTCCCACCATTCACTTAGTGTACATTTAAAGCACTTTAGGAAGGGCTCTTTTAATGGCAGTAGGTTATTTCAGTGACTGATGCTGTAGAAAAATTAACTGTAGGTGTTGTGATATTCACAGAAGCCCTGCAGTTATAGCTGAAGTAGTAGTAGTAGTAGTAGTGGCTAGGACAGCACATTTTTCAAAAACAAATCGTTTGCTGGCCTTAACTTGGTGAAATATTGCATTTAGTAGAGAAAAGATTACATGTTCTTAGAAGAAATTGAAGTAAATATAAACTTAACAGCAATCTTAATAATCAGTAATGTAAAGTCATCTCCACAAAATACCTCCCTTCACATATAGTATCTGGACACTGTAGAAATAACGAAGCATTTTAGGGAATACTTCCACATCACAAATTCCTGGATCATCATTTTCTCTTTATAAGCTATCAAAAAAAATCTTCACCCGAGCAAGGTTTTTTTTTTTTACTCATTTGGTGGATTACATTCTCTATTTTTTACCATCTAGTGTAACATGCAGTAGTCAACCTCCTATGTCCTCAGGCCTCCAAAATGCTATGACATTCTTGCTTTTTACCACTGGGTACATAGAGCTGAACACATAGCTGGTGTCATCGTCTACATACTTGCCTGCAGAGTTTGTGTGTATAGACACCAGAATATCTCATGATTTTGCACAACTTAACTGATGCCAGAGGATGTTACTGTAAAATATGAATTAGTCCTGGTGGATAATGTGCAGGGTAAAGTTCACACACAGTGGCTTCAAAGCATTCAGACTCTTTTACTTTTTGCCATCATCATTGTTCCTGGCAGATCCTCTCAAGATCTGTCAGATTTGATGGGAAGTGTCTGTGACCTGCTATCTTCAGGTCTCTCCACAGATGTTCTGTGGGGTTTAAGTCTGGGCAATCAAGGACCATCAAGACACTTCTCTCCCCAGCCATTCCAGACCTCTATGTATTTGGCCACATTCATCCTTCCTTCAGTTCTGACACTCCCCTGTCCCTGGGTGAACACAGTATCTTGCCAAATGATGTTGCATTGAGTCACAGCAAAAGTTGACGCCCTGCATTTTTTTTGCCTCTCTGTCAGGATCTCTGCTGTGTCAACACAGTGTTTTCCCATTTCACACAGTGCTGGTTTTGGTGAGAATATCGGGTTGTTAGTCTGCCACCTCCATAAGGCAGCTATTTGGGCTGTATTTATTTATACAGCCCAAAATCACAAATGATAAATTTGCTCCAAGGGGTTTAACAATCTGTGCAGCATTACAGCACTCTCTGTCCTTGGACCCTTGAATCAGACAAGGAACCCTAATGACAAATAAAATTACCACCTCGTGGTTGTATGTCTCTGCCAACCAGTCAGGTTGCAAGAAATCTGGTCACAATCTCCCCTTCTGTTCCTGAGTTAGTGTTTTCACAAGACATTATGATGTCACAGTGAAACTGACCTTTGACTGTTTGGACATAAAGTGTCATCACTTCATCATTTTATCCTCAGGTGCGAGCCATACTTTAAAACGATGTATTCACACAGATTCTAATCAATACTCCAAAGTTTTTACTATGTGGGTATGACCAGCTGGGTAATGAAATTTAACCAGTGGCCAAATGGCTGCGAAAACAAACAGGATCTTGTTTGCCCATTCAGATGGCTGATTATTCAGCAAACACTGCCCTCATTTGCATTAATTTAACTGAACCTAAACTTTTTTACAACAAGAGTATATTTAACATTTGTGAATCTAAATAGGCTGTTTAGGTTATAATGATAGACAAGCTGTTAAAATGACACCAAGTAGATAACCCTACAGTGCATTCAGAACAACAATAGAAAGTCATCACACTACATTGCCCCCTCATTCAATTCAAAGAGACACCTGACACATGCTGAAGCCTCATATCAACTTCAAATGGAATTTGTCCCCCATCACTTACATTGGTAGCATGGTAGGACGAAATCTACTGATGTCCAATATGAACAGGTGGAGTGATTACAGCAAGAAAAGACAGTTTCAGTTTTCATATGGGCACCTGAACACTGTTTTAAGACAGTCTTGAAAAAATGTTAACGTATCCTTTAAATTGGTCTAAGATTGACCGATTTCTGTGAGAATGGCCGACACAAGGAGAACTGAGGTTGAATAGAAAAAAAATGACCTGAGATCATCATTTTTCAGATTGTTTTATTTGCAGTTAATATTCATTCCTATTTACTGACGTTTATCAGATTTGTGATACTGCTGATATGCCAGATACGTGGCCAAAAGTAGGTGGACACCAGAACATTGCAGCTATATGAGATAGATAGCTAGGTAATGGCTCCTATTTATCCGCAAGAGCATTAATGAGGTTCAATACTGACTTTGGGTGTTAAGGGTTGGCTCACAGTGGGTGTTGAAGTTCATCCAAAGGAATTGGATGGGGTGAGGTCAGGGCTCTGCGCTGGCCAGTCAAATTCTTCCACACCAAACTGGGAAAACCATTTCTTTATAGACCTGGCTTTGTGCCCAGGGACATTGTCATGCTGAAAGAAGAAAATACACTATTGTGTAAAATATTATTAGTGTGTGAGGGCTGTCCACATACTTTTGGCCATGTAATGTATATACGATGAAGCACAAGTAATATTACATGTTAAAGGCTCATGATTATGTACCACATGTGGCTAATATGCTAGCCATCCAGTAACCTGGCCTTGTGCTTCAGCTGTGAGTAGACTGAGGGAATGCTTCAGAAACAACACACATCATGCAAAACATTAACATTTCACAACAAAACCACCACACACAAGTCTCTGCCTGTCTGCAGACACTCGTCTGTCAGTAAGTCCATCCTTCAGTTCATCTGTCAGTCGTTGACTTTGCGAACTCGTCGGCAGAATGTCCAGTTATGTTCCACTGTGTTCTCATTGGCTCGCTCACTCATGTGGTGAACACGCGTGTTGCGTATTGTAAAACCCTGGAGAATACAAACAACATAAAAATGAAGTCATCTCACATTATCTATTTTAATTTTGCTGTTAGTCATGATTTGAAAAAATGCTTTAATATGCAAAACAAAATTAATGTTTCATACAGATTTGGAGATGAAGTCGAGCAGGTGGACACGCAGGCTGACTTCCTGTTGGTGGTCACATGGTCCGAAGGTGAAAGACACCTGGTAGTCTCTGGTGTCCATCATGTGTTTGTTCCACTTTGTGAAACTGCTGGAGATGGACTCCAACACTGCATGGACCTAAAGAAGAAGAGAGTTATGTGACAACTTATTTTAAAATTATTTTATAATTTTTCAACTGTTTTTTAATAATGGTTTTGCTTGTACATATCTTGCTGTTTTTACTATGTTAAAATGTATATTATTGTTTTTGGAACAGTATTTTTTACGGAACAGTATTTTTTTTTAGTTGTCATTGTTTACGTCATCAAGTTTTTGTATTACAAAATATTTTGCAACAATTTATCAGTACCACTCTAATCAGACCTGTCCCCACCTTAGTGGTGATGGTGAGCTGGGTGATGATGACTGCGACAGGGTTGGAGTACTTGGACAGCTTCCTGGTGCTGGACAGCTCCACTACTTCCTCATAAGTGTCAGTGGGGTAGGGCAGCACAGGTTTGGGGTCTCCCAGGCACTGGATCAGGGGCTCGATTTGATAGAAGTCAGCCTCCTTCCTGAGCAGCTCTGTCTCCTTGAAGTCGCACGGCAGTGTCAGCTCTGACGTCCGCAGGAAGTTGAGGATGTAGCTGAAACAGCAGAAACACGGACAGGATCGGTCAAGACTGCTGAGCTGTAAAACACTGAGCTGTCAGTTCAAGTCAGGGCAGGAGGGGAGAGAGCTGCTGTACATTCACACTGCAACCAACTTGATCAGAGTGGGAAAAGTTTGTTACACTTTTTCTGACATTTGAGTTTGATTTACTTTTATCTTAAAGGATAAAGAAAATGTTATTCGGTATCTTTAATCGTCCACAAATCCTATTAAATGACCAAAACCAACAATATGAGTCTGTCTCTTAATACTAACTTTCTTACTGTGTCTGTGGCTCTCAGCTCTGAGCTAACTGGTGCCTACTAAACATGTAAATCTTTAAAAACAGCTCAAAAATATATAGTTTTAAAAAAACACAGCTGGTCACTGTAGTTATTAGTAAATGTTACTCAAACATGAGAAGCTGAACTATTTGCAGCTGTGAATTCATCCACATTTGGCACTCTTGTGAGTATTTACAGCAGCAGGATGGTCTGTGTGGGACTGAGTCAAAATAAACTACAGTGTGTGTGTGTGTTCATGGTAATGAGGGAACATGTCATCCAGTTCAACAGTGTGGCTCATTTACATGTTTTTAATAAGATATATCAGGCTTCGGCTCAACAATACTCGTTAGAAGGATCAGTTGAGTATGTTGGTTTGGGTCTTTTCATGGGATCTGCAGACAGTAAAAAAATATATCACCAGACATATATTCACTCCTTTGTAAGTACTCAGTCTGAATGGATAATATATCAGGAACAATTAGCTGCTGTTGTCACATTGTTACCTCAATTAAAACTGATCCTCTGCATATGGTGGCCATGTTAGGACATCTCAGACTGAGCTTGTCAGGCTCAGCTCTTCACTTATCACTTCCGTTTATCACTTTATCAGGCTAAGCTGAACTTGCAACAGTTAGAATGCTGACAAGCATGTAAATAATTATTTTATGTTAGCATGTATTGAATATAACATTTAGCATGTTAATATGGTAACATGCTAACGTCCCGTTACCATTTAGCATGTTAGTATGGTAACATGCTAACACCCTGTTAACATTTAGCATCTTAATATGGCAACAATCTAACGTCCCGTTATCATTTAGCATGTTAATATGATAACATGCTAACGTCCTGTTACCATCAAGCATCTGAATATGGTAACATGCTAACATCCTGTTACCATTTGGCATGTTAATATGGTAACATGCTAACGTCCTGTTACCATTTAGCATGTTAATATGGTAACATGCTAACGTCCTGTTATCATTTAGCGTCTTAATATGGCAACGTGCTAACATCCTGTTACCATTTAGCATGTTAATATGTTAACATGCTAACGTCCTGTTACCATTTAGCATGTTAGTATGGTAACATGCTAACACCCTGTTAACATTTAGCATCTTAATATGGCAACATGCTAACACCCTGTTAACATTTAGCATCTTAATATGGCAACATGCCAACATCCTGTTACCATTTAGCATGTTAATATGGTAACATGCTAACGTCCTGTTACCATTTAGCATGTTAATATGGTAATATACTAATGCCCTGTTAACATTTAGCATCTGAATATGGCAACATGCTAACGTCCTGTTACCATTTAGCATCTGAATATGGTAACATGCTAACATCCTGTTACCATTTAGCATCTTAATATGGCAACGTACTAACGTCGTGTTACCATTTAGCATGTTAATATGGTAACATGCTAAATCCCTGTTACCATTTAGCATGTTAATATGGTAACATGCTAACGTCCTGTTACCATTTAGCATGTTAATATGGTAACATGCTAAAGTCATGTTACCATTTAGCATGTTAATATGGCAACATGCTAACGTCCTGTTACCATTTAGCATGTTAATATGGTAATATACTAATGCCCTGTTAACATTTAGCATCTGAATATGGCAACATGCTAATGTCCTGTTACCATTTAGCATGTTAATATGGTAACATGCTAACGTCATGTTACCATTTAGCATGTTAATATGGCAACATGCTAACGTCCTGTTACCATTTAGCATGTTATTATGGTAACATGCTAATGCCCCGTTACCATGTATCAGTTTAATATGGTAACTTGCCAACACCCTGTTAACAGTTAGAATGTCAGAATATAAACATGTGACTAGTGAGTTTACTACAGGGTAAATGTCATTCATCTGACCAGCTAGCTGAAGTTTTTACTATTCAAAAAAGTATAATCCCTAGACACACACTCACCGAAACAGCGGGCCATCGCGATCAATGAAGTAGTTTCCATGTGTGTCTCTCACAGTGGGGAGGTCTCCTCTGAACATGGCTCCCAGCATGGAGTCTGGATAACGCTGCAGCGTGGACATAGACGTGCTGTACACACAGCCGCCCACGTTCAGAGTCACTGGCTCCCCCATCTAAACAGAGCAGGAACAGCTGTCAGACAACACTTCAGAACAAATTAGTGTCCTCCTGGAGTTTGAACTTGGCCAGTTCATCTATAATGAAGCAGTAAACTCAGTTTGCAATTGGGACGACAGCAATCTTCTTGACATAAACATACAACTTTTTTTTTCATTGTAACTTATAGTTACCACGCTGTGTTCATTTATTTCTCTACATATATTTATTTTATAAACTTTTTAAATGTGGCAAGATTTGTAGCTAGACCTGCTCTATAGACACTTTACTTGCCAGTAAACTAGGCTGCTGCCGTTCTCTTCATTAAGGGCCAAATGAAAATTTCCAACACCAAACCATCTGAGAAGCAATGTGTTGAGGGATTTTGGATTTGACAACATATCATGGACAAAGATGAGGTTGGAAGCATTGAAAATGAACAGAAAGTTAATTCCTCTAAATTTCTGGGTGGAAGTAACAGCCCAAATGTTAACTGCCCAGTCTTGCCCTCCTAGCAGGTCATCACACGTCTAAAAATGGACGAAACTTTCTCAAAACTAGTCCTCTCATAATGAATTCTGTAGCCCCTGACCTTCATCATCAAAACTAAATGCATAACTCAAAGAGATTCAAGTGAAGAAGGGATGTTCCAATCTGATTTATCACATTGGCATCAAAGCCAGTATTGGCCTCAATAAGTAGATTGGATATTGCTCATGATGTAACCAATCCATTAAATATAGTTCCTTTGTTACTGCACAACAAAGAAAGAATCGCTGAAACAGAGAGCTCCATTAAGTCAAAGCAGGAAACACTGCAACAGCTCTCTGTATAATGCATTACAACAGCAAAACCAACTACGGCCTCCAGAATGAACATAAATCATCAACAGCTCTGTAAAACAGTTTCAACAATATTATAACCTCATGAAGGAGGATTATTGCAGGACTGTTGTCTTAGACTGCACTAGTTTTAGATAGGTGTAACTAATAAACTGCAGGCTGAGTTTGTATCTCAGCTTCCACTATCAGGTAAAGCCAAACTTACCAAAAAATAAATGAAAATCAAGAGCACACACACACACACACACACACACACACACACACACACACACACACACACACACACACACAGAGAGCATGAAAGCATGTGACATCATTCAAAATGTCAGATATTGTTCAAAGGCAAAAGGCTGCACTGCCAGAAAGCAGGACAGTTCAAATAGAAAAATGTCTGCAACAAAGGAAAAACATCTCAGCGTGCACACGCACATGCACACACGCACACGCACACCCACACACCATGTGACCCAGGTCTCCATTCTCCATCTGCAGCCCTGGGATGGCTGACTGTATTGATTGTCTTCAGGTCAGACTGTTGAGAAGATCATCTCTGTGTTTCCACCAACACCTGCAACAAGAGGACGAACAGCTTGTGAGATGGTTACTATGGAGATAGGCAACCAGCTGATGCAGCAGCGTTGCCATGGCCCAGACATCATCTGGCTGATTAGTCTTGCGTCCCTGATGTGTCCACACACTGCCAGCTAGCGAGAAACAGGAGGAGGAGCTGTGGGCCTTGTTTCTTCGGTCTCAGATACAAACGCAGATTCTGAACAGATGAATGAACCTCCCCGTGGCCGATTAATGAAACTCACACAGCATTTTAATGAGCTCCGGCTAAATCATGCATCAGCTGTGCGTTAAAAGACTGGAAATCTCTTGGTACTTCTCGGTTTCAATTTTAATTCAGTATGCTGCAAACTGAGCACAAAATCATTCTCTATTCTTTGACAGTGAGTTTTTAAAAAAAGGATCAATGTCAATGCAGCAGATTTTTTTTTGGTGATGCAACTAACGATTATTTTCATTATTGATTAATCCGTCAATCATTTTCTTCATTAACCAAATAATTGTTTAGTGTATAAGATATCTAAAAAATTGTGAAAAAAATGGCATTCACAATTGCTCAGAGCCCATGGTGATGTCTTCAGTTTGCTTGTTTTGTCCGTCCAGCAGTCGAGCGCTAAAGATGATAAATTTACTGTCACTCGTGACAAAGAAACGCAGCAAATCTTCATATTTGAGAAGCTGAAACCAGAGAATATTTAAAAAATGACTAACAGGTATTTGACTATTAAAATAGTTGCATTTTCTCTTGATAATCAACTAATCGCAGCTCTTCTTTTTTCTTATTCCATGCATTCTTCTTCCTTAGTGAAACCTGGCACCTACATTACCCACAATGCAACTTAACCACTGACAGTTTGGTCAGTAGCATCTAATGTAGCCTCAAGCCTTATTGCTCTATTCGAAAAGTGCCTTGAGAAAACGTCTGTTGTGATTTGGTGCTATACAAATAAAACTGATTTCACTCGACTGACTTGATTGTGATAATTTATTAGCGGTGTCTCCACGACAAAGTTTGTCCAACAGAGTACATTCATTTTTACACTGTAAATTGTGCCACTTACTGATCTTGGTCACAACTAATTTACGGGAGCTGTAGAAAAGACTGTCATTTATTTTTGTGTTTATGGTATAAAAAATCATTATCAACAAATATATTGTAATCTGATTTTTTAAGGTCCCAAATATTGATTGTTATTGGTCTTTACAGGAGTGGCCCGGGTTTGACTCCAGCCCAGGAGATGCTGCATGTAATCCGCTCTCTCTGCTCTACCTTCCCTGTCTCTCTCTAATACACTATCAAATAAAGCAGAAAGAATCTAAATCTAGTATTGATTGTGCTACACCACAGACCCAAACAACACTGACTTAAGTGCCATCACAGTTTCTCAGATTTTGCACAGCTTTCCCCAAGAACTGTGAACAGAGTTGAATGTGTAATGAGTTCACCTTTCAATGACCCGCAACGGAATAAAACTAGCTGCTTCTCATTAGCAGTTTTTTTCATCTTTGAAGATGCTATAATCTGTATTTTTATATTAACAACTAACATAGAATTATTACACAACTCTGTTCAACTGAACTCTACAGAGCTTCTTTATAACCTCCTTCAGCTTTTGGTTTTGCAGCCCGCAGCTTTACTGTTTTGAGTCAGTGCTCTCATTAACTCTGTTTCCAGCAGCTGTTTTCAGAGAGAAGGCTCTGAAAATCTGCGGCACACTCCCTGCTCAGCATCAAAACCCCAGACAGACACAGCTAGAGACTGGCTGGTAGAGCACGTGGAACATTTTGCATCTAAAAAAAAACTTAAAGAGCAGAAATAAATTAAACAGTAATTGTGACATGTGCAAAGGTTTGGGCACTGGACTAAGTCAGAACAGATTCTTTTTGGTTTTACTTTCTTGATTGACTGCAGAACATTTGCATCCACAATTTGCTGACATTTAGTGGAATGAGCCATTCTTCTTTCCATCTGTGCATTATTTCCTCTACCACCAGCCGCTACATGACCCCAAAGAAGAATATTTTCATCCTCATGTCACAATTAAAGTTGAATCTTTTCTATTTTTTTAAGTTCAAAATTAACATTTGAAGTTCAATTTTTTTATTAAGTCTGTTTTCTACCGGGGTTGCTTTTACTGTTTTCACCTTAAAAAAATAAAAAATAAAAATAAAAAATCACCTAAATATGCGATTTACACAAACTTTTTTCACGCAGCTGTCGCCTTGTACAACCCACAGTAATATAATACAAGTGACTGAAGCAAACCATGTTGGACTTCTGTTGACCGTGTCACCTGATTTAACTGTGGTCACTTAACAGCTGTAGTTGATAGTGATGCTGCACGGCGTCACACTGTAAATACATTTCTGCTGTATTTCCTTTATAATTTAGACTCATAAAAGGAGCGTATTAGAAACAGCTGAGCGTGATGATGAGCTAAACGCTTCTGTCCGCTTCTCACCGTTTATCATTAACAGGAGCTAGTTAGCTGGTTAGCATGATGTGTGGGAGAAGAAGACGTTACACCGTCACTTTGACAGATCTAATTAAATGTTTAAAATCTCACCTATGACCTCTGTGTCATCGCTGTTGCCTGCTGCTGTAGCACGACACACAGCCGGAGGTGAAAACCTCTAGCTGACCTCTTCATCTACATCCATGATTTACACCTCTGTCAAGCTAGACAACGAGTATGAGTGGGCTTCCGGGAAGTCTTATCAAAATAAGAGTTGTGTTAAAGATGGCAATAAAATAAAATAAAATATATTCAGAGAAAATAGAAAGGATTTTAAAAATGCTGTGATCATAAGTACCCCCCTTTTGATTATTTAGATTGTTTTTGGTCTGTGATATTCATATCTCATTCACAATAACTGTTAAATCCACGTGTGATTTTGATTTTTTTTTTTATAAAAAATACTACTACTAAAAATAATAAATTTAACAACAATAATGGAAAATATTAACTCCCCAAGATTGCAAAAATCATGAGATCATGAGACAGAAAGTTTGAAATAATCTTAAAAATCTTTATATATCTCTCTTTATTAATGACAATAGTAAAAGTATCAGGCCTTTTTACTGTATCATTTATATATTCCATTTACATTTTTTCTAATCTATAATAATAGTACTTATATGGTACAGTAGTAAATTAGTATTGTACGTTGCAGTTGGCAATGCCTGGACAACTTACTCCCCCCGACTCCTATATAAGGTCAAAATGAGTTTGAGCTCCTAAGTTTGTAGTTGTAAATCAACCTCTGTAAAGCTGTAAAATAAATCTGCATGAAAAATTCAAGTTCATGCATGTGAAACAAAATGGTGCTTGGCGACAAGATCTGTATTTGTTCAAGAAGAATGTGAAACAAAGACACAGGGAAAGAAGAAATGCTTTTGTGGATGTCTGTGTACAGAGATAAAGAGCACAGAACTGTAAAACTCAGTGTGTGACACTGGCAAGTACAAATATTGACCCTTGTAACTTCAGTGTGTGGGAACTTCAGAGCATGGTGTTTCACAGTTTTCTGCTCTTTATCAGTACACAGATGTTGACAAAACCATTACTTCTTTTTATATGTCTTTGTTTAACTTCAACTCTTGTAATTTGTTCATAGTTTAGATTGAGACTTTTTTTTTTTTTTTTAGCAAATACAAATCTCTTCTACACAAGCACAATCTTTTCATATGCAGAAACTTGAATTTCTCATGCAGATTTATTTTACAGGTTTACAAATGTTGATTTATAATTACAAACTCTGGAATTATTTGTGAACATCACTTCACATTTTGAGTTTAATTTAACGGAGTGTAGTCATGTGCATGATTTACAATTTCTTGCTTGTTGCAGGGGACCATAAGCAACCATAAGGTGTGGTTCTGGCCTGAGTTGGACTCTTCTATCCCAATGAAAACACATAAAGACAAATAAGGAAATTTCAAGCAGCTCTTCTTTTGACTATGAAATGTTTCTGAAGCCTTCTAAGGACTTAAGAACATAAAAGATTTATCAACCATCCATTTAAACCTCATTTAGCATATGCTGTAATAAAAATTAGACTTTGTGAATGAAACCGAACAAATGATATCGGTGGTGAGGTAACACAAAGACACTGTGAAAGGCAAAGTACTTCTGTCAAAATCTGTGAACAGATAGAGAGCAGAAAACTGTCAAATTTGGCATCAAAATTCCTGCACACTGTTTGACATTGAGGTTACAAGTAGAAATTTGATCCAATTTTTACACCTGAAAATGATTGGACAATGACAGTCCAATCAAAAAGCGTCCAGCCAGAAGTCATTCCATTACCTTCATCTCTGCAGTAAATCCTGAAAGGTGTAGCAGTTTCAAGATGGGCGACGACACAGGGTTGAAAATCTACTTCACTTTTCAGGATCTACGGCAGAGATGAAGTTAACAGAACAACCTCTGATTGGACTCTGCTTTGTGGTTGGATTGTTGTTGTCCAATCAGATTCAGGTGAAAAATAGGATCTAAATTCTACTTAATTGTCATAGTGTAAAAAGGTCAAAAGCTTGCTTTCATTAGTCAGGCTACTGAAGCTATACAGCTGACTTTGAGCCACTGGGGGAAATAAGTTACTCCACTGAACCCATAATCTACAGTAGCTGTGTAGTGTATCCCCGCAACAAGTCTCATCCAGATTTTGAATTGGGTATAAAGTTTAAGATTTGAAACATTCATTTTGGTGTAAGAAATTACACAAACAGTATCAGAGCCCCATTAATTGTGACAGAGCTAAATGCACAATCCATGATTATGATATAATGTTTCCACTCTCACAGCATCTGGTGCAGAAACATAACAGGCTAAAATTACAAAATTAAAGTCATTATAGAAGCCTATTGGGGACTTTATTATTATTTAAATTAAAAAGTAATTCCATGAAAGCAATTTAATGTTTATCACATGTACGTGTTCTAGGATTACACTCCACTTGACTTTATGAATATGAGCAAAGCAGGAGAAGCAGTCAGCAGGTTTCAATTAGTATTTAATATTTTTGCTTGCAGTCAGTCAGGTGTGAGTAGTTACAGCTGAGTGGTTATATTTCTAGAAATGAACGAAAGCGTAGACACAGGTTAAATTATATCATATTATCTTGAATAAAGCAACAAACAGTTCTAAATCAAAAATCAGTACATTAATACATTCTCACTCTAAATATATTATTATGTGAGAATAAACCAGGGAGATTAGATGTACTACTTAACAGTAAAAATGGCTTGATACAGTAAATATTGCATGTAGATGCATGTTCCCTGAATATAGACTTAAATCGGGCTAAGCCCCAAATGTTTACAATGTCTGGCTCCGCCCCTGCTGGTTTGTAGCCTGTTCACCACAATTACTGTTTGGCACGTACAGACAGAACTGTGCTCTTTTCTTCATTTTTTTAACTCCATGAAATAAAAAGCGACAGTGCATTAACATTTGAATTTTTAACGCCTGTTTGCTGCAGGGTTTGCAGGGTGCACAAACTTTTGCGTGTAACTGGAACTACCTCCCACCACCAGGGGGCGGCCTCAGCAGCAGCCGGGCCTGTAACAATAACAGGAAACTAATTTGTTTATGAGCCGCCACGTCCGGTTCGTCACAGCTGCTCTGTTTTCCATTTACTCCGGAGACGTTTCTGCTTAAAATCCGTGTCTGTTTTTGTCTCCATCGCTTTCTAATGTTCAATAAACTTTGCTGCACGTACCGCTAACGCGTCCGGAAGAGTTTAACTGCGAGACATCTGTGTGGAAGTCCCGGTGTTTGTTCTGGCGGGCTTCATCAGCCTTAGCTTGTAGCGTTAGCCCGCCGCTCTGAACAGCGATGTCCGCGGACAGAGTTTTTCTTTCTGCGTATTTCGACTGTTGACTCGAACCGGAGGTCTGCCGTTCATTATGGCGAGTGAAAACACCGACACCAACGCGGGAAACGATGAGGAAACCGGTCATGCATCCGAGACAAACGAGCACGATTATGCGCACGCCGCGGACACTAACTTTCCCCCCACAGAGGCGCCTTCATTCTCCGGTACACCGGCGGATGAGAGCGGAGTCACCGCTCAGGAAAGCTTTTCTACACCGGCTGAACACGAACAGAGCACACCGGGGCAGCCCACCGCTTCTCTACCGGTAGAGCTACCCGAACCGGTTGTTGGTGCGGAGGTGGACTGTCCCGGTGGAAACTATGTGGAGGCTTCCTCTCCACCGCCGCCGCCGCCGCCGCCGCTGCAGACCGAAGACGACCCCCAAAAGACCGCAGCGTCTGAAGTTCCCGCTGCCCCCACGCCGCCTAGCAGGGGCGGTGGCCGCCGGCGTGCCAAGCGGCCGGAGGACAAGAACTGCTCCTGTTGCAAGTCTGAGTTTGAGCGGCAGGGTCGCAGCTTTAACCGGAGGGCGGTGTACACTTTCACCACCCCGGAGACCGTGCAGTGGGCCTTCCCGGACTCTGTGGTGCACGAAAAATCCTTCCTGTGCGAGACCTGCGCGCAGGTCATCCGGAGCAAAGGCAAGCGCAAACAGACCGGGAAGAGGTCTCTGTGGCTGAAACCGCCTGCCACTAAACAGGTGTGTGTGTGTGTCTCCCTGATGTTAATCGCAGTATGCCTGTATCACAACCAAGAGGAAGCTCCCACATCAGCCACAGTCTGTCTCTTCACTGTGTTATCAGCACAATCAAGTCACAGAGTTCAAGATAAGTCCACACGGAAGACATTTGAGGACACTTGATTCTGTTTTAAAGGTTTTTCCAGAGTCGTCAAAGGCTTTTCTGTCCAGAAATAAACAGCCCGCACTTTTAAAGTGGGTTCCAAAGATAGGCACAAGTCAGATCTTTTTGAGTGAAACAGCATAAAAGTGTTACTATGTGTAAAAACAGAATGTAATGGAAAATATAATTAGTATACATGAGTATAGGTGATAAAAACACTTATTTTCGCATGGTACAAAGGAAGAAATGAGCCATGTCAATTTTGGCACCTTTGTTTAGATTGTGAAATAAATTTGGGCATATTTTCTATGGGTCACTGAGAGATAGACAAGACAAGAGAGAGGGAGGATGACATGCAGCAAAGGGCTGGGTCGGATTCAAGCCCATGTGGTTAGGACTGAACCTATGTGGTACGCACCAGGTGAGCCACGAGGCGCCTCATGAGTGAATCATTTCGAGCACAGCTGTGAAGTATAGTATCTTGATCTGTTGTTAATGGGCTAAAACAAACCTAACCACCAGCATGATTGTGTTTTACACTTGGGACTCATAAAGAAGTTTTGAATAATGTTCTCCCCTGTGTGTCCTTGGTGTTGGGTTGGTGGCTGCAGCCAGACGGGAGGGACAAAAAGAAGAAAGGCCGCAGGATGGGGAAGAAGAGCAAGGCAGCGATGCTGGTGAGCAAGTCCTGCTACAAGGCTGCTTTCAAAATGCTGTGGTCCGCTAAAGGCGCCAGGAAGCCCATGATGGAGTTCTGGAGTAAACAGCTGAAAGAGGAGGTGAGGCCGGGTGCTCCTGTTGGTCAGGGCAAATGGCTTTAGTCTTCGTAACGAGCATTTGTTTTGTTATTGTGTAATGTTGACCTGTTTCCTCTTGCGGTGCAGATGAAGTTATTGTCGCGACACGCAGATAGTCCCTTTCATCAGAAGGTGTCAAGCAGGAAGCCGCTGTCATCCTTCCCGTGGCGACGATGTCTGAACTGGGCCCAGGACAAAGCTCCACTCGTCACCACCTGCCTCCGCTCGCTGTTCCCCGACGTCAACGCCCTCTCCAAGAGCAGCCAGTAAGTTTGAGTTCACGCCGTCCACAGAGTTTCAACATGGGTCTTCATGAACCAGAAAAGATGAGCATCTATTCTGTTTGTTTGTGTGGCAGCCAGATGTCGGAGGACCAGGCACAGACACTGCTGGAGCGCCGAACTGTGGTGGCGCTCTCCGTCCCGCTCTTCACCAGGAACATATGGAAGAACAACTTCATGCAGGCTGCTCTGGGGGCTGAGCTCCGGCTGCAGGGCTGCTCTGGCTCTGCCCTCGACGCCCTCAACACCATGGGACTGTGTCAAAACAAGGACACTGTCAGGTTACTGCTGCACAGGCTCCGAAACGGCAAGAAGACAGTGAGTATCATGACCAGTGGTGCCGGTAGTGAAGGGCTCAAAACTAACTTTGCAGCACACAGATGAATCACCGCGTTTTACTAGAACATGTCACCACACAAACAGTCCTGTTGCTGGAAATACTCACCACAACAATAAAATGAATCACAATTCCTCCTGTTTGAATAATGCTTGAAGACACCAGGCCGACCATTTAACATCTGACAATATCTTACATTGTTAACTAATGACAACAACCAAGGCTTTCTTAAACCAGCAGCATTACTCACAGCCTCCATGTGACTAATAGCGACTGAATAACTGGCATGTTCACTCGCGTTAAGTCCGTCTGTGTGTGGTGTTTTCCTCAGGATGAACCTTTAGTGATCCTGTGAGAGTTCATGACAGGACTCATCTAAACCTAATGACCTGTCGGCCTCAGCTTAAACTGACATCACCCGACTGATGAACGCATTTTGGGAAATTGTCATGGGCACTTACTATTTTCATTTTATGGAGCAAATATGATCATTTATTCATTTAGTTATTGCAGGTTTCATTCATTCATTTATTATTTATCTGATGCTTATTGAGCTACAGGTTATATTTTTACCCTGCTGCTGGTAAAGATCTGAGAATAGCAAAGTTCCTCTTTATTTTTCATCCACCGTCATTAAATCTACTGGTTTGTAATTATTGTTTCAGCCACACGGGGGCGTTTAGTCTCATTTCTTAACTTTGTGCTGTGTTTTTGTCAGCAGACACAGAACGGACGACAAAGGATAAAGCTGAAACAAGAACAGATGAAAGGAGAGCAGATGACGGATGTGGAGGAAGAAGAAATTGAGGAAGAGGAAGACGAGGAGGTGGAGGAGGAGGAAGATGATGAGGATGACGTAGAAGTAGAGTTAGAAGAGGAGGAAGACGAAGAGGAGGAGGAGGACGAGGAAATAGAGATGGCAGTAGAGGAGGAAGAAGTGGAAGAGGAAGAGGTGCAGGACGGAGTGCAAGAAGAAGATGAGGAGGAGGAAGAGGAGAGTCGTGCAGCAGAGGAAAAAGAAGAGAAGAAGAGGAGGAAGAAGAAGGCAAAGAAGCAGAGGAAGGAGGAGAAGAGGAAGGAGAGAGGTAAACGAAAGGTGAAGGAGAGAGAAGAGGAGGAGGAAGAGGATGATGAGGGTTCGGAGCAGAAGAAGAGGAGGGTGGTGGTGGTGAGGCTCGGCCTGCTGAAGGGACACTCGGAGGTCGGACGATCCGACCTTTCAGCTCCCTAAGACATTGGCCACACCCATGGACTAAACAGGCCACGCCCCGAACCAGAGCAGGACAGAGGCCCCGCCCTTGTCTTTGGGCAGGGTTGTGAAAGGCATTCTGGGAAATGTAGTAAGTCAGTAACTGTAGAGGGAAACTGATGACAGCTTTACTTAAATGGGATATTAAAAAAAATCAGGTTGAGACAGAAATTAATTGAGGCCAGAAAAGCCTCTGAAACACAAAACCGCTTCACTGAACTAACAATAAAGCCACAGCTGATCGATCACATGATTATCTGCATCATTTTTACCCCTCGTGTGTCTCAGGTTACATCTCAGATTCACTATCAGAAAAATTACTTCCTCTCTTATTCCACCTTCCATACATACGGAGCAGCAGCTTCCAGAATACTTTCTTTTTTTTTTTTTTTTGGTAAGATTTTCGTTTACAGGTCCCATCGTTTCTTGTTGATTAATACTAGAGAGGAAGTGATCTGTAAATGTAAAATCTTACGAAGGTTTCTGAACATAACTGTGTCATTTGGTGCTAAATATAGAGACAATGGTAGAATGGAGTTGAATGCTATGTCCGGATGGACGTTTTGCGAATACACCGATCTGTCTGATTGGTGTAAAATTGTAATAATTTGAAAATGGTTTTAAAAAAAAAAAAAAATTTTTTAACAAGAAAGTCCGTACCATACGAATTAAGTTTGATGATTTCATGTTCTGCTGTTCTGATACTAGAGTACTGCTGACAGGTGTATCTGTATTTCACTATGAGACACAGTCAGTTTAGGTTTTATGCTGCTCCACGGTCATGTAATAGTTTTAAGATAAATAAAGTTTTAAGGATAAATAGACGGATAACAGTTAAGCACTTGAACCAAAACTGGCAGATTGAAGGATAAATATGCTCGTAAACAACGACTGACATCAACAACATCTGCAGCCTCTACCTCCTTAGTGTCCCTGTCTTTTGGTGACATGACTCACCACAGTCAGACCGTTAATCATTTTCTGATACCATGAGCTTTTGTTCATAGTCCCTGCTGTGTCATAGACTCATGCATTATGTCATTTGTTTCACTTCAGTGTCTTAAGATCTATAATAAAATTTATTGGTGAAAATTGCAACCTCAGGTCATCCACATCCTTCAAATAAACGGAAAGTAATTATTTTTCTTTAATATTACAACTCGAGCTGCAGTGATAAGCTGATAAATTGATTAGTTAATCAGCCAAAAATAAATTTGCCACTATTTCGATAATCCATTAATCGTTAGGATTCATTCTCTGGCTTCAGCGGCTTCACTGTGAGGATTTGCCACTCTTTGTTTTATATCATTGTAAATTAGGTAAAGCTTTGGGTTTTGAACTGTCCGTCACAAAATAAGACATTTGTCTTGTTGGACTATAGAGAACCATCATGTACATTTTCACAATTTTTTTTAATATTTTATATAAAGCAACAATTGATCAAGTGAAAAAACAAATCAAAAATGAAAAGCCTCATTACAACTTATTCTCATAAAATAGAATTTTTCCTCAAAATTACAAAATTTCCCACAAAACAATACGACATGCTCTATTATTAAGTTTCAGTGATCAGTCAATACAGTTGATAAATTCCAATTAATTGTTATGCTGCTTACAGGCCGAACGCGACTTGCGCTGCGCTCGCCGCGCGGTTCGGCGCGCTGTCCGGTGAAGTCGCGGGGGACAGAGCAAAAATGGGCGGAGTTTCCAAAACTTCTAGCGGGACCACGAGCGGGACACGTCCACGCTTTTGCGTTCCGTTGTTGAAAGATGTATCTTAGCTACAGGCTTTTAAAACCATGGATTGTTTATCTAAAAAAACACCTGACGTACCTACTTGGTGAGAGATCTGTCGCCATGAGAGGGCTTTCCTGCCGACGTCCCGGTACAAGCGCAAGCTTGTATTACATATTTAGGGGTATTCTGAGACGCACAGAATCAGTTTCTCCGCCATTATTGTTTTGCGCCGTTTTTTAATTACTGTGTTTCAATTGGCTGCGCGGATGAGCGTCACAGCGCACGTGCTCGCCGTTAGAAACAATGAGCGTCAGAGCGCAGCGGTGACGTTGCCGCGTTCTGTCTGTCAGCAGCTTTAGTTTAATGCTGCAGCTGAATATGGAAAACTATTCAGTTGTGTGTGGTTGTAAATTACAGGTAACCAACCAGTAATTAATATTGCAAAGTCAATTTCTAATAAACAAACAGGTTTAAATTCATTTGTTTTTTTAGTTGTTTTTTTTTTTGAACATTTTAACAGTTTTCTCAACTATTTGTAAATTTAACCAATCTGTGTCTCTTCTTCATCTCCTAGTGTCTTAAAACCATATCTACATGTACTCTTTCAAAAACATTTCACTGTAGTTAGCTCCAATTACTTTTTTTTAATTTTTTCTTTTTACAAAAGCATTTCTGGCCTTCAGGGGGAAAACAAAGCTCCACTTGGTGTGAAAGTATGAGTGCTTCATGGAGGCTGGACAACCCCAAACATGCCTTGAATAAAGCCATCAGCGATCACCGATAACTCTCTGTAAATGTTTAAATGTCTGACAGGTATGTTACAGATGAGTGACCATCAGCAGCAGTCGCTTCTGTTCTACATGTTTATCCAGCTGCTGCACGTTAAAGTGGTGAAAATGGTTTTATTTTCTGATCCTGACTTGGGTTGGAATTTCTTCATTTAACGTCACAGCAGCTCTTTCATTTCAGAGTTTAGTTGTGCATCTCCTCTGTCATAAAGTTTATAAACTCACAGGAAGAGAATCTGGTTTGATATTTTTTTTTGTTTTCAACACTGTGGAAGTCTCAAGCTGAGTCTGTTTATAGTCTGAAGCTGTGTGTGTTTCTTCTTTTAAATTGTTTCTGTGAGCTGAGTGGATGCACAGCTGATTGAAGGACCTGGGATATATCGCTTTATTATTTTTTTCTAATTGTCTGTTGGCTGCAGTGAACCCAACAGCACAGATTCACGGCTTCAGTGTGTTCGCTTGAAGCACGTTGAGGCCTTTGTGCTGCGTTCACGTCATCTGGGATTGGGGAGATCAGAAATGGGGCATATTGTTTCTGAATTGCAAGCTTTAATGTTATCTGCCAACTGAGGATGGCTGCATGATCACAGTTGGTCGTATGTGGATTAAAAATACTGTCCATTGACACTATAAAACTGTAACCGACTGTAGTTGACAGTAAATATCCGTGTTTGCAGATAATATCAAATCTATTTTCTAATTTCATAATTACAACTTTGATGTTTAAACAAATATTATTTACAGGTGGAATAACTGCCATTTACTTTAACCCCAACATGACATGAACGCAGCATTAGAGCCCTATAAAAAAAAAAGCTTTTAAGATAAAGTTCATAATTCATAAATAAATCTCATGATTAACATCAAAAATCTCATTTTTGATGAATATTTTTTCTAACAATCCAGATATTCATCAGAATTCAAAAAATAATCTACATTTTTTCTCCTGTTAATAATTTCAGAATAATGTATGAAGTATTTCCAAGAGAAAATTAAAACCATGTGACATTCTTCTTTCCAGGAGATAATTAAGAAATTAAAGACCTATAAAATAAAGTGTTTAAAGAGTTTAATAATAATGTTTAATAAAGTATTTTTGGTCACAGAATGATTTCAGTTTGTCAGCACTTCTCTCTCCTGGTCAGAAAACTTTGGAATGAAAGTTTGTGAACCAAGAGATGATGCGTCATAGTTTTCTTTATAATGAGGGTTCGATCTTTGAGTTTCTCAAAGGTTCTTTGGTAAATGTTTTTGTTTTTATGCGTTTGAGTTGATGACTGTGACAGGTGTGTTTTCTGACTGTTGATCTCAGATCTGATGTTCAGCCACTGACTCTGATCCCTGCTGGTTCCTCTAAACATTTGCCAATAAAAAATGTTTAAGGCTTCACCTGCTCTTCAGCTCCAACTGTCTCTTTTCTCTTCTGCTTTTTAAAAAATGTAATTTTAGGTTTTTCAGAGATTTTTCTTGGTCAGGGGAGAGTTATTCCATTTCTATGGGAAAAGGCAAACAACTCATGTCGTGAGGAAAAGTAGAAACTGGGACCAGAATATATATATTACCTACAGTAGTAATATTTGGAAAGTAAAAAAGTACAGTAACTCAAGCACTGTCCTTAAGTATGTACATGTACTTCCATCTGTTGGTTTATACTTCCACTCCATTACATTTCAGAGGGAAGAAATGTACTTTTTACTGCACTACATTTATAAGACAGCTGTGGTTAGTAGTTGCAGATGGAGATTTAACCTGAAACAAAATGTGATAAGAATATAAAATACAACAGTGTTTAAGATTAAATCAATGGGTCCCAACTTTTTTTTGGCTTTTATTTGAAAAAACAAACAAAAAACAAAAAAAAGTAGTTTGGGTCCCAGTCAACTAAATTACTGTATATAAAGTAGTTAGAGACGCTCCACCGTGACCTGCTGCTAACACATCTGCATCACTATCAAGAATCTAGTAATATTTTTTATTCTCCAGAACAAGTACTTTTACTTAAAAGTACATTTTGCTGATACTTTCTAACTTTACTTAAGTAGTAATACAGTATTTTTTATATTATGGTATTGGTGCTTTTACTTAAAAACTTTACTTTATGCAAAAGACTGAAGCAGCGTGAAGGATTGAAAGGTTTTTATTTCTGTAACAGAGTCATTTACAGCAACAAAAACATCCAGAGAGCTGCTGCAGCTACAATAAATATTCATGACCACACTCCACCTCCAGTGCTCGGCTGGTTCATTCTTCTTCTCTGCTGCTTTTAGAGCCGGACCGAGTTAAGTGCGAGGAATCAAGTTAATAGACTGATACAGTATGTTTTGGTGGTTGGAAATATATGGGAGTATATTAACAACATAACTACTGAGAGTACAAATTAAGTTTTAGTCAGTCTGCAAGTCTAAATTTGTCAGATTTTCAGATACTCTTTGCTCTCGTCTCAAATGTTTTGTCAGATTCTAAGTGCGTCAGTACTTTTTCAGTTCTAGGTTTGGGGAAGATTAACATAAATAAAGGCCTTGGCCAGAAAAAAATGTGCTGTTAGAAAAGTTCCTAATTTAGATGAGGAAATTTCTGTTTTTTAGTAAGTTGTAAATTAGTTGAAGAATCTCACTGAGCTTTTTATTGTTAGTTAAGTCTAAACACAAAGATCCTCTGGTTGGCTGAGGAAGTTAAATTCAAACGATTATTCTGACCTGCAGACTGATCAAATCCTGACATTCTTTGTTCTCACTCAGCAGTTTTGTCGTCGCCAAACGTCACAGAAAGATCTACAGGATAGAGCAACTTTTACTTTGAAGGGGAGGAAGTGGACAGAGCAACCAGAGCCACATGCAGAGTTCGGTTAAGTTTGTATCAGGGGCAATGACTTGACTGGACTCTGTGTGTCCTCCACTCTGGGTGCAGGTTGAAGAGCTGTGCGTTTCATTGACCAACATCTGGTTGGAAACTTTATAGTCAGGAGCGATTCTTAAGAAATTGTTTGGCTGTATTTACACCTGGTTAAAATATTTTACCAGACTAAGTTTCCACCATCTGTGTGAACAAGACAAAGAGGATTCAGGTGGGGTTGTCCCATAAGTGTGTTTGTGTGCGTCTCAGACATTGAGGGTCTTTTTGACAGAGAAGATAATATCTTTGATCTGCGGCAGGCTGTGGTCCTCCAGGATTTTGGCGTACGGCATGGGGATGTCTACGCCCGTCACTCTGGTGACTGGAGAGTCCAGGTAGTTGAAGGCAGGACCTACAAACACACACAGGAGGTTAGAGATTTCATTGTAGTGCTTGAAGAGTTCTCAGCACACTGTTGATATTTCAAACCACTCAGGAGGTTTTGTTTCGTGCCGTAACAAAATCTTTAAATCAAGATATCCAGGTGTAGAGTTCGCAGAGGTACGGACAAAATTAATGATATGAAGTGGAAAAAATTGCAATGTAGGGTGTTCCAGACATTACTAAGGAACAGTTCAACACAAAAGAAAATATGCTTATTGTCTGAGATATATTCAGCCTGTAGACTGGCTCTGTCCAACACCCATCTCCACCTACCAGCATGTCTACAGATCACAAATTAATGTCTTACTTCCTGTTCATTTAATCTGGGGGTGACAGGGTGATGTGCCAAACCATTTCTAGTCTGCTAGTTGTTTTTCCACCTGTTTTCAGTGTGTGTGCTAAGCTAAGCTAAAAAGATGCTGGTCACAGAAGTGCCATCACTTAGAAACTCAGATTTCAGATTTACAAGTTAGTCAGCCGTTACCTTCCATGACCCTGGCGCAGATCTCTGCTCCGACGCCAAACTGAGGCCAGCCGCCCTCCACTGTCACCAGGTGGTTGGTCTTCATCACGCTGGTCTCAATACTCTCCACATCCAAGGGACGGATAGTCCGCAGGTTGATCACCTGATGCACAGACAGGAAGTAGTTAACACACTGCTGAGCACAGGTCACCTATGTCACATATCAACAGGTGTGTTTCTCTACCTCACACTCGATTCCCTCCTTGGCGAGGACAGCGGCGGCATCCAGACAGTGACTGACGTAACGAGAGTGAGTGACCACAGTGACATGATTCCCTGAAACACAGAAAGGAGAAGAAGGAGGTTTAATTCAAATTTCTTTCAGAATTTAGAGTGTAGACAAACAGTTGGTGCCTATTCTCCAGTCGATGCCATTAAACCACCACAGAAGAAGACGGTGCAACAACATGATGTGATTAAAGGAGCACCAGTCAAAAACATTTAAAAAACAGGATGGAAACATAGTATTTATTTTTGTTCCATCTCCTCATCAGTCCACATATCTTTCTTGCAACTCAAGCTGTAGCTGAAGACGCAGCACTGAAGTGTTGGACGGACAGATACACCGTTGTTACTCAAGGAAGAGTTTTGTGGTCGGTTTCGAGGAAACAGAGGCTTCGATGGAGCAGTGTGGAGGACGGTGTCCTGTGTGTCTGTCTCTGTCTCACCTTGTCTCTCCACCTTGGCCTTGCCGATGGGAATGGTGAAGTCTTTGGACTGTGACTCCTCAGACATCTCGAAAGGAACGCCGTACATCAGCTCGTTCTCCAGGAACACCACTGCAACACACATTCGGGCGGAGTTCAGTGACAACAGTTACAGACACAGTTCACACTGGGCAGATCTTGCAGCTGTCTGATATAAAAAAGCATAAATGTAAAAATATAAATGCTTCCAAGCAGCATTGAAGACTGAGACTGTCAGAGAATAACTGGTTTGGAGAATCATATGCAAAGTGCTACAACAAATATTAGGTTATAAAGTCCCTATGAACTGTGGGAAGCGACAGATACTTGGTTAAAATACTGTGAGTAGAAAGTAAAACAGCTACTGAAAGGAAGTGGGGGAAGGTAGCTCCACAGACAAAGGGGCTAGCCTCTCTCACCGGGGTTGTCGTCTCTAATGGCTGATTTCAGGAGACCTTTAGCATCTTCCGAGTTCCAGGGACTAACAACCTTCAGACCTGGACAGTGAGCGTACCTGCAGACAGAGACAACAATCACACTGACACCAGTAGCTTCTTGTTCTTGTTGTATGTGGCTTTTTTTTTTTTTATGTCGCCACGCTAATTTCTTTCATGTCTTCTTTCATTTCAGTTCTTTGTCTATTTTCTTTCCTCTCAGTTTGTCTCTGTGTTGCTGTTCTTATAAAGCTGCAATCACAGTAATAAGAGCCAACTGACAGTAACAGTATCAGGTGTAAGTGAACGCACCATGCAGCGAAGCACTGCGAGTGCTGTGCAGCGACACCCGCTGATGCTCCGTTGGGTCCTCTGAAGACGATGGGCACCGTCTGGAGACCAGCTGACATGTAGTAGGTCTTCGCTGCGGAGTTGATGACCTGGTCGATGGCTTGCATGGAGAAGTTAAAGGTCATGAACTCACAGATGGGTCTCAGACCGGCCTTCAGGGGACAACACATTAACATTAGTGAGAGCTGCTGGTCATGTTCACAAAATAACATGAACACATTTCCACAGAAGAGTCATCATTTTTATTCATTAGAATTTACACTAATTTAATGGTATTTTTTTTTATTTTTATGGTAAGGTGCATTTATTCACAGTTCCAATTGATTCATTATGACAACACTCACTGCAATAATCATATTGTACAGTGAGGGGTTTGTGTGTGTTCAGTGAATGTGCTGCATTGTGGATGAACAGGAACTCACCATGGCAGCTCCCACTGCAATGCCAGTGAAGCCCATCTGCATATGAGAGAGAGAGCGAGAGAGAGAGAGAGAGAGAGAGAGAGAGAGAGAGAGAGAGAGAGAGAGAGAGAGAGCCCCTTAATCAGCTGGAAAACGTTTCCTTGGTGTTTCCAGTGTTTTAATCAGACAACAAATGAAACCAACTCAGACAGAAGACTCTCAAACAGCTGAATCAGTTTCATGTACAACAGAGGACATTTGTGAAGGTCGAGCGTCTCACCTCTGAGATTGGAGTGTCAATGATGCGTTGATCTCCATACTTCTTCCACAGGCCTCTGCTCACCTACACACACACACACACACTTACTTTAGTCACTGTTGAGGAAATTACATAGACATTTCCTTGGAGACTCACCCTGACATTAGCCACTGACCCAAAAATCAGCTTTTTTCCCAAATGGGAGACACGACTTTTTGTCCCAAACTGGACAAGCTGTCCCCAGTTAACTAGTCTACAGAGGGAGTGGCTTCTTGTTTTAAGCCGTTCAGTTGAGGTGTATGATGTGTAAAATGTTGAATTTAAGGAAATCTATTTATTTCAATTTATACAAAAAGATTACCTTAAATTAGAAAGTAACAGACGATATCTGAGGTATGAGCTGCCTTGAATCATGATCATTGGTCTGCGTGTACAGAGCTGCCTTTCTCCCTTCTCACAATAAAAGTGCCTGAATCAACAGAGGCCCATGTTCTGACATGATCACAAAATTAACAAAGGATATGAACTCGTTTTACAACCTTTCGAGCTGTGAATCTAAAGAACAGGAACAGACAAGATACGGTGATAGCGTCTTCACGAACCTCATCCACTGTGTGACGGTCTACTCACCTTGTAGGCTCCGTCGTACTGAGCCACCTCCTCACCCATCAGGAACACCCGCTCGTCCCTCTCCAGCTCCTCATCCATTGCCTGGTTGAGGGCATCACGGACAGTCATCTGACAACAGCAGCACCACAGTCAGTACTGACCCACTACTGGCACCCAGAGGATAGTTCATCCTCACGTCTGTCACATGTCAAGCCATCCTCTTAAGTGAGGCTTTTTAAGTTAGGTACAATTGATTTCGAGTCAATACAAGTTTAATTACAATATAATTTTAATTTAAGATGAACTATTAGGTTGCCAGCGTGTGGAAAATCCTCCAGAACTACACTTTTCTTGTCCTTGTAGCTCTTTAATTCATTAGGGAGACCTCCTCAATGCACTTTACTTTAGTTTTGGTGTCTGTTGTTGTTACAAGCAATCAGCAATAGTTTTATTTTTAATAATTGTTAACCCACATTTCTCTATACTGAGTCCACTTTTTACAGACCTCCTCACACAGTTCTCTTTACTGACATGTAGCTCGGCTCAACAGTAAGCTCACATTGAAAATGCACTAAAGGAAACAACACTTCATCCACATCACAGGATCAACTCTGGTACCAAAACACTGTCAACACTTGTCTCTCAACGGTAAAACTTTGTCACTCACTAACAACAGGTAGCATCAGTATTCATTTAATATGAACTAAAATTGCATTATTACAACTAAAAGAATGACACTTCTTAATGCGTGGGCTGTGCTACCTTACAGTATGTGTCACAAATGAATCAGAAATGCCGAAATCTGCTTTTTTTGGGCAATTTTTTAGGAGTGACACATATTATAGATATATATTCACATATTTGTATAAGACTGCTGCAGATCTATAAATAAATCAGCAATAGTCAACTCTTCTCTTCTGCATCTGGCCACAAGTTCTCATCCACATCTAACCTTAAATCATCTCTTCAATACACCAGGAAAAGAATACCAGACAATCTTCTGCAAATGTGTCCTGACATCCAGCCTTTATTGTGTCCAAGAGAGACATCTGATCATAAGAAATGATCGTGAGGAAAATAATTCCTCTGTAGGGCTGAGGAATAGAGAGTAAGGTGGAGGGGAAAATGACCCCATCCTGGGATGGGCTGAGAGAAAGAGTGAAACATCACATGTGCCATTTCCTCACCTGGCCTTCAAGTCTTTCATGGAGGCGATTAAGCAGTTAAAATAGGTGCTCAGTGTCCCTATTAGAAGTTTATTTTGATCAAGATGTAGCAGAATGTCGAAAATTTCAGTTTAATTTAAAGTAATTTGGCGTTTTAGATCATAATTTTACCGTGTTTGAAACTAATATGCTAGAGTTCAAAATGGACCATAAGCACACAGAGGTTTGGTGGTTGCTGAGTTTGAAAGGTTTGCACAGTTTTAATCCACACTGTCTGTTTTGGTAATGGTGAAGACGGGGATGACATGATGTGACCTGACACGAGCGGAGATTTGAAGATTAACACTAAACTTAATTTAAGTAGGTAGCACAAAGTCCGATACTATAAGAACTTATAATAACAGCTGTACTTTGTCATTAAACTCCAGAGTTTAAAAAAACATAAAAAATAAATAAGTGTTGGCTGTGGCTAACGTTAGCCTGTTAGCTGCTAACCGACCTGCACTGCGGCCGGAAGGGTCCTGTGAAATCCCCGCCGCTGCAGCGCCGACACGGCATTCTGTAAAGACAGCGAACCGCCATTATCCATCTTAAACATGTTACAAAACCAGACTGAAACAAATACAAAAGAAACATTTCTGAATAATCCCAAACCTTTCCTGTACGGAGAAAGCACCTCAGGGACACCGCCATCTTCACTCTGTCCTCTGCCGGATAGAAGGCGGGGACTACACAGAGGTCAGTAGATTTCGACCAATCAGTGCTGCGGGTGATGTCTACGTTAGAATGCGTCATGATACAGAGCCAATCACAGCGGTTAACTAGAGATGGAGGCGGGAGAAAGCGAAACACGGAATCCAAGGACACTGCTGCCCTGTCATTTGGTATGGAAGACCAAACTCTATTGAAAGATAAATAATAAAATAAAACTAGAAAAATTCCTGGAGAAATTTTGAATGTGCCTGCTGCTTGGTGCATGTACTTCACGCCTCACGTTACAATCTGCACAAAAGCCATTTGAAGCTGTCACATCTGGCAAAAATAACCTCACACTGACGGTTTCAAACACAAATTTGTCCCCACAACCATAGCAAGACGTGTACACACAGTGTTGTGCCATTCACACTTAAAAAAGATCTAGTTCAATGTTCATTAGTTCATACAGATGAAAATGAACTAGTTCACGTTCATTTGTTCTGTTTTTTGTAGCTATCTGAGATCTTTGGTCAACATCTGTTAAACTGATTTTTTTTAATTATTATTTTTTTAATTAATTTATTTATTTGATAGAAACTCATACAACTTCTTTATCTCTTGTAACAGTTGTGGAAAAACACATTTGGAGGGTCAGGTGCTGAAGCTATTGGAGTGAACAAATTATTAGAAACACCTTCCAGTATAACCAACAAAATATATAGTAGCGGAACAGGTCAACAATTTGGGAAACATATTTCTTCCTTTTTCTTTAAATAGGAATAACAATAACAATCTCATGTCTGTGATTTAAACTTGCAATAACTGATTCTTTTGTCCACTTAGGGGCAGTGGAAACAAGTTGCAAACTCAACATTAACATATAATCAACACATTTCACATTGTCATTTGGTACATTGTTACTACAAAATCATTTATTATGTCTGGCTCTGTGCAAAATTTACAAAAAATACACTAATTAAAAGCTCACTAATTAATATACTGTATTTGTTGAATTTGAGAAATGTAAAAACAACACTGTGTTTTCTATTTTGTTGTTCTGTTTCTGTTTTGTGAAAACTTTGTTCTGCACTTAAAGTCCACAGTAAATAGCTGCTGCCCCAAACTAATGCAAATTCTGACATACTAATTACATGTGGCAGAACCAGTTGGAAGAGAAAAAATTGCATCAGCAAGTTCAGAGGTCACACAGGTCACACAAACACAAACACACACACACACACAATATAGAGACGTATAGTGTGAGACAGAGCAGAGTCCTGAAGACAGAGAGACAAAAAAAAAGAGACATCAGCATCAAACTTCATCTTTCTGAGGGTAAGACACACATGCTTTCAACTCTTCTCTGCACGTCACTATTTTTCTGCTTTTTGAAACACACATTGGGACAGCCGAAGGAAAACATGAAATCACTTTGGAATAAACAGAGACTGGAACTGCAACTGACCTTTTAACGCTCATGCTTTCACCAGAGTCACAAATAAGGCAATAAGAGCATCATAAAACTGGGATCATCACGTCTTTAAAGGTAAACTCCATATTAAGTTTAATGTAATGGAAAGTGTTTCATCTGATGATCAATTCATTTAGAATACATTTTAGTTAAATATGTCTAAACAGGAGTCAACTTATTAGATATTTGGCATTTGCTCTGTGAAATGATGTTTCTGCTCTCCTTCCCTTTTGTGATCTTTGATTTATGTGATTATTATGGGTTTTAATTATTCTTTTTTCTACAATGAGATTTTTTGGATATACTAACATTATTTATCATTGTATAATAAGTGTCTTTTTTAACAAATGTATGTAATTTTATCAAACTACTTATGATATTTAAGTAACATAATGTTTAAATTTGAGATTGATCCTTTGACATTTAAAATATACAATATATAATAGGTGCACATTATATGTTTGCATTAAATGATGTATACCTACATAATGTAACCTTTGAGATTTTGAAAAATAATAAGATTGTTTACAATTGGAAAATTTCAGTAAGGGAGTTTGTTTATAATTAGAAGATCTCATTGACTTATTATATTAATAATGGACAACAGTAAGTGAAAGTATACTCATGTGTGTGTACATAATGTAACATACTCAATTAATATATATTGTATCATATATACAGTATAACATATCTATCAACAAAATGTGAACAAAGTTATTTATTTTATTTATTTATCTATGACTGGCTAGTCACTAAATGAAGTGAATGACGAATATCCAGTTACAAAAACAATCAGAAGCAGTTCCTCACTGGCCGCTTTGAGATGCTATTCAACTTTTTGGCAAGCACTTCTTTTGTAGACAGAGTCCTTTAATCATCCCACTGTTGTTTAGGGTCATGTACTCCTTGTTGCTTATTTAGAGCTCCGCCAAGAGCACTTAGCTCCAAACACTTTACATTCCACAGTCACTCAATTATTTTTGTGCGTTTAAGTGCCTGGATTTTTGCACAAATTCTCTCATTTCTTTACAGCTTGAGCCATTAAAGGGAATTACAAATAAATGGAAGCATCTTGCCCCTGACCATTATGAAAGTGCAATACTAAATCACTGGTTTTAGGTTATTGTTATAATAACAAAATGCAAAAACACCCTTATGTAAAAGTCCTGCATTCTGCATTCTCCAGTCTTTTCAGTGTATTTGTCCAAAACTGGTTCATCCTGACTTTAAGTCTGTCTCCTTCAGCTCTCTGACTGGCCTCATCCAGAATGCTCTACCTGCTGCTCTACCTGACGACAGTCTTTCATTTTAGTACCTGTAGCTCTATGGAGCTTTGTCAGGGAGACAACCAGTAAGTATGTTTATGATAAATATGTTTATATTTGATGTGAATTTGCTTTACATCTGATAGAAAGTGCTGTGAAAAGGTGACTAATGTAAATGAAATCTCATCGTCATCATCTCACCAAACAAAGACATACAATCCCTGCCTCCCAAAAAGAGAGTGGGTTTGTATGAGTGAAGAGCAGCTGAGATTCAACTATATAATGTGAACTTGTCTGGCTGAGAAATAGTCAAAGTCCCTCATCAAACTGTGGAGCCCCTGGATGAGGCTGCCTTCAGGAACCCACATGGAGACTGGAGGGAGGTTGGACAGTCCAAACTCTTGGTAGATGCATAGACACAAGTAACTGTCAGAGCCGTATCTAACTGGTATCACTTGCATAAACTCTGGCTTAAAGCAAATCTCTCCTCATGTTGACAGTGTTGTTTTGTTCTTGAACCGTCTCCATCCAGGTGCATCATATGCACTGCAACTGGCCCCACTGTCATCGACGTCCACGGCCAGCTTAACTCTGTGCGGGATCGGTGTGCGTACACTCTGATGAAGACCACATCACTCCCAGATTTCCAAGTGCACGCGACCTTCCAGGAACGACGGCGTAAAGATGTCAGTTTTTTGGACCGTGTGATCCTGCAACTGGACAAGCCAGCTGTTCAGATTAATCTGGAACAAGGTGGGAGAGTCCAGGTGAGCTTCCTAGTGCCACAGTTGTAATATATCAGTATAACTGCTGGTCTGCGGTCTCTCAGAACTAGTTTTTCTGATGACGATGAAAATCAAATGTGTTTATAGTGGCTTGAACAACCACCCAAAGGGGGAGAGAAGAACAAGTCTTCATAGACAGAGTTGTGATGTTAAAATTTATTAAAACGAAGATAATGTTGTATATTTCAGACACTCATTCATAGCGTTGACCTTCTTTGAACGCATTGTACATTCACGGCTATTCCACTGGAATGAATGGACTTTCTTTATCATGAGGCCTCTGACACCCAGGAAACCTGTTCTGCTCAAACACACAGTCTAATTATGTGAGCATGACAGTTTAGCACTTAAAAGCAAAAGACTTGAATTATTTGTGCTTTTATTGAGCTTGTGTTTTAAAGTGTTTAAATTGCTTCCATTTTTTCTGTGACAATTAATTAATACACAGAAAACCTACAATACATCTTGTTCAATGTATAAAATTTTAGAAAATAGCAAAAAAAAAAAATCTGTTATTCTCTGAAACCAGAGTTAACATATTAACATGTGTTAACATGTTAAAAACTGAAGTTTACTATTATAGAAAACTAGCAACATTTTGGTTGACTGTTGTTGCTAATTAATTTTCTTCAACTAATCATTTCACCTCTAGAGTACAGGTTGGTTTCAGGGTGCTGGGGTAAATAATGAAGCTGTCTTGTAAAGTATAGTGGAGGTCAACAGGGGCCCAACAACATTTTTTGGGCCCCCACAAAGGTTAATCAGGCCTTGTGTTCTTCCCTCTAGCTGGGCGACTTAATAATGATGCTCAATGACACAGCTCAGCTGGTTCATGGTGTGGAGCTCTCTAAGGACCAGACCGGAGTGACCGCCAAGGTGTCGCATTTGAACACCACGATGACCGTCTTCTTCAATGGCTACACTGTACAGATACACATTAAAGGTACAGATCACTAATTCACAGATAGATGAGGGAGGGAACTGTGGTGTTGGAGAGATGTTTGTCAGTGGTACCGCCAAGCTCTTCCACCTCTTTGAAAAACACTCTGGCAACTAGATAGACACCATAGCTTTTAAAGTCAAAAAGAACGGGGAGGCAAGAAGAAGAAAACAATACAGATGCTGCACAATCGGTATGTGCAGCCACTTTGAAAATTGTTAATAAAGAGACATCTGCTTGCTATGTTTTTCCTCCACAATAACGCTGTCATTAAAAAAAAAAAAAGTTCAAATGAATTCAAATCCATATAGCCCATCTTAAAATATGTTTTAGATTTATTGTTGTTTACGGTTCCTCTACAGCATCACTTCAATGACAAGCTAAAGTTACTGTGAGACAAACAGCTTTACATGTCTCCACAATTTTATTCTCTCTGGTGTCAAATCCAAAATGCTTCCACACATTACTTCTTTGGTGGTTTGGTATCATGATGCACATTCACAGTGTGCAAACAGTGTCCTGCTACTCTATTGATCTGATTCATTGTCTCCTGAAACTGTCCAGGACCAAGTGGACAAGTCCCATCTGTGTATGGTTTATGTGGCAACTCCAGCCAGCCTTTGAATGAAGTGAGGCTCTCTGAACACAGTGCCTCAGGGTAAGAGCCGAACGTCCCCACTGACTGCTGCCTTGCTACTGCTGGTGACGGATTTCAGACTGCGGGGTCCTCGTATAAAGCGGCTGGGTGTTTTGGTGCTTTTTGTGTTTGTTCATGGGGCATTAGGGGAACAATCTTAATCATCTGCTGTTTGTTGTCCCCTAGCTGTGAGACGCAGTACGAGGACACTGCTAACAGTACAATCAACTGCAACGACATGACTGAACGGTGAGCAGAGACACCTGAACGCAGACGAAACGTTCCTGCCACTGATTAAAGGTTCCTGAGGTTCAGAGATGCAGATGAAAGCCCATCACTACAGTGGCCCTGAGAGCTCAATGCACTGCAACTTAAAAAAACATCTTCATACATTTGACAACACATGCAATGTAAACAAATCACAACACATGCAAATAAACGCGCTGCAAATTCAGTCCCACAACACAACGGAGGTGTTTCCAGGGGACACTACAAAGTGATGAACCTAGCTGGGACTTGTTGTTCAAAAACAAGTGCGTCCCAGCCAGGTTCATCACTTCATCACACAGAGAAAGACAGGAAAGTCAGGGAGAGAGAGAGAGGATGATGTGGTGCAAAGGGCCACGGGTTAGAATCGAAACCCGGGTCACTGTGGTTATGATTACACCTTCATGGTACCCCCACGTGTTGCAGTACGTTGCAGTACGTTGAGCTCTCAGGGCCACCATACTTCACATAAACATGAATGAGTGCAGCTTCCACTGAGCACACATTACATTCTTTAATAAAACATAATGAGTCCAGAAAACACCTTCATCTTGAAGTCTGTGCTGATCAACATATTCCTTATCTTTCCATGTCGCCTGGACTTCATTATTCCATCTCCCTCTTTCCCTCTCTGCCTCACTGACACAGCTGTAATCTCCTGAAGGAGGCGTTTTTCACCGCCTGCCACACCCACATCGACCCACAACCCTACGCTACTGCCTGCGCCAACACTTTGTGCAAATATTCTGCGGTGGACAGTCTTAACTGTCAGTTTCTGGAGGCTTATGCCAGAGCCTGCAGCCTGTACAGCAATGACACAATGGAGGGCTGGAGGTCGAAGGCCAGCTGCTGTAAGACTGTCCTACCTCAATGTTACAACAAAGTCTTAGATTCTACAACTGTGCAAGTGGCTCTGTGAGGCTGAATGTTTTAGCAGGTACAATGTTAAGTTGGAGGTTCTGAAAAAGTTAACTATCACCATGGGCATCGGGTCAGGATGCATGAGAAGATCAATCCTATTCAACAAAGGTTTATTCTCAGATAATTGTTTCAAACATGGAAGGGAAAACACACTTTGGCTGCTGGTTAGAGAGTAAAGATTAAATTTAACACAACAAATCAAAGTAGTCTCATTATGTTCTTCTTAAAGAAATAAGGATAAAGAAAGTTCTCAGAGACTAACAACAAACTTCTTCTACCAGAAACTGCTGACCCCATTTGACGGTGGAAAAAGAGAGAATGAGTGGCGTGAAGCCCTTAAATATTCTTGTAGTGCCCAGGTGAACTGAATCAGGTAAATGAGGTGGAGCGTGAAAAAAAGAGCCAATCAGTGATAAGGAAAGGAAGTGATGTAGGTGAAGAAGGGAAGAGGAAAAATGGGATCTTTACTACATATAACGTTAGTGATGTTCACCATTTTAGTTTTTTAGTTTTTACAGTGTTTGTATGATAACAGTTACCAATTAGCACTAAACACAAAGCACAGCTGAGGCTGATGGGAATATTGTTAGTTTTGCAGATGAAACAGTTGTTGAGATACTTAAGTCTATAACAAAGTGGCCACGGCACTGATATTTTATCTCTAGTGGGATTTAGTTTTGGTTTTATTTGTCCCATCACCTGGTTCAAACCTGTACATCATATTTAGTGCCTAGTCACAGATACAGCGCCATTTAAATTTCATTATCAACATCATCCGTCTTTAACAAAGCCAATAAAGGGGGAACTATCACCACTGCAGAGAAATTGTGTTTGGTAATCACCATTTTGATCACATAAGTACACAAATCAAAACAAACACTGAGGATATTTATATTGGTTTCTAAGCAAATCTGTTAACATCCCTGTCTCTGTCCGCAGCCGGCGGCCCTCAGGCCTACTGTCAGGACCGGTTCTGCAGCGCTCATGAGTTCTGCGGCGAGAACAGCATCAGTGGTGGAACCCGCTGTCACTGTCGGGCCATCTTTGCCTCCACATATAGATCTCAAAACACTTTAGGTAAGACAGCAGCGATAAGGTGACCAGATATCTGAGATGAACCCCGGGGACATTTCCAGTTCAGAGGTCAATATATCATTGAAATACCCAATGTTTTTACATATGATATAAAACAGGGGACACTCATGTATTCTGACTATGGTAACTGTTGTATTGTAATAAATTATTGTGAAGGCCAGCTGATAAAATGACAACTCCCTTCCTTTGAAGCAGTCATGAAGTTTGTTTTAAGTAAGTAGTTGTTTTTGTTAGTTTACTGCCTCCTAACCAACGAGTGAGCCAGCTAACCTTTTCTCTGTCTAGCGACTACAACAACTACAAAACAAAAGAAAAATCTGATTGGATAACTCTATTTTGATGACTCTATTTTGTTATGATTGGTTTTAGCTTCACTTCTATAGCTCGCAGCCAGCCACCTCTGTTGGCCAAAACAAGCACAATGCTAGATGTCTGGTCGCCATAAGCTGTAACACAACAAAGTCACAGTACAGACATTATCAGACCTACAACTGACTGTTAAAGGAGCTATTTGTAAGTTTTGCTAGTGCTACATAGCTAACTTTAGCATTAACAGTTGTTTTCTTATGAGTCTAGAAGAAAACTTCATTCCTTTACTCGCCAAGAGCTGTCTCCAGAGGTGGAAAGCAATGCCAATGTTAACTCTAGTCTCTCATCTCTCTTATCTTCTGAAGTTAGCATGCTAACCAGCTAGCCCCGGCCTGTATCGTCACTTTCCGATAGCGACTCACTGTAGCCCCCAGTGCCCCGAAGACATATGGCTGCTCAGAGGAAATGTTATAGCCTCTTGTCTTTAAATACAATGATTGCCGAAGTTCTTGTCAAGCAATAATAACCATCGCCTGCTCTCAGCAAGAAACGACATTCGGCGGCAGAGAAAACTTACAAATAGCTCCTTTAAATTAAAAAAACATGAATATATATATACTGTATATTAGATTGACTGTTTTCCATATCTAAACATCACACAACAGATTTTGAGTGAGGTTTTCTCATTTCTGCCGCAGAACCCAAAGCTAATTAGCATCTGATAGTAATTACCACTTAACCACAAAGTTCACTGTTCGATTCCCAGTCGGATATCCATCTTTCTCACCTCACCACATTTCCTGTCTCTAAACTGAAAACTCAACATGTTACATGTCTGCTTTACTGTCCGTGTCCTGTTTTTCAGGTGACGGTGTGGTCTGCAATAAGTCCTCTCTGTCAGTCACTCTGGTTGGTTGTCTCCTTCAAGACAAAGGCATTCACTACTCTGACTTACACCTGTACGACAACACCTGCAGGGGTCAGATGGACAACGTAACCCACATGGTGACCTTAAGCTTCGACACCAAAATCAACCCCTGTGGGATGATGATCAGGGTAGGTAACAAGCAGAAGCTACAGATGAATGAACTCGGTGGGTTTTCTGCAGTAACAGCGTCTGACTCCGTGTGACGTTGCAGATGAACAACAAAAGCCAGATTATCAACAAGAATGGCGTCATCCTGGAGACCACCAAAGAACAGTTGGCGGATATCACCTGTCCCTTTATCATACCAGATATAGACATCGATTTCTCAGTGGGCATCAAAATCATAGGAGGCACCAACAAGTGTGTGGAGAGTAACACTCAGCCTTTCATATTCAAAGAGAAATACTTTTCACTTCACAGCTTTACCAGTTACTTTACAAATTAAGATTTTACATTCAAAACATACAAATCTTATAGAATACAAGATCACAGACACAGATTAAACTACCCCATTGGTTAATTAATCCTCTGACAGAAAAATAATTCAGCTACTGCTGTCAACAATTTTAATAATCATTTATGCCATTGCTCAGGTAAAAAAAATACTAAATATTTCATGTTCCAGCTTTTCAAATGTAAAGATTTGCCCAGTCTCTGTGGGTAGGAATATATGATATATAATGAATCATCATATATAATACTGCAATAATCCCAAATTAGAGGTGTAAATTTACAACTGCTGTTTGTAGTTCACTAGAATTTCAGATCTTCATGTGAACCAACATTTTAATGATCCTAAATGATAAAATAAAACATCAAAGACCATTTGGGTGTTAAAATGAAAAGAATTGATGTAAATCAAAATGCAAATGATCAAACTGATTTTCTAAAATAAAACGTTCTTTCAGTGATATGGATTATTAACATAAAGACGATCAAAACATCAGCTGGACGTACTCTTACTCTGTAAATGCAGGAAGTATTGTCTGTAGTTCTAGACGTTCAGAGGTGTCTGTAATTTGTGAGTGTAAGAGAGATGAAGTGTGTTTGTGTGTTTGTTTGTTCCCCAGTGGTTCGTACGAGTACGTGATAACTGGAGTGTGGAACTACACTCTGACCATGAAGGCCTACACCGACCCCGGCCGGACACAGACTGTGACTTCGAACACCGAGCTCAAACTGAACCAGAAGGTCTGGTACGAGCTGAAGACGGGCGGCCTGGATGATAAAGAGATCGCTCTGGTGACGCACTCCTGCTTCGCCACCGACGACCCAACAGCAAACTCGAGTCTGAGATACGACCTCATCATCAATGGGTGAGAGACACACAGACGTGGTTGCACAGTCTGTTAATGTGGAGTTTCCAGTGAAGCCAGCTGTATTTATAGAGCCTCAAAATCATGCTGCTGCTGTTAGTTAAAGGATTTGGTCCCTGAACGCAGCAGGCCGTACTGCTGATGAGGGCTGGACTCCGAAATCTGGATCTGGTTCAAGTATCCAAATTTGTTCAAGGAAAAGTTCCACATTTTAGGAGATGCTTGTTTGTTTCCTTACCAAGACTTACATGCAAAGATATCACTCTCATGTCCTTACAGTAAGTATGAAGCTACATCCAGCTAGCTAACTTAGCTTAACAGAAAGACTGGAAACAGGGAAGCAGCTAGCCTGGCTCTGTGCAGAGGTAACAAGATCTTCCTACCAGCACCTCAAAAGTGTTGTATGGGGAGTTAAGTGCCAGACTCTTTCTACGGTCCCTTAGTCACTTGTTCTGGAGCCTTCGACTCAATCACCTGGTCTTCATCAGCAGATGGAGCTTGCCCTGTTTCTATAGATGTTAAAACAGTTTGGAGAAAACAAAAACGTACATTTTCACAATGACTGTCTGCTGAGGAAGACCATGTGATACAACCAAAAGCCCCAGAACAAGCAAGTGCGTAGATCTTTTTATTAGCTGTAGAAAATATTAGTTTTGTCAGTAACTGGGCCAAAAAGCACAGAATGAAACTCGTGTCTTTGTTTGTTTTTTCCGCTCTGTCATCTGCTGTTTGGTGCGACGACCGCACCTGGTGACGTGTGGTTTCGCTTTTCCTGTTTCTGAGCAGCTGTGCGAACCCTGCTGACCAAACGGTGACGGTGCAGAGCAATGGAGAGGGAACGTACAACTACTTCTCCTTCAACATGTTCCAGTTCAGCGGGAAGCAAGGAAACGTTTACCTGCACTGCAAACTGAACCTGTGTCTCAAACAGAACAAGACCTGCGCCCCGGTACGTCCCCAAAGACCCTCACACCGACACAAATACACGCAAGACGCCCCCAATCCTGCAAGTACGAAACCAGAACATCAGTTTTCAGATCTGTGCTTTCATTGATAACATGATCTGTCAGCGTCGGCCACCTTTGATACACTAAATGGCCAGAAGTATGTAGACAAGCCACGTCTCTAATGTCTCTAAAATGGTCAGATTTAAGGATATCGGCACATTAACCTCAATATTTTCATTCGTCAGTTTCAGTCCATAAATATCAGGGACTGACTGAACCCTAAAACTGGATCCCTGTCTCTTTAACGTAGAGCTGCAGCCCGAATGCTAGAACACGCAGAGCTGCCACATCTGAACATGAAGATGAAAACTCAGCCATCATCATCATGGCCTGGAGCGCTTAGGTAAGACAGGAGAGTGCAGGTGACTGAGCGCCAGTGAAGGTGCAGTCGCTATTTTCAAACCTTTCAATGCTTTAAGGGCAATTGTTTTTTTCGTCTATGAAAACAAAAAATATTTTGGGAATCATTTCTCAAAAAAAAACTACAATTATTGAAATGGAGGGAAACGTTGTCTTTGCAGGTTGTTTCCATGGTGATTTGGACTGGACGACAAGGTGTAACTCTCCAAAATGATTCTTGATCAAGAGTCTGGACGCCAGAATTGCTTCAATTATATATTTCCTTTAAAATCTTAGCTCAGATTAACATTGTATTTCATTTGTTTGATCCGTACACAAACTGAAATTTAAAAAAAATACAGTTTGTGTTTTTAGAAAGAGGCTCGAACAATTTCAAGGCAAACAACAAGCTCATGAAGAAATGGGTTTGGCACTTAGCTCCTCCTAAAAGCTCAAACTGTAGTTTTCACATTATTGTGTGTGTTTAGTATTAAACAAAAAAGATTCATGTTGATTTGATAAGTATGTTTTTGACACAGTCAGAATGTTTTCCCATCAACTTTTAATGTTCTTTGAATTTCTTGCTTTGTTTTTCACAGACAGCAGCCTGCAGTGTCAGATTAAGAAAATCAGTTCATAACATGAATTCAGTCACAAATAAAACTATTATTCTGCGAACATTAAAAGAAGCTGCATGTTTATGACTGTTCAGATTCCAGCTGAGCTGAGACTTGATGACACTGAGACTTGCTGTATCACTCTGCTCTTCATTTCTAAGCAAAAAAGGGGGGAGATTGGTAAAAGACAAACACGAGTTTGAGTCCTTTAATTAATTCATCTGTTCTCTAAAGCTGACACATTGAGTCCGGTCACAGAACGTGAAGCTGCTGTGACCTCTCAGGTCTGTCACTACGTCATATACTCTCTACTATAATAATAATATATCAAATGTGACGGTATGAAAAGTTTCCTACAGGGGATTATCACCTGAATGTGCAGCTCCCCTCGGCTGCATGGATCGTTAAAGTGAGTTTCAGCTCGGTGTTTAGCTGCCTGGCTCACAACTTTGTGTGGCCCAAAACAGACAAACACAAAAACAAACGGTTACTGCAGGTTTAAGGTAAGTACAACACATATGGTTGTTACGTGTCCAAACTTCTTGCAACAGCGTGGCTAAAAGGGTTTGGCTCAAACAATCAACAAGAAAAACATGTTTTTTTCACTTAACATCCAGATTTAGAAATATCTGACTCAAAATCTGTTGTGTCATGTTTCCAGCTCTGTCAGTCAAATCTGATCACAGCCACACCGTCCTGATCAAGCAGATTTATTTTTCACTACTTAAACTTAATAAAATGAATATGAATATAGACACCAAAAATAGAAGTGTGCATATTTGATTTTCATAGTCAAAGAAATAAAGTGAAATACATTAAACATTGTAATATGTATTTCCCTTATGCATTTAGTGTCATAATCAAATGGAAAAATATTAATTATTTAGCTTTTAGCCTTGAATAACTTTTAAATTGATTTTAAATTAGATGAATTTTTATTAAAATGTGTATGTATTTCACTTTAATTTTTTTTATGTCTATGTCAAGTATTTGCAAAAATACTACTTAGTCGCAGTTTTCCTGAACCATTTTTAATCAAATGTTCACTCAGTTGTTACAGTTGTCATTTCACCACAACAGGCTTGCTGCAGTTATTTCAATACTGATAATGAGGAAGATGATTTTACAGCTGCAAAACTCTTTCTATCTGAAGATGACAGTCGGACCAAACTCGAAGACATTTGATGCATCTAGTGTAACGTGCGCGGGTCGCTGTGAACGACCCGCGCACTGGAGAGTGGTTTTTATTTTTCATACCAATGTAGTTGTGGTCCAGCGCCGTGTGAGGGTCTGCAGATTGTTTTCATAAACACAAACACACCTCTGGACTTGTCTCCCACCTCTCATGGGTAAAGTGCTGCAGAGAAACATTCTGATACAATTCAATGACCATTCAGGACGTGAAGACCATCGCATTGGACCGGATTGCACTGAACAATAAAAACAAATGACTTCAGCTCGGAGCAGCAGAGTTAAAACAAAACGCTCCAAGTGCTAAAAACTTGGTGCACGGTGATGGGTCGTCGGGCTGCAGGAACAGCCGCTCTGTCACAGGCCAACACTTCAGCACACAGCGTGTCAGGTGATCGTGCGTGAGCGTGACTGAGAGTGGAAGCCACACCCACTTTTATGTGAGTAAAGGAATACATTTTAATATTTTGGGAAATTGTTGAGATTGACATTGCTCTCTTATTTGTCTGTTGATATAAAGCTATAGCCAGAAGCCAGTTAGCTTAGCTTAGCTTAGCACAAAGACAGGAAACAGGGGGAAACTGTCTGGATCTTTCCAAAAGTAATAAAGTCTGCCCTCCAGTAACCTCTAAATCACTAAGCAACACATTATATCTTGTTTGATTACTCTGTGCAAAAATTAGTTAGAGTTGGTAGTTGGACTGTGTTATCTTCACACTGAGCTCTGCCTCCAGTCTTTACACCGGCTGCTGACTTCAGCTTCATATTTAAAGGACAGACATGATTGATATTCATGTTCTCATCTTACACCACATCAGAAAGAGAAGGAGCCTGTGTCCCAAAATGTTGGACTGTCCCTTTAATTGATCAAATCAAAACCTGTCTCATGATAGATACATCATACGAAAGATATTTACTTCAAACTGCAGTTTCACTGGGAGTTTGAACACACCACACCAAGCTGTTCAGGAGCTTTTCATTGTATCTCAGCAAATAAAAATGGAAATTAACAACATGTGTAACTCCATGACAACTGGGCAAAACTCCATCTGCTGAAGAAGACTGTGAGAAACGACCAAAAGCTCCAGAAGAGCTACTTCATGGACCCTGTGGAGAAGATCTCCTCTCAGGCGGTTGGACAGAGTTGTATCGTCCATTTTTTTTCTTTTACAAAACCAAGATTTAAGTTCTGTTTTACATATTTTTTATTATTTATCTTATTTTCTTCCCTTCCTCTCGTTACTACCTAAATATATTTTTTATATATATTGATCTCATGTCCTTAAAGTAATTTTCTTATTGCTTTAGTCTTACTGTGTTTTGTTTTGTTTTTGTCCTGTGAAGCACTTTGTTCCCTTTGTATTTTAATAAGTGCTTTATCATTAATTATTATTATTATGAAAAAAAATGCCAAACAGGCATCTCAGCTTCTCCAAAGTGAGTTTTTGCTGCTTTACTCTGTTTTATAACATTATATTGTTTGTTTTGGAAATCTGTACTAGACATTTTCATTATTTTAAAGATGAAATAACAATAAAAATAACCATTATCTGTATATTTAGGGACATGGCTCCCTTCTGCTTAAACTCTCATAATAACATCCTGTGTGCTCAAGTGTTAATCTGCTCACCAGACAGAGCTTCATACATACACATGATCTGGTGACAAATGATCTCCATGTATGATATTGTCACCATGCAATATTTTTACAAAAAGAAAAAAAAGACATTCAAATTTCCATAGGCACAAAAATCCATATGGCACAATAAAATAAAAGAATCTCAGCTGTGACATCAAACATTAAAATACAACAGAATTAAAACAGAAGAAAAACACTTAAAATATCAGGAATCACCACAATAAAGGTCTGAAATTAACCCTCAAATGAAGATAAACGAAGCTCTGTGGAGGGTAAAAACACCAGGTGTCAAAATAACTATTTTCTATATCTGCAGGTTTGACGCCACGTCTCTAACTGCAGGTCATTTCTATGAAAGATGTGAAACTTGCTTCAGAGAGATCAATTTATTTGCTGATATTGTCTATTTTATTTTATATACAGTTAAATTATTGTCACATGATAATGGACTATTTTATCTAATTTTTATTTTATCATATATTTTTGGTTTATGTTTTTTTTTTCTTATCTTGATCTTGATATTTCTGTTTTTAAAAATACTTAACATTATTCTTACCAATAATTATGATAAATACGAGGTTATTCAAGGTCAAACTACAGTCCACATTAGATTTCCACAAAGAACTGAAACGTGTGCGTCCTGGTCATCGTTAGAGTATAAAATCCTCACACACCGTGGAGCATCTCTGCACTACAAAAGTCCTTGCATGCAACTTTAAATAACTACAGAAAAATGTTGACAAAGACTGTGATGATTCTCTCTCTGCAGCAGGTTGATTTTCATAGAAATGAACTGAAACCAACAGCTGCCTCGGTTGGAAAATGATCAGCACTGATTTCAAGTGTAAGTGATTTGACATATTGTTAATAATGTCATTTCAGATTAATTTCAGACCCTGAGTACAATCAAGAGCTGAACGCTCTCGACACACAAGCTTTCACACCAGAAGTGCAAGCCTGACATCGCCTTATTTCCAATGAAGAAAGTGGCTGTGCTCTGCCACTGCCGCGTTTAGCAGCCAAACCTCAACTAAACTACGCTTGAACATCACACGTCTTGGTGGATGGGTGGTGGATTTGTCAAATTTGTGCATCTCTAAATTCCTGCAGTTACTCTGCAGTCCTTCCAGGCCACACTTCCATCTGAATGTTGAGATCATTTCAACAAAACTTTTAGAAAATCTGCAGGAGAAAACGGGAATTGACGTGCGTTTCCATCCATCACCACTATGTGAATATTCAGAGTTGAACGCACTGAGCTATTGTAAACAGTCGGTGGCGCTAATTCTCCAGCACACTGCCATTAAACCGCTGCAGAAGAAGAGGGCGCCAGGCAAACCTCAAGCGAGATGCATCTAGTGCAGTTGGTAGCGTCGTGATTAACTGGTTTTTAGGATCATGTTGCAGCTCTTCATGTTGCGCTCTACCTCGTGCAGTCTGTTGGCTCCTGCACATTTGGTCTGAAAAAGCTATTTCGTTTTTTTTAGAGGAGGCCGGGCTGAAGAATACAGATGTTTCTTTGTGTTTGTAACTGGAATGAACACCACAGGTCGAGAAGAGGAAGAGACCAATGTCTTGAACTACTGTTGTCTCACTGTAGCAACCTAACTGATGAATTAAATGCGCACAAAAAGCAGCAAAGTCAAATTAATGTCTCCCACTAGTTGAGACCAAACTAAATCAGCAGCAGGTGTGATCTCACCTTGACTGTGGTTTGTGTAGTTTCAAACACACTGCAACAAACACCCTTCATCTTAACTAACTTAGTCATTTCTGTCTGTAATTTGATTCTTGATCTCTTAAAAACAAATGAATATTAATCTGCACTTTTTCTAAGATTTTTGTCTTGTCTCCAAAGTAAATGAATATGAGTATTTTCTAAGATCAATTTGAATTTTTCTTGCTTCTAATGCAGCGATCTTTTTTGTTTTGTTTCAAGATGCAGACACTCATTTCAAGTTGATGTCTTTTAAAATATGACGCAATGCACTGGAAGATTTTTTTTCACTTGTTTTAAAAAATCATGTTTTTGGGGCTTAATTACAGACAGAAACCACTTTAATGTAATGCTGCTCTTTTTATTTTCTGGAGGTGTTCCCCATCTGATGTCCTGCAGTGACAGAGCAGCAGAGTCTGAATGCTACATGTCAAAGGTCGAGGATGATTGCAAAGAGGGGAAGCAGGAGTTTGGGCCAGTTTCTCCACCGCTGCGGGATCTGGATCGGGCACCGTACAACGCCGTGACAGTGTCAAAGCACTGACATTAGAGTTTCGGATCCATGAAATTGAAGTTTGTCATCCAGCGGTATTAAGCATCTCCAGAATTTCAAATTCCAAACGTTCAACCGCCACTTTCATGAGCCCAAAGAACAGAAATGGAGCCGCTGGCGACCTCCGGAGCAGCAGGTCGACCAGAAACGCAGGTCAACCCACCAGACTCAGTTCGAGTTTACCACCTTTTTATCTGGAGCCTGGTGACTGTTTCTTGGTGACAAAGCAGTCAGGAAAGACAAACCTCTAGGTGCCTAGGATTGTCACGAGTTTTTGAACGAGCAGACTGAGGCGGCCACCCCCCCCTCCC
>NW_019525275.1:620709-647349 GCF_002814215.2 Seriola lalandi dorsalis
CTAACCACAGCAACTGATGAGAAATTTTAAAGCAGGAAGAAGCAAAAACAGGGATAAAAAGTAAAATGGTACTTGGATTTTTTTTTGTTTTTTTTGTTAGTGATTTGTTTTCACATCTGAAGGCGCGACAACATGAACCGGTCCAGACCACAGTGCAGAACCAGTGGGTCATCATGTCGCTGTGATGACAGCTTCCAGGTCGAGGACGGGTTGCGACGGTGGGCGGGGTCAGATGACAGGCTTGCTGCGGTCGGTGGTCTTGGCCTTCTTCAGTTTGCCCTTACTGAAGTTCTGGATGGAGCTCAGCAGGGCGGTGCGACCTTCCCCTGCTCCATCAGAGGAGGAGTGAGGAGGAGGAGGAGGAGGAGGACACGATGAGGAGTCCAGCATAGGAGGGGGTGGAGGAGGAGGCGGAGGAGGGGGAGGAGCAGTCTGGGCTCCTGGATTAAGGAGAGAAGAATGAAAGGAAGAAATGAGAAAACAACAGCAGCAGCGTCTGTTGACCTTCAGTTTCCCCAGCGGTTGGTTGCACAAAGATACGTGAGACTGATTCAAGCGGGTCGTAGTTTTACTCTCAGATTAGTCTGATGAGATCGGTCACATTGTGCTCTCATTTCAAATCAAACACTTGCAGAGGCGGGAAAAAGTGTCCTTACGCCTCTTAGCTTTACACCAGAGTTCAAGCTCTTGACGCTCTGACCATGAAATAAAGTAACTCAACCAGTAGAGACATTTCCCATCACAGGAGAGGCAGTTATGTGACTATAGTTCAGCTGATTGGACAAATTACAAAACTGTTCACTGTCAGTAGTTTTAACAGAGACCGTTTCATTGGTTAAAACTAGTTTTATACCTTTTCCTAATAAGGCACCTTCTATAAAGGGTTTTAACTAACAGCTTAATTGATTAATGGTTAATAGATAATTTACTAATCCTTTATAGATCAGTTATAAGCCATTAATAAGAACCAGTTATGGGTTGCCAGGTTGTCAAAAAATCTTAATCCAGCAGCATAATGGGATAATGAGTGCAGCAGGTCCAGATCCACTGATCCATTGGAGAAGTCTTCCTGACAGTTACGTGTGATGCTGGAGGAGGATAATTAGAGGGGATTTTTTTTGACAGCCTGGCAACCCAAATGTTAGCCTGTATTTGTTTAAGTTATTTGTCTTATGGACACTTATTTAAAATGTACATCAGAGACAAAAATATCATGTGTTTCATGTCTAGTGCTGAGTCATGATTCAGTATCATTTTTTTGCTTGAAAACCTCCATTGTAATTAATGGCTTCAAACTGCTTTATAAAGCGTTAGTAAATCATTTATTAACTATTGCTTAAGCTATTAGGTACAACCTATGAACCCTTTATATAAAGGGCAACTTCTTATTGTGTGTTCTGTGGATTTGGCAGAGTAACAGGGAAACAGTTTATCTTTGTGAAACCAGCACCTGCAGATCAGTGTCCAGGCCGAACTCAATCCACCATCAGTTCAACACGACCTTTGGTTCAGGGACTTAACGGGTTTTAATAGACACAGTTCTGTCAACACCTGAAAAGCACTCAGGTTTGAGTCCCAGCCTCTTTTAAGAATGTGGAGTTAAAGTCTTGTGATGTACGGTACTGTGCAAAAGTTTTTAGGCACTTTAGATGTTTCACATAACACCGTCATGGAGGCGTCTGGTTGGTTCTGGATTCATTCTGCAGCAGGACAATGAGTCAAAACACACAGCCAGAGTCATGAAGAACAATCTCCAGAGACAAGAGGAACAAGGAGTCCTGCAACAGATGGTCTAGTCCTCACAGAGTCCTGATCTGAACATCATGGAGTCTGGGATCACATGAGAAGACAGAAGACACTGAGACAGACTAAATCCTCAGAGGAATTGCAGCAACTTCTCCGAGATCCAGCTGATCCAAAATCCCAACATCAAATCATCCAACGAGTTCAACTAAGATCAGACCTTCAACTCAATTTTGAAAGAATCCTCAATTTACTTTTAGTCCCTAAGACGTTTGCACAGTACTGTCACTAGTTAGGAATGTTTCCTCTGGTTTTCGGTGTGTATAACAGCTTTAAATACTACAGTACCCATGATCCTCAGTAGCAGCTGCTGTGGAGAGGGAATGAAATCTAAAGTGATCAAACTGATCCAAAATCCAAACATGATCAAGATCAACCTCTAACTTCACCTCAACATCAGCTGCACAGCAAAAGAATCTGAAGCTCTCTGATTGGATGATCCTTACAGCAAAGCCCTCTGGGACTTGTAGTTGATTCGATCTCTCTCTCTGTTGTCCTGTACTATCTGAGCCACTGTGGTTGTGTTTCACAGTGCGGTCCATTTGTGCTTGCATTGTCAGAATCACTTTGATGAACAGAGTGAACTGATGGTGAGTTGAACATAAACCTGGTACATCTCTTTCAGTTGTGCCATTTTGCATCCCAGCTGAATGACACCCGGGGACTACAGGCAGAAAAGCAAAAGGTCGGGGAGCTCAGACATGTAGCTTAAGCGGAGGCCAAAAGCTGCGACCTGAGTCCACGCACTCCACCTGCGTCTGACTGCACCGTGAATCATCTGCCACGTAATGAAAGGACATCCGTCAGTCTGACAGATGGTAACCAAACCTGGAGAAACTCGTCACTACTGGAGACAATCAGCATGTCTGAAGATGATATTTTCAGTGTTTTTGATGAACACATTAGACATGTAACCAGAGGGAAAATGTAAGAAATTAGATTTTATATAATTTAATAATTGCAGGACCACTACTGTCTGCAGTGGTGACGGTTTTTCTCCAGGAACAAACTGGCTTTCATTACATTTAGCAGCCACAGTGACCTTTAGTGTGTTTTACGTAACTGTCAGATGATTCTCCAGAAACATCCACAGTTAGACTTTAAGTAAAACCAGATCTGTGATTCTCAGATCTCACATGCTGGCATGAAATTCACTGAATAATCTGAAACAATAAAATAAAAGTGACTAAATGTTGACAGTGATAAATAATCTGCAAAAAGTTTTAAATCTCTGCAAGTTAATCTGTTAACAGAAATGAATGAAACGGAAAAGTCTGGCAGGAAAACAACCTATGAGTCCAAAAAAAAGAAAGAAAAGAGATTGCATATAATAAGAGTTATAACCAGTTCAATACCCTAACCCTTCTGATCAAAAACAATCCTTCAAAGATCTGATACGTCTCCACTGTGACACCCCACCCCAAACACAGAAACATCAGCAGACAGAACAAAACGAACCAAAAACAAACCAGACACAGACAGACAGACAGACATGCTAACTGACTGACCAAGCAGACAGACCGAACTGACAGATCACAATCTCCAATGACAACAGGAGGTCTGAATCGGGGAGGAGCTGGACTGTCTGTGAGGGGTTTGGAAATCATTGTAGATTGTGAGGGTTTTGTGAAGATGTGCGTACACCCTGTTCCAGGCCAGCAGCGACTCGCTGATACAGAGAAGACGCTTCTTCAGATACCGCGCTCTTTCTTAATTTACATCATATCGCATCATGACGTAATGTTTACTCAAGTGGACCCCAGGAAGAGTAGTCGCTACCTTGTTAGTGGCTAATGGAAATCCAAGTAAGTAAATGAATAAATAAATAGTGTCAGAGTGTTGAAACTGTCTCTAAGTTGGGCACATCAGTCTCCGGTTAAACTTGATTTGAATCTACTATTATACAGTTTTAGTGGATTACATTTGTTATTCTCAAAAACCTGGAACTGTTTAAGAATAATATGGTTTTCAGTTTATAGAGGAATGTGACTGAGGTCACTTGTCACTACTATCACTACTATTGATTGTATATATTCTGTAATTAATCTAATTTTTCTCATCATTCTCATTAATCTCACAGGGCGTCAACATTTTGATTCAAGTTTCACATTTTTGGTGATTTTTGTGAATGTGAGCTAGACGGATAAATCGGACCTATTTACGTTATTGCAGATGTATTGTATCGCTGTGTATGTTGGCTAATAAGTGACAAGAAATTGCACGATAGAAGTGCCTTTACATTGACTGTCCACCAGAGAGGACAGTCAGTGACTGTCACTGTCATTATCACATCATTTTAACCATTTCCAAATCTCTAGAAAATATCTGCTTCAGTCCAGTCCAGTATCGGTCAGGCTGTATTGTGAATGTTTTGTCTCTGTAGAACTGAATATTACTGTCGACCTACACACGTTTTTAACACTTTCCTGTGTCTGAAAATGTCCTAACTCAAAATGAACCACTTCTCCACACATAAAGAACCACAGGTTGTAAACGGGTCCAGGTTCCAGCCTTCGGTATATCAGTTTAGAGAAAGCCGAGTCTTTAGCCTGTGCTGCTGTCGGCTCGTGCTCCAGCTCATTTTTACATCTATTTTCTTTTTTACGTCTGTTTTCTCTCTTTACCCGAGTTCATAATCCTCAGGCAGGTCTTTGTGATCAGGAGCTTGCTGGGAAGCCAGGGTGTACGACAGCTTTAAAAACCACCAGAGACCTTCATCATCATCATCATCATCATCATCGTAACCGACATTATAAATCTTTTACTTTACCCAACGACACGGTCAGAATGGAGCATGCTCTATGGTGGAGACAGCACAGGAAGAAGAGAGAGAGGCAGATGACAGTTATCGGTTCATTGGACCAATCAGCAATTACACAGTATCAACAGGACCGAGAGGAGAGGAGAGGAGGGAAGAGAAGGAGAGAGGAGAGGAAACGAGGAGAGGAGAGGAGAGGAGAGGGAACAAGTAGAGGAAGAGAGAGGGTAGGAAACAAGGAGAGGAGAGGAGAGGAGAGGAAACAATGAGAGGAGAGGAGAGGAAACAAGGAGAGGAGAGGAAACAAGGAGAGGAGAGGAAACAAGGAGAGGAGAGGAGAGGAAACAAGGAAAGGAGAGGAGAGGAGAGGAAACAAGGAGAGGAGAGGAGAGGAAACAAGGAGAGGAGAGGAGAGGAGAGGAAACAAGGAGAGGAGAGGAGAGGAGAGGAAACAAAGAGAGGAGAGGAGAGGAAACAAGGAGAGGAGAGGAGAGGAGAGGAAACAAGGAGAGGAGAGGAGAGGAAACAAGGAGAGGAAACAAGGAGAGGAGAGGAGAGGAAACAAGGAGAGGAAACAAGGAGAGGAAACAAGGAGAGGAGAGGAGAGGAAACAAGGAGAGGAGAGGAGAGGAAACAAGGAGAGGAGAGGAGATTAGAGGAGAGACAATAATACCAGGGTAGGAAACTGATTTTACATCTGGTAGTATTCTGCATTTTCCTTATTGTCAATAAATCCCAAAAAAACCAACAACTATTAAAACTCACTTTTACTTTTTCTCAGTAAGAAAAATATAGAATATTTCCAGATTTAAACTTTAAAATATAAAATCAAGCATCCGTGTTTCCCACCCTGCGTCCAGCTATCTACAGTCACAACAAAGTCAATAAGACACACAGCTACAGCAGAGACAGATACCTGTCTGAAAACCAGGTAATCACAGGATGAGAGAAAAGGTGAAGAGACACACAGAGTAAGTCAATGATTAGTTTTCATAATCACACATGCACATTTCAGATGAAAATTACCGGGACAAAAATTTAGAGTTCATGATAAAGATGCTGTTATTGTGTTGAGACAGACTATGGCTCAGGTAGGTTTCTTACCACAGAGGGGGCTACACAGTCTGTCTGACAGACAGACAGACAGACAGACAGACAGACAGACAGACAGACAGACAGACAGACAGACAGACAGAGAGACAGACAGACAGACAGACAGACAGACAGACAGAGAGACAGACAGACAGACAGACAGACAGACAGACAGACAGACAGACAGACAGACAGAGGCATACCTGTGGTGGATGGGGGCGTGGGGGAGGAGGGGCATGTGGGAGGGGAACTGGCTCCAGAACCTGTAGATGCAAAGAAAAGCAGATCAATCAATCACCACAGATAACAGGGCGCTTCCCTCTGACAAAGCTTTACTGTGACAGACGGACAGACAGTAAATATCCACAGGTTAGGTTTGAACACAACTCGCCGCTTAATTCGTTTTAGCTACTGTACTCAAATCAAGTGCAAAGTTAAACTAACTAAGTTAAGTAGCAGCAGCGACCTACCAGAGGTATTGTTGTTTCTGACAGAGACGTCTTCCTCATTTTCATACGCTGACTGTCGGGACTTCTGCACAGACACAAACACAACATTGCTTTAGACTCAAGATGCTCTGATTTCATTATAGTCAACATGCATCATTTCCTGTATGGTATCCATTGGCAAAGTGTGCTACCTGCTGTTGACTTGTTGAGTTGACGTCTGTCGCACTGTGTTTGATTTCAGCCTTTCTAAACAGCTGAGATATATTTGTCTGGGTTCCTGTCTTTATTCTAAGATAAACAGGTAACTACACTCTAACAAAGACAGTGACATCACATCCCATGAGTCTTAGTGACAGAGGTACTGCTGCAGTTTATTTTAAGCCGTAGTTGAAAGCTTTCAGAATAATTTCTCTTGTGAAGTTGCCAAGATGTTTGTTCATGTTGATGTTCGGATGTCGTGAGGTTTCTTCGTATTGTTGTGTGTGGGACTCTGCTGCCTACCTTCCTCGCCAGGATCTTCCTCCTCTTCTTCTCTTCCTCTGAGCCGTGGTGAGACTGAGCTCTGGTCAGCCTCCTGTGCTGGTGGAGCTTCAACCAAACAGTCATACGCAACATTACCCTCCTTACAAACAGCAAACTTCATATTTACAGGCTGGAAGCTACAAGCTGCTTTATGCACTGAAACGCGTTAGCATCACTGCTAAAGAGCAGAACCACGATGCAATGCCGCCCTAGAAAAGTCAGCATATAATGAAATAAGTGAATCTATGCACTGCTTTTGGTTTAAAGACATTTGTGTCGGTGCATCAACACATTCAGCTGCAGGAACAGTATAAAATACTGACTCCACCTCAACACAGCTGCATCGGAAATAATAAATGTGCATCTTTTCCTAAAGGACCTTGTTAATTCTATTTCGGCTGATAATGTAATTAAGTGGGGAAGATTCTCAAAACATATTTTACAATAACAATATCACAGCAAAACCATACACTCATTTAAATTGGTAATCTGACCTCGGCCTGGAGTTTGCGTTGGTCTGCTCTTAAAAACAGCATCGTGATTTGGGTAAGAGGTGGATGTGGAAAAGCGTAATGGGGCGACCAGACAGAACTTTGTTTCACATTCTGCTTCTGGTCGAGACTTGATCTGCCTCTGTCAGTTGCTGAGTTCAATCTGACTCAGTCAAAATCAGTCATTCAGGTAACACTGTGTGTTTCTATTCTCGTTTTTATCACTGCAGGGTGATAAATCTCAGCAGCACAGAAAAAGGAGATGCTGCTTTGCTGCAGTGAGTGTAAAGACAGTGACAGAGGTCAGTACAACTCTGTAGACCGCTGCTGTTCGCCTGCTAGCCACCCTGCCCCTGATACTTCATGTGAACCTGCTTTTTTCCTCAAGTCTGACAGTAAATCTCAGCAGGTGAGACCTGCTCTAAGGCTTGATAAACCAACACATCGCCAATCAAGACTTCATGTCCTCACATGCAGTATCTCACTGATGAAACAGTTGTTTTTCAAATCTGCCTAGACATTAGAAGATATGAAAGTAGCTGCTGAGGTTGCTGCATCCCGTGACCGTTACAGGAAGAGCAGCTTAAAATATTCCACACTGATGTCAGCACTGAGTGTTTGTTGTTGCAACATGGAAAGGTTGTGGGAAAAGTATGTTGCAAGGTTTTCCACATTAGTGTTGTCATGAGAGCGTCACAGTTAATGCACTCTCGAAGAAGGGACCTGACCCAAATGTCTCCAGTGGACCCGCTCAGAGGTATGAAGGTAAAAAAACGAATTCAAAGATGGTAAATGAGATCAGTGACGCACCACTCTCTGCTCCTCCTGCAGCCTCTTTTCCAGACTCTCCTTTGCCGTCTTCAGTGCCTCTTTTAACCTGCTGGGAACCTGGAGAAATGGAGGAAGGTTCAGACGTTTGCCTTTTTTTCCATCTCAGTTTCAGAATATTTACTCCGACAACGACGAAAAACAGCGAACCCTGTGTAAGCACGGACAAACTCAGACGTAACGTCAGACAGAGCGTCTCACCTTGATCTGGAGTTTTTCAGAGTGCTGGAGCTGGACGTCGCTGAACAACCTGTGAAACACAAACTGTGACTCAACAGCTACAAATAACAAAATTATGATGTTGTTCTGGTTCCTGCAGATTTCCAGACATTCCTCTGCATTAAAGAGAATCTTTTTCTTATACACACAAACCTGACCACCGTCTCTTCTTGTGCTTTTGTTGACTTTCAGCTTTAAAGAGTCACTTACCACTAGATTCACTCTTTTGACTTGTGCACAGTCACTTCAACATACTGTCAAGGTCCCAGTCTACAGGGTTCACTGCAACGTGAGCATGTAACTACGCTTGTGCAAACACACAGAGTATAACTTGAAGCTTCAGTGTGGATGGAAGACACAGACAACTTAACCAACAATGTGTCACTGTGTGATTGGACACACGCTGGATGTGTTCTGCTTCAGTGTCCTCTGACAACTGATGTCTCATTTAAGGATAAAGAGACTCACGGTGTCTGGATGAGCTCCGACACTGTCGGCATCCCGCTCTTACAGGCTTCTGTGGACAGAATGGACTGCAGCACTGAGACTGCACACACACACACACACACACACACACACACACACACACACACACACACACACACACACAGTAAATAAAAATCAACAGAGCACGCTGCTGTACAGACACTTTGAGATGTCAGAACATCTGGAAGTCAAAGGGGAAACATGACAGAGTGTGTGTGCATATATATGAGGTGTGTTTGTGTGTGTGTGTGTGTGTGTGTGTGTGTGTGTGTTTGTGAGCGCGTACGTACCCACAGCTGTGTAGGGGACAGTGGGGTACTGATCAATGGGAACGCTGTCTGGCGGTCGGCCGTATGTCATCTCGTACAATAAGTGTCCAAAGCAGAAGACGTCGATGCTCTCTGTTGTCTGCACACACACACACACACACACACACACACACACACACACACACACACACACACACACACACACACACACACATTTATGAATCACTCTGCACATATAAAATCTGAAGGAATTAAAGTTGTTTTTCACAGCAACATGAGATAATTCATCCAAAAATATTTCTTTCTCCTGAGATACTCTGATAACTTCAGCCTCTCTCAGATGGGTGTTGCATATTGAATGGCTTGTGACATCACTGTGAATCTTAATGTGGTAAATATTGTTGTGACATGTTGATGTATTTATGTAACGAGAGTCACTGGTTTTAGAAAGAGAGAAAGAAGAAGAGAGGCACTTACAGATTGTAAGCATGTATGTGCTAATTCAACTCATTTATGTCATTTAGTTATTTAAGATAACAGATAAAAAATGTTTTAAAATCAAAATATGTAAAAAAAATAAATAAATCCATGACACAAAACACATCAGTGTATCTTTTTAAAGTGTTAATTTGATGGAAGTTATTTTATGTGAAGTTTAAACCCACATCACCTGATCTAACCTCGGCTTAACTAATCCAATCTGATCTAACCAGGTTAAATTAACCCCGGTCAGTGTTTACGTACATTGATCTTCCTGAGCTGGGTGAAGCTGGGTCGTAGCACTGACGGAACTCCCAGCATGCCGTTCTCCACATCCATCAGTCGACACACGCCGTCATCCACAATGACGTTGGACGCGTGCAGGTGACCGTAAAATATGCAGCCATCGTGGAGGAGCTTCAGGCCCTGCACACATACACACAGACTGGTTTAATAAACACTTTGTGGAGTGTGTGTGTGTGTGTGTGTGTGTGTGTGTGTGTGTGTGTGTGTGTGTGTGTGTGTGTGTGTACCTCCAGGATCTGGCGGCCGTACAGTTTGATCTGCGGCAGTTCGAGGCCCTGGCTCTTCTTCGGGTTGCAGTACTTCTTCAGGTAACTCTCTCTGGTCTTCACCTGAGGAGAGGGAGGAGAGAGAGAGTCAGCAGTTCTTACCGGAACTACTTTCTGCTGAAGAAATAGTCCCAATGAAAACAACTTCCAGCGTCTTCTGTGGTTTATCCAGAACTACAGAGACACTGTTTTTGTAAAGATGTAACATTTCAGAGTGACACTGCTACAGGGAAGAGAGAAAACTGGATTTATGGATCAGATTAGAGCTTGACTCTGTTGTGTGTCATTACCGGACGTCCCTTCGTACAGACTGTAAACGCTGACTTTACTCCTGCTCTGCACAATCATTCCTGTGGTTCTCTATTTTAGTTGCAGCTCTGCCCAATTTCCAACGTTGTAAAGCATGTGTGTGGGGGTGGGAGTCAAATTCTGTCCAGGCATCCGACACACACTCCACACACACGTGCACACTCACACTCACACTCACCCAAACAAACACACACACACACACACACACACACACGCAGATGTGTACCTTACAGATGTGGTCTCTCAGAGAGCCTCTCTCACTGAACGGCCGGATGAGCAGAGCTGAAGACTCACTGGTGCTGGAGAACAACAGCGGACAGAGATATGGAGTCTGTGGAGGAAGAGGAGGAAGAGGAGGAGGAGAAGTTTACTTATTGTGAACTGAAATTAAATGTCAGTCTATCCGTCAACTATTAATCTTCACATTGAAATCAACAGAATTCATTAACTCAGAGTTGAGGAGATGTGATTTAAATGTATCTGATCCACAGCAAAAAACATGACATAATACATCTAATACATTTTCAAACAACAAAACAAAAGCCAGACACACACACGCACACACACACACACACACACACACACACACAGTGTACGTACAGAGAGGCTGGTTAGCAGCTTCATGGCCGACTGCAGGTCTTTGTCAGACAGGAACTTATCAGGACCCAGATCCACCTACAACACACACACACACACACACACACACACACACACACACACACACACACACACACACACACACACACTTTATTTAGTGTCCTGAAATGTTTTCTCTAAAATCTTTGAAGAAGAATGAATTAGTTTGATAAAACTAAACATGTGTCATGTGTTTTCAGAAATATCCTTCAACAAATCAGGTTTAATCCAGAAATCCATTTCTAGGCCGTAAAGAAAGTCTGTTTTCAATTCCACAAACATCCTCAACAAAACAAACAAACAAACAAACAAACAAACAAACAAACACTCCGCCCCCCTCAGTCAGAGTCAGCTGACCAGAGTGAAACTGTAGTTAATACGTTTACAGACTTTATCTGACTGGATGATATTTTCACATCAGTTATTTACATTTGATTGAATTGAACTTAAATCTTTTCTGTGGGAAAATCCCTCATTGTGGGGAATGTTCCTGTAAACTGCTGATTGTTGTCAGAGAAAAACAGGAAACATTTACTTGTTTTCTCTCTCCCTTACAAGTGTCTCTCTTTTTAGAGAAATACATCAGAGAATTTTGAATTTAATTAAATTAATTCGAAATCTTTTTAACTTCATTTGTAAAAGATTCCTACAGATTCTTGAGCTTCTGACATTTTTCCATGTGCTGTTCATTGAAACATGAGGAAGTGATCGGGTATCAGACGGGCAGGAGCTGGAAATATTATAATCCTTTAGACGTGATTTGGCATATTTTGGTTCAAATACATTAAAGATGATCAATATATGGAAATCTAATTAAACACTTGAACATATATGTTGACGATTTAACTTGAAAGCTGTTTTCTGTGGTGGAAACTTGTCTGACATCAATAAACAGAACGGTCACATGTTGCTGTTGTAGTGACTCACCCAGCTCAGCAGATACCTCTCCTTGGGCTGCTCTTTGTTTTTAATTAAAAAATATTTCTTCCTGATCCTCCAGCCTGAAACAACAAAGAGCATATCCACTTCTGATAATAAGAATTGAACATGAGAGTGTGTAACGTTTATTAAAACATACTGCATTCGACTGCGTCAGAGGTTTACGTGCCTCTGTGAGGTCGTTTCAGGTTTCATTTGCTCAAATAAAAAGGGAGAACATTTCTCTTTCTTTTCTTTTGGAGATTAAACAAACTGAAGCAGATAATTCTGTTGGCTCAGTGATAATAAAAGACCACAGGAAGTTTGACAGAGCAGCCTCAGGCTTCACAACAACACACTGTCTCCAGGCACGTCTTCAACAGAGAGATGAAAACAATGGTGTCAGTCAGTGTGTTTACATGCACTCATTGTAAATCAGTGGTCAGATTCAGCTGTCGACACTTTCCCAGGTTGAGGACAGAGTGACTGAAACAGTTATCAGTCATTTGATTCACTGATTCACTGACGACAAACTGTGTCCGAAAAAAGACAATCGCTCATATACATGATGAATATAATGAATATATGAACACAACAAAGCCAAAGTAAGCATGAGCATGTTCACATTAAAGATAGCATTTAGCATTAGCACTGCCTGTCACTCAGGTTCAGGTTCACCACCAACAGACTTACCGATGTCTCTGAGCGGCTCCAGAACCTCCCACTTCAGGTCCGACCTGAAGAACATGGAGACCTGCTGCAGGGCGATCTCTGACAGAGAGAGAGAGAGAGAGAGAGAGAGAGAGAGAGAGAGAGAGAGAGAGAGAGAGAAAGAGAGAGAGAGAGCACACTTTAAATAACTTTAAAATCAAGAAAAAGAACAGAGATCAACCAACTTTGAAGCTGATGTTTCTCTAAACCTGTTTTAATAAAGGGAAATCTCTGTCCACTGGTGTCACAGAATCCTGGATTACTGGAAAACTTGAAACTTCATTTCATGAACCATTTTATTTTTTGACTACAGAGGCTTGATGTTTGCTTTTTGCTTTTATGTTTGATGTTATTACATTTACATACTAATTAAAATAAACTGCATTTAAGTTCACTGTATTAGAGTGAAAACTAACAGAAAATAGTCTCAGTGAAAACGAGGGAACAAACCTGTGTAGTTGGCGCAGTAGTTGTTGGGGTCCAGGAACTTCTTGACGGTCAGGGAGCTGGAAAGCAGGGGATGCTGGGTAATAGAGTCCAAATAGGTCTGCAGTCCTCTCTGCCTCTCCGCTATGAACTCCCTGTCCATGTTTCCGATCAGCTTCTTAGGAGGAAGAGGGAGGCTGATACCGCACACCTGGAGAGAGAGAGAGGGAGAGACGGTTCACATTTTTACGACGACAACGATTGTGTTACTGCGTTTTCCTCTGTCCACTATCATCCTTTTTTTGTATGTTTCAACTGCGTATTTATGAAGCTGAAAGTCAAATTGAGTAAAATGAAGACGGACAGACTCTCAGCAGGTTTCCAACGGTTCTGCTGCACGCCGACTGAAGGGTCAGGGGCTGATGGGAGGTCGGGGTCAGTGTGAGACCCGCACAGGAACTGAGCAGACAAAACCTCAGCAGAAAAACTGCTAACTTCCTGTTATCCAGGAATGATGTGACCTGACTATAAGACAAGTCACAACCATGACAATGTGACATACAACCCAAACTCAGCTCAGCTCCAGTCTGCTTCTCATGAGTCTCAGATCTTCACACGCTGTGAGCAGTTTCGGTTGCGATATGACGATATTACACATTAATATATATCAGATATTCACCATTAATCATCATGTGACTCTCAGATTTACTTTGTGACCCATTAGAGGAATCCTGAGTCCATATTTTAGTCCATTATTCTACAAACTCATCAGTTTTTAGACAGATTTCATTTCTTTCAGTTGTGGAAATTTTAAGTGGTAACTGATGGTCAACTTGTAAACAGGAATTACGTAAACTGACTGGAATATAGCAGATTTATACAGAATGTGGGACCTGTAAAGAGCTTTGAAACAGTCTGAAATCAAACTTTTACCCGAGGCAAGTTTAACCAGTTCCAACTGTTTGCTGCAGAGGATCAGTTTTAATCAAATTTTAGATTATTTTTTGTTGAAATTAAAACTTAACAAAACCACAGCATGTTTATAGACCACTGCACTCTACTAGCATTGCATTAGTGCACATGACTGATCAATGGTTAACACATACCTGGGGCTGAGGTCTCAGATTTTACTGCAGCATGACATTGACCATAGTATTCTTAATAACAAGCTTAAAGTTTATGGTTTTTAACCTCAGTGATTATTTTTCAATGGAAGTTTCTCAAACAGCAAAAATGCCTTTGGAGTTTCACAAGAAATTGGCTTGGGTCCACTTTTGTTTTCAATTTGTACTTTTTGGAAAACAATGGGAGTCTGAATTTAAAAAATAAACAGAACTTCAAATATTCTAATTGAAGATGATTTTATTTTCTTGCCCTCATGTCAAAAACTGATACAGGTCCAGAGGCTTTTTCTACAGTGCAAGCCGGTTGTGGTGTTACTAAGGGTGGTACTATATATAGTGTCATGGTATTTCACAAAAAATGTGCACATTGGAGCTAAATAAGACACAGTGGCAGCTGCATGACGCTGTACTTTGGCCCAGTGATGCGTGAGCTAAATGCTACAGTCAGCACGCTTACATGCTCACAATGACAGCGCTAAAATGATGATGTGAAGCAGATATAATGTTTACCAAGTTCACCATTTTAATTTAGCATGCTAACATTTGCTAACTAGCACAAAACACAAAGTGAAGCGGAAGGGAATTGGAATATCTGGTCATAAACCAAAGTACTTGATGCTGCCAGCACGGCTAAATATGAAATACAAGATGAGCTGGATCTCATCAACAGTCGAGAGATACGGTGCTTTGAGATTGTGCAGTACAACCTTAAAATCCATCCCAAAACCAACAGCTACTCAGTACAAAGATAATCATTGCCTCCACACAGGACAAGACGAGTCTTCTGGGAAATTGATGACACAATAGCAAAACCTTCAATGTGTCATAACATATCATCATCTCCCAAACAGAAATTGGCCAAGATTAACTAATATATGTAAATGTGGACTGCGAGACTTATACTCTTGTCATCCGGCTGATGTTTTTATAAACTGAAACCAATTATCTACAACTCACTTCTTCTTTGCTGCTCGTTCATCCTCCACAGCAGATGCTACATGTTTCTGTGGTTTCCTTTTGTTTTTCTCCTGTTTCTTACTTATTATCAGGTTGTGGTCGATGACTTGCAGGGGGCGGGGCCTGCTGTGAATGATGGATGAATGATTGTGACTGGTGGTTTGCTGTGAATGCAGAGCCTGAATGTCACTCACTAGCAACAAACCCCATGAATGCAAGAACCCTTAAATTGTAAATCTTGTAGATGGAAAATGAAAACTGTGCAAGTTTTCCCTTTGCATCAAGCAGCAAAAACGTTTGAGTTAATTTTCCTTACTTGACATTACACATCCTGCGGTGAGACTAATTGTGCTCTAATACTGTGCAGCCCTAGTGGCTGTGAAAAGTTTGTAGTCCCAAAATGTCCACAGAAACTTCACAAAGCACTGCTGAAGCACAACACACTTCTCTGCTGTCCATCTGTAAGATCAGGATGTTGTAAACACTCAGAGCTGTTGACGTTTGACGGAAACATGTGAAACTCACCATCAGGCTGCTGTTGAGAACATCAAAGTCACTGTAGCGGCGAATCACCTGCAAAACACACACACAAGACTGTGATTCATCAGTTCATCTCCTCACAAAACCTTATTGGTCCAATGATCCGGGACAGACGTTTTCTTTATGTTAAATTCTCTTTTCATTGACTTTAAAGAGAGAATGAACATCAGCTGAACATTTATCTTTTTAGGGATTTCTCCACAAGCCAGTACTATTCATAACAAATATAAATCTCTCTACCTCAGAGATAGATCAGATCAAAACTAAAAATAACTTTGGTTTGAAAGACAGTTTCCAGGATGTTTTGAATTTTATTGAACGAAACCACTGAGAGACAACTCCAAAATATATGACAGTGATCTGTGTCTTTGTTCCCTGGCCCAGACATTTTCATTGGTCAATATTTCTGCCAGAAAAGCTGATCGATCGGTTTTGAGGCGACGTATAATTACATTTTATTTTTAGGTGACTTCCAGTGGCCGTGGCAATCATGATGAGAGCAAAAGAGGAAGTCAGGTGACGTCGTATAAAGAGCCATAAAGTCAACATCAGGAGGAGGGCGGGGCGGATGGATGAGTCGACAAAACACAGGTCTATCACACAGGAGGCCGCCGTTCTTTCTCATGTGAAATAAATAATCAACGTTCTTCCTTTCATGCATGACGTTAACACAACCTTAACCATAACCATGACAACCAAGGTCAGGTGCGCCTGCCACTGGTACAATCCTGTGTGTCATCCTATCTGGTATCGACCTATCAGGTTGGAGGACTGACACCTGATGTTGTGATTGGTTTATTTACCTGCCAGCTGTTGTCTGAAGACACGCCCCTCTGGACTCTGATGATGTACTCCTGAGAAACAGAGAGAACAAGGCCATTAAAGCATATTATCACTATTAACTGATCCTATTTAAAATAAATAAAATGTTATAAGAAGAAACAGTGATGGTTGAAACAATGAGAAGTAAGGATACTGGAAGAAAAACCTGAATTATTATGACAATAAAGAGAAATTTATGAGAAAAGGGTCATAATTATATCAAAATAAATTCACAGTTCTGTGAGAAATAACATATCATGAGAAAAGGTTGTAATTTCACATGTATCATTCCATAATATTACACAATACAATGTAATTTAATGTGAAAAAGTCAGATAAAGTCACAATTTCATGAAAAAAGTGATAATATTGCAAGACTAAGTTTATGAGTTTAAAAAATATGGCATGAAAATTAAGTTTTAGTTTTATGAGAAAAATAAGTAATATCAATATCAGGAACAAAATAGTAATATGATGAATACAAATTTGTATTTCTTACAAAAAAATATTATTATTAATACTATTATTATTATTGTTATTATTCCAATATTATATAATAATTCATAATTTTTTATGAAAAAAGTTGTAATACTATGAAGTTGTTGTTTACTTGAATTGAGTGTTAAGTCTCATTTAGGAAGGATGTGATGAAATCTGAGCAAATCAACTCAACCTAATCACATTTTCTTATATTTTGGAAATTAATCTCTAATAATGACTCTGATTTTTTCTCATAAAACAAAACATTTCTCATATAATAAAATGACTTTATTCACAATCCTGACTTTATTTTTATAACATTACAGCTTTTTTCGAATCATTACATTTCAGAGAGGTTTATACTAGGAATACAAAATAGTACAAATTTACAAGATTTCTGAATTGTCTCAGCATCACTCAGGAATCCTTCACTAAATTGTAAGCAATGTTCACTGCATCCCACAAAACAAACCTATTGAAGGGATAGAAATGACCCACTTTGCCACTCTTAGGTTGTTAACATTAACAGAGTAAAAACAAGCATGCCACCCTCAAACAAAAAGACCACATTGAATCAAAGGGGTTTTCATTGTGTTTGTCACTTTCTCTTTCGTTTCCAAATAACTGGCTTTGATAAGTACAGTTACAGTTCAACTGAGGATCTGTCTGATCATGTCAGTACTTTCACTGATCTCTGTAATGAAGCTGCTTAGGAAAATCTTCTCAAAACCAACAGGAGAGAAATGATGTAAACATGGAATTTTCCTCTATTGTAATCCTCTCAGACCTCTTACAGTCGTCCAGTTCCTGCAGACAGACTGAGTTCTGCTCTAATCCTGCATTCACTCGAGTGAGCTGAGCAGCTTCACAAACAGCCAAGACTCATGACTGTAAACAGCTGAAGTCCTGACACCAGCGACAGTTAAAAACAGAAATGTTACACAATAAAGATGCAGCAAAGCGCTGGACTGGCATCAGCACCAGCACCGACCTTATTCAGTAGATCAGGTATCAGCCAGATGTGACTATCCACAGTTTTCTAAATCGGTATCATATAATTCAGTGTTTCTGCTACATTTATGCCAAGCCGCTGACTCAGTCTTTTGTGCCACAGTAATCCTTGGCCTCATGTTACTTAACATACAATGCAGTGAGCTATACAGATTATTAGGGTCTGGGACAATAAGAGCAATGATATCAGCAAAAAAAAAAAAAAATCAGTGTGTCCCTATTCCATTTTTCTCAAATCTAGACATCTCACAACATACCGTTGAACAAGGTTACTCTCCAGACCTGGATTTTTAGTAAATTATGTTATTACAAATGTCAAAAATCAGTCTGACATTGAATTGTTTTTGTTTTTCTCCTGTGTCTAGAATAAGTTCCATGTAAGTTAGAATTGTACCATTGCCTTAATCAACAGTGCATCATGTTCAGTTCATTTCATTATAAAAGACGCCATTAAACTTGTAATTGGTAACTAGAGGGAAATGATTAGTCATTGAAGCTCAAGATGAATCCAACATTGTGCTGCCCAAACACAATTATACAGTATATGTAGAGGCCTGTCCTCACAGCAGCGCTTTAATTCTGGAGCTATGTATGTTGTGACGGATTTAGCATCAAGCAAATCTGCAGTAATTATTTTCTGAATTAAAGAGAAGAGTGGACTATTAGAACAAGGACTGATCCATGTGACCTATTTCTATTAAACCATATAATAGATGGACAGAAATTTGGAAATTTATGAACATATTATTAATTGTTCCCATCCGTATGAATTAGTGCCTCCTAAAAGATTATGGCAGATGTGGTTGTTTTACAGGAGCAACAGCAGTAAAGCTAACAGGCTAGCTCAGCTGATTCCAGCCGGACTGTAAACAACAAACCCACAACACCTGCGCCCATTATCGGACACGGTTGTCCTACTTTATTTTACTTATAATATGACAAGGCCATTGCCAAGCACGCTGTTTACACACCGTTTTTTTTTCTTTTAATTATACACAGGAGTTCAAAGTACACATTATAGTTCAAAGTAACACTGACCATAGTCTCGGCCCCAATACTAAAGCTGGGAGAGACTCCACGCCAAACTCTATATCAGAAAATCCCACTATTAATTGTTTCCGTGGATTTCAGCAGACGCTCTCTGCAAAATACATGACTGATATAACTTTACATACGGATCAATTTCTTCTCTGTTTCGGCATAAATCATTTACAGAGAGCAGCACTTGTTTCAATAAAATCTCAATATCTCTAACTGGCTCATGGTCTTCTCAATGATTGCAGGAAGTCGAATATGAGGGCAAATAATAACCACATAGTCCATTACAGGTGTTTAGTTTTAGCACATCGTTACTAATTCAAAACCATATATCTTGTGTTGAATAGTGTATTTATTTGTCTGTATTAAAAAAGAATCAATAGGACGACAAATTAATGGGACCGGCAGTTCGTACAATAGATCCGAGACGGTTCTCGGGGCTTTACGTGTATAGTTTTGGCTCCTGGGCCTTCAGTCAGTCATGCCAACCCTCCAGTCCAAATCCCTTTATATCAGCAGTTTGCTGACTGCGGACGAGCTTCCAGGAAATAGCTTAATCAGTGACAGCACTACAGAACCCGCGTCAGATGCCTCCCCTGTCCGATAATGGAGATACGGTGCAACTCCAATGCGCCGCATCACGTTAAAATGAGACTGTCAACCGACTCACAGGGACGATGGTTTTGTTTTTACAGCTACATTGTCTTCGGTAGTCAGAGGTGGTTCGTGGGTTCTTTTATAATTCAGATAAAGAGACGAAATGAAGCCTATACAACCGTGTCCGATAATGGAACCGGTGACGCAGCTATAGACTTAAACGCCCCCTTCAGAAAAATTTGGCTGTATTTTAAACACACCAGCAGCGAGGCATCTCTCAGCCCGCAGGGAAGCACCGGGCAAAGTTTCACATCTACACTTACACATTATTATCGTTTAACTGGCGTTTTATTTCCAGTAAACACTCACCGTGTGTGACTGCAGGTTTTGGCTGGCTTCGATCACCGCCGTCAGGGGCACGGTGTCGTCCAGCAGCAGCCTGCCGGGGGCCGGCTTCTCCAGGAAAGACATCCCGGAGGATTAACGATGAAAGTCTGATCTGTGCGTCCGTCCGTCACTGACTGAAGCCGCCTAGAAATCACTGAGGCGGAGCCCCGCTGAGCGGAGGAGGAACAACAACAACCCGGGAGAACTAGCTGTTAGCTTAGCTTCACCGTAACCAGGAAGCGCTCCTCCGATTAGACGTCATCAGACTGCTTTGTCGTCATAACTGGAGGTCGGAAAAGGACGCAAGGTGCGTCAACGCGTTACGGTTGCTACGTTACGTCAACGCGTCCGGTAAACTGGACCGGGAATGAATGGCCTGTAGTCATGGATGTATTTTTAGAACTGATTTTAGACTGATTTTTCTTTTACTTATGTGATGGTAAATCTTTTTTTTTTTTCATTAAATTATTTTATTGGACAAAAAAAGCAATTTGGAGAAATCATGTTGGGCTTTAGGAAATTCTAATTGGCATTCTTCAGTATTTTCTGACATTTTAGATCAAAGAATTAATCTAGAAAATAACTGACAGGTTAGAAAATCACCTGCTGAGGTGATTGACTGGCCCTCCATGGTGCAGGCTTGGACATCACTGTAGACATATGAATTAAAAAACAGCACCACAGCAAGGTGACGGGGGCAAACATGACGAAAGGAGAGGCATTGAAAGTGAATTGGACTGAAAAGCTCTGGTGTATTTGCACTGTGATAAGACGTAAATGGTCCGAACAAAGTAAAAGATAGCCTTTTTATTCCACACAAAAATTTCAAATGTTAAACAAAATACAGAGCTGAGCCAACAAAGTACACACACTCAACGATCAATCATCAACTGACAGTCATGTCTCTCTGGTAAGTGTCCAAACAAACGCACTTCTTCTTGTCATGGTTGAAGTACATCATCAAAAAGCAGCAAAAATAATAACATGAAAATAAAGATGGAGTGAATTCCACTGACTACAAAAGCTGCTGCGAACCGACACCATATGAGCTCAGAAGATGCTGGGCTGCACAGTGTGTGCTGCAGCGGCCATATTTAATCACAGACCATCACATTATCTGATCTGGTTACTGTCATGGTGCGGTGACCTCTGACCTATATCCTCATCTCCTCCTCCCTGTCCTCTCATCCCTTCTTCTGCTGATCCTCGGGCATCATCACCATCACCTCCCCCGCCATCACTACCTTGTCCTTGACCGAGCATGTCACAGTGATCAAGGCGAATGACATCTTGATCTTGAGGACCTCGGCTTCGGCCAGCACCTCCTCACCGACATACAGCGGCGCCGGGAAGCGGATCTCCTGGTGCAGGAAGACACAGCCATGGCCGGGCATCTTTGTGCCAAGCACAGCGGAGATCAGGCCGTTGATGAGGACGCCGTGGACGATGGGCGCTTCGAAGGAGGTGGTGCTGGCGTATGCTGGGTCCAGGTGGAGGGGGTTGTTGTCGCCTGTCAGCTTAGCGAACAGCTCCACATCGCGGGAGGAGAAGGCTTTGGTGAGGGACGCTCGCTGGCCGACGTGGAGGAGCCGGCAGAGGGGATGAGCTACTGCGATGGAAGAGAGGCAGAGCCGCGGCTTGTTAAAGACACTCCTCCATATGAAACTCATCCTGAAGAAAACGATGCTCCGCCTCCTTCAGTCCAGCTGCAGCTCTCGGCTGTTTCCTGTCAGCGCCAGCAGGAAGGGCGACACCTGAAGATGACACAAGAGAAACCTGTCAAACTGAAATAAATGGGGTTTTTTTTCCCCAAACGTGGAGATTGACCTTTGACCTTGGGAACGCAGGGCCCCATTGACATTTCAAGTGTCTCATATGAGATTTAAGACACTACCTCTTCATTTACACACTTATTAGCCACATACTGTACATCAGATCACAAATCTGCCTGCAGTCTGCTGCATGGAGAGTCAGTTCTACTCCCGTCCAGAGGGTGGTGTTAATGGACCTGGAGCTGCTTAGTAGCCACCAAAAACTACAGAAACAGTCTAACTTCACTTCAGTTGTTCTATTACAACAATAACAGTTTCATTAATGAGAGCCAAATAATAACTATCCACTAACACAAGCACACAATGAATCATATTTATGAACTACGACCGAGGCAAAAGTTTTCTTTAATCACGTCTGATGTAAGAACCACTTAAGAATGAATCTGCTGGTACAAGCAGGCGGGTTGTTCGTGAGGCCGACTTAGTGAAAATGAAGTCTGCTAACCTGCAGCACTCTGAAGGCACAGGCCTGGTTCTGGTAGGAGCCCAGCAGAGTCAGAGAGCTCCACAGCTTCACCAAACCCCTGAAAACAACCACAACCACACACACATTAAAAAAAAAAAACATCTAGTCTAGTTCAATCACCTGTAGCAGATGGTTTCAACCGCAAAGTGACACAGGAGTGGAAACTTGTTCCTGTCCTGCTGATGTTAACGTCAGTGTGACTGAAGCTCACCTGCTGTAAACACGCAAAGTAGCAGACAGGGTTTCCTCATTGTACTTCAATAGGTCAAAATTCAGAGCTGCTCCCACCTGAGGAACATATAAAATATATTAATGACATGCAGCGACTCCGAAGATGATTCCATTATCAATATTGCTTTTATATATTTTCTATTGATCAAGAAGCTAATTTCAGCACCAGCTCGACATTTTCTGGAGGCTTCAATTCACAGGTCCTCACAGCCTCTGATCAGATATCACACAGTGTTCAGCAGGGGTGGGATTCGAACCGGCGACCACGGCCGTGTTAATGGACTCACCTCTCCAAACAGGCTCTTCAGACCTGTGATGATGAACTGCTTAAAATCAACTGCACTCAGTCTGGTAGTCTCATCTTCCAGGACACTAAACACACACAGAAATATCATTTGTGATGGATGTAACGGTAATGCACATAGACTTTGTACAGAAATTATGGATCAATAAATATCAGAAGCCTCCCTGATCGTACTGTTGAGTGGATATAAAACTAAACATCTAAAGTGTCTAAAATCTTTGCACAGTACTGAACATTTTATGGAGAGACAATTAAAAGAAACTGAATTATCACTCAGCTCCTCTGCTGAATGAATTTTAGAGAAAAAAACAAACAATAAACAAAAACATCTTGCAGTGACTTACAGGCAGACCTTCATGTAGTGGTACGGCGAGGCGTTCTTTAACACGACCCGTTGGTAAACAGCAGATTCGCCCTTCTTGTCGACAGGTCTCATGATATTAAAGCATCAGGTCAATCAGCTGACTTCAGACTAAAACACAAACCACGACAGTTTAAAGAGAAGTTACATTAACATCAACATGATTTTATATGATCCAGGTCTGTTTGTCAGGTCTGGATTTGCACACAAACCTACCAATCCTGCAGGTTAAACTCAAACATGAAGGTGTTTCCTGTTGTTATGAGTTTGATGCACTGTAACAATGCTTTTACATACACCTTCTAAACAACAATATGTAATTTGCACAAGGTGCACACAACAGTGACGTGCGTTTTCCTGTGCCATCAGCCGGTCAAACAGCATTATGATGCCACTTGTAAAACAGTCAACATATGTCACTGTGTGTTTCTTGTACCAGTGTTGTGTGAAACTTTTGGCCACTTTCACAAAGTCAGACACGCATGGTTGAACCACGAGAAGCTAAACTAGCTAACAGGAGGTCAAACACGAGCTAGCTTAACTAACTAACGACACTAGCTAGTAGCCGCTTGCGATGTCCGGTAGAAATAACTAACGGTTAACAAGCTGTATTTTGTTATTGCCGTGATGTATAACAAAAAGTTGCAGTATTTTACTCACCAGCAGCACCGACACGACAGAGATAAGTGTGTGTTTTGAGATTACTGCGTCCTAGCAAACAATTGTACCCGCGCATGCGCGATCACTGTGGTGCGTTCAGGTCTTTAATTGCGAGTCGGAGAGAGATCGCGATTATCTGACAACGTTCACGAACTGTTGGCAGAATGGCTGCAAAATGTACCACCGCTGTCAGTTAAAGAAGATGCAATATTAACAGTGATACATTACGTTTAGCTTATTTAAAAGGAGCTATACATTCTTTGTATCTGACCATCTGCCGCAAATACGTGATAGAACAAAAACAGCTAAATTCAAAGTGTTCAGCTGGTGTGACCTCAAGAGTGTTATTGTCCCCGCGTGGAAATGTGCTTCAGGCAATAGTGCAATACATGCAGTCCAACTTCCAGCACTACTAACACTATTGACACTAATATTTACCACGTTGGAATAAAGCATGAACACAATTCAGAGTGGTGGGTCCATCCACAAACAGTAAGCCCTGGTTCATTTCTGTCAGGCAATGGGGGGAAGTATCTAAGTACAATTATTCACTTACATTACTACTTAAAATACATTTTTGAGGAACTTGTACTTTAAATTTTATTTTCTGTTGCTTTATATTTTATACTACATTTTAGAGGGAGCTTTTATCTGTATATAAATATCTATAAAGATTTTACATTGAATGAAACATATGATGAGGATTATAAAATACAATGCATGAAACCAGTAGCTCCAAACCGTTTTGTCTTGTTACCTGTGACAAAAAGTAGAGTTGTTCACTCTTCCACCAAAGATTGATTTCTCTTCTAAATTTCTCAGATGGTTTTATTTAAATAACTGTTCAAGGCCCAAAAGAAGTAAAATTACTTGTACTTAAGTAAATGATCTGAATATGATAAAAAGAAATAAAGAAATAAGTATTGAAAATATTTAAGGATTTCTCAGACCAAATCACATATCTAAATGCAGTATTACATTTCTTGTTTTATTGGTAGTTAACAACTTTCATATTTACATTGTGACCTGAAGCAGGTTTATGTAAAAAAAAAAAAAAAAAATATGCAAAAGTTTTGATGCAAACAAAGAAAGTAAAAACTTAAACTTTCGTTAAGAGGCCAAATGTTTTAGTTGAAGAGCCAGATTTTCTATTTGCCTACCACTGTAATACACGTCACATGCACAATACAAGATGGACAACTTGTTGCTGTGGACTGATACATCTTGACCAAATGATCTCCTCTTTGAAATTCTTGATAGAGCTAGAGACGTGTCACCCAGTGGTCTGGTGAATGAAAAAAACAAAATCTAGCGCCGTAGTTTTCAATCAATCAATCAATCAATCAATCAATTCTTTTCACTTAATTGGTTTTACTTCTGTAGTCATACACACTCTTTGTACTAAAAGTGTTAAAAGGACTGACTCACTTCATTTATGAAACTTTTTTACTTTCTAAACAGGATAAAAATCACACGTAAATCACACTCATTCACCTGCGATGTTTTTCATATGAGGTTAAATATGCAGTCAGGTCCCAGCAGGAGACGTAACACACAGACAGAAACCAACCATTCAGTGAAACAGAGACTGAAATACAGTTTACTGAAAGAGAAATGTGCAAAATCCTAAAATGTTTTCATTCAACATGAACATCTGAAACAGAGATGACAGTAGAGCTGTGTGAGATCCAACCTGGTAAACACATATATAGGTATATGCTGATAAGTGGAATTTTTGTGCGTTCGTTTAATTTTCACATACGTTGTCGTAGAAAAGTCTCACAATAACCTATAAAAGAGTTTCAACACCACAATCATTACCTCCATCATCATTATCCTCATCACCTTCATCATAACAATCACTCTCCTCGCCTACATCATCCATTGTGAGGTCAGGGGTCGGCGTAGAGTTCAAAAGTTTTCTTCAGGAATGTTTCTTAGCGTCTTCCCCGGTGACTTCCTGTGCAGACAAGAAGTCCATGATGAGATTGGCGACTTTCCTGGGTCGCTCCAACGCCACAGAGTGACCGCAGTTGTCCAACAGCTCCACCTGGCAGCCGGGCAGCGCCGCCTGCAGCACGGCTGCCCCCGAAACATCCAGCACCTGAGAGAGGAGGCAGGTTTATTAGCAGCTTGTCATGTTTGTGGATTTATTATATTTATACTTCATTAGCAACGTTAGCGGCACGGCTCTGTCGATAGCAATGTAGGTCAGACTAAAATACCTGAACAACTTTTCATGGTCCCCAGAGGATGAATCCTACTGACTTTGGTGACCTTCTGACCTTTTCTCTAGCGCCACCAGGAGGTTGACATTTGTGGTTTTCCATTAACATCTAATTGACCGTCTCTGTGATTCACCTACCTGGTCTTCCTTCCCCCAGATGACCTGCAGAGGCGCTGTGATCAGAGGAAGGTTTTCCTGCAGCGAGTGACGAGACTTCTCCCCGACGATCTCCATGAACACTGACACACACACACACACACACACACACACACACACACACACACACACACACACTCTATGAGCTGCTGCAGGGCTTTTATTGTGCAAGAAGCTTTTTACATAAAAATTAACAAATACACTTATAAAAAAAGGGAAATTAGGAATAAAGGCCTGCTTCTTAGTACTGTATCATTGATCCATAATCTGTCACAGAGAACTTCGTTTAATGGAGCAACAGACGAGGAGGAAGAGGAAGAAGGAGAAAATGAGCAGCGTGATTCTATAGACTGACCTTCTCTGTAGAAATCATTGTTGGGGATCCTGTTGTCCAGAAGACCTCGCATGACCTGCCAACACACGCACGCACGCACGCACGCACGCACGCACGCACGCACGCACGCACGCACGCACGCAC
>NW_019525275.1:647399-647705 GCF_002814215.2 Seriola lalandi dorsalis
AGGCTCAATCGCACCGTCAGATGCTGCAGTAGAAGACAAATAAAGCTGATTCATTATAACGTGTCTATTATCACCTGAGCAGGAGAAGGACCTTACCTGTCAGAGTCCTCTTCGGTCTGTCACCGCCGGCTGGCCTCCATTCAGTCCGCTCCTCCTCTTTCACCCAAATTACGTAACACGCTTTCATCTGCACTTAAAGGGGAAGTACAAAGAGACGGGCCGTGTTGCGTTCAGGCACTGTTGGAAATATATATATATTAAAAAAAAGATCGTTTTCCTGTACATGTGATAGTGTTAAAAAAAAAA
>NW_019525275.1:647755-662852 GCF_002814215.2 Seriola lalandi dorsalis
CTTTATATTGAGGAAGCGAGTTGTGTGAAGCCTTGAAAGAGTCTTAATGTTGATCTGAGAGCAGGCAGCAGAGCCCTGTACCTGTCGGGGGAGGTTGAGGGAGGTGTGACAGCAGAGTCTCAGCATGTTCTCCAACTCCTGAGGAGTGGTGGGGATCAGAGGAATCGCCTCCTCCTCCTCCTGACTCTTCTCCATCTCCCTCAGACGAATGATGAACTCAGAGTCTGTGGGATAAACCAGACCTGGAGGACAGAGAGGAAGAGGAGGAGGAGGAGGAGGAAGGTTTGAATCCTGGAGGGAAACACTGACACGTCATGTAGATCAGACGCCTGCTGAATTTACCTGCGGGACACAACAAGCTGACGCTGGACAGGTGAGCAGGGTAGCAGGCAGCGTACACCCCTGCCACGTTCCCACCCATCGATGTGCCGACCAGGTGGAAGGGTCTCTTATCCAGACCGATGCTCTGCACAAACTGCACACACAGAGAAGTGTCACCTATTTCATTGTCTCTCAGGAGAACAACAGCGTATCCCTCCGCCCAGTGCCTCGGTGCAGCACACAGGTTTTAGTTTTAGTCTCTGTTCAGACATGATAGATGGTACCACATCAAAGCTGCACACACTGCACCACAACAAGAAATAGTTCCAGCTCGTAACTCCCCCGAAAACCACAAATCTGTTTTTTAAATTTCTGTCTGTGCACTGATTAAACGAACGAGATACAACATGAGTCAGCGAGGTTTAGAGGTGTTGGTGTGTTCATATATACACCCTGTTTCCAGTCTTTCTGCTAAGCTAAGCAAGTCCTGACTCCAGTTCCGTACAGGAGATAAATATCCATCTTCTCATTATATTCTTTAGTGTATTTCCCCAGACTGTTCCTTAAAGTAACTAGTGACAGTGAGATGGTGCAGTCTGCTGGGATTCACAGAGCAAAGCTGAAGAAAGATGAACTGAGTCTTCCAGAGACAGTCAGACGTCCAGAAAATGCGCCATTTTATTCTCTGCACGGAATAAAATTACATTTCATCACTCACTTTCTCCCATGTGTGTTTTATAAAGCATTTTGACTGATCAGCACAGTCTGATCCTTAAACTCTCTAGATCCGTCTCTCACCGAGAGGTGTGGGCTTTGTACAGACCTGGTGGATTCGGCCGACCTGGCCCTGGATGCTGTAGTCCTCAGCACAGGTGCGACTTGTCCCCTCGTGTCCCGGCATGTCCACGCACACCACATGCTGGTTCCTGGGGATGTGCTGGAGAAGAAAACAAACACACCCAAGACTGACGGAAATGAGACACGCGTTCACACTGGAGAAGTGACAAAATGTGGTCGATGTTTGAGTGTAGATAGATAGATAGATAGATAGATAGATAGATAGATAGATAGATAGATAGATAGATAGATAGATAGATAGATAGAGACAACTTCTTTCCTCTCCTCCTCCCTTTCATCTATTTCTGTTCTTTCCTCTCTATCCTTTCACTTATGCACATTTCAAAGTGTCCAGGTGTTTCCACGTGATGAGCCGGGCCTTACAGTGTGTATCTACTGTATGTGTTACCTTGACGACGGGCAACCACATGTCCTTGGTGGCGGAGAAGCCATGCAGCAGCAGCATCGATGGTGTGGCGCCCCCCGGCGTCCCACGGCTGGAATAACAGAAGCGATAACTTCCGCTGTGAGAGTAGCGGACCACCAGCCCCAGCCTGCGGCGCCAGTACCTGGGGAGGATTATAACAGCATCACTGGGGGTTATCACGCGCCCACGTCGTCTGAAGATGTTTGAAATTGCATAAAGACACATCTAGATTATGTGTTGAGAGATCACAGAGCCACACAGGTAGGAGTCACCTTAAAAATGTAGCTTCTGTCTCATGATCCAGTAACTACCAAACCCTCCACATCCCTCATGTTCACACTTATATTGGCAGAACTGGTTTCAGGTTCTAGGCACCATTTAAATGGAAGCAACCCTCAAACTAAACTCTTACATTTCCCTTAGAGATTTTAAATCTCTATTATCTGATGTATTTTATGACTATTGTGAATGTTTTTGTCAATTCTTAATTTCTTCGTTTCTTGTATCGTGTAGTTCTGATGTTTTTGTTGTTGATTGTCTCTTGCTCCTTGGTCTCTATGGAAAAGAGTTTAATCTCAATTAGATTGCCTGATTAAATAAAGATGAAATAAAATGAAATAAATAAAATAAATGTCCTGTTCTTTTTATCTATTTTTATGTAAAGCACCTCTGTGTATTGTCTTCACAGTTACGCTTTTTATGAGACCATGTGTTTGTCATTTCATAATTGGGGATTACAGTGCAAAGTTTGTACAGAGGGGGGCAGCAGAGGGAAGGTCAGGGGTCACTAACATCTGAAGGGTTCATCCTCTGGAGAGCAGGATGTGATCAGGAAATCTCATTTAAATAAGATCAATAGTTGTTGATCGACTTTGTGCCACTCACATCATGTGTTTTCCTCAAACGTAAGAGTGTGCATGTTCACAATGTCAGTGTTAACGTTAATGTTTACCCCGGTAGATGTTCCCGTCTCATTTCAGCTCGTTAGCATGATAACATTTGCTAATTAGCACCAAACTACAGCTGACGCTGACGGGGATGAACCTGATGCCCTAGATGAAAAGTCAGGGTAACACCAAAGTTATTTAGCTCAGTCCTCGGGGCCAAGGACCTCTGCACCAGATTTCATGACAATCATTCAACTATTGCTAAGATAACTCACTGAAAGCCACAAATGATGTCAACCAGCGTCAGAGGAAAAGTCAAGGACCACAATAGCAGTATTCATCCTCTGCACAAAATGTATTGAGTACAATATTTTTCTCTGGGCACAGTATTCATAGATACAGGTCATAACTGAACAAAATCAATCAATATGTTTGTGTAATATGATTACCTAATTGTTTTTTTGGGGGGGGTAAATATTTCAGTGTTTTCTAACTTGATCTTTAACTTTTATTCAAGTTACAAAACTGCTGATAAAACTGTTACATGACAGTGACTCAGCACTTTAATGTGTGTGTGTGTGTGTGTGTGTATGAGAGAGAGAGAGAGAGAGAGAGAGAGAGAGAGAGAGAGAGAGAGAAGCTATAATCTGTTTTTTTTTTCTTTTTACAACTTAGACAAAGTCCAGTAGGAAAGGTCACACTACTACCAGTCCTGCTCCTTCACAATAAGAGTACATTTTGGAGACAGTGACATTACAGCTCAACAACAGTCTGTAGTGCACAGAATTTAAAATACACATTGTGTTTAAAACAGCAAGATCATGTGTTCAAACAAAAAGGGTTAATCATCTGGAGAGAATGAATGATCTCAGTGAATTAAAAAGTAAATTCAAGTAAATAAAATAAAAAATCAGATCAGTACTTGTTAAGGTTTGTTGGTCTGGAAACCAAATGAACTTGTCTGAGTAACGGCTGGGTTATACTCTATCAGAAGTATTTTATTTTACCATTGTTTCTCTTGAAACAGCCCTGCCCCCATTTTCCTTCACCACCACACACTTGACCTTTGTGTAGTGCATGCGCAAAAGCCAAGGGCAAGTGTTGCTCTGTGCTCACACAGTGACAACATCATCATGGATAAACCTCCTGAATCTCGGCCTGAGGAAGAATCACCACGGTCATACTTACGCAATTATTGCACAACCAAAGCTGATATCCCAGCAGTTTCCCATGAACAGTGGGGTGTTTTATATTTTTGATTTATATTATGACCTGTAAACAAATAGGAACATTTTGCAATAAACTCAACTGATGTGATTTTCTTTGTCATAATTTCGTATCGAATGTACATAATCAAAGTAGTCTGAACTACTTTTTCTAATTAGCTTTAATTAAAGAAACTACATTTATCCGTAGGGGAGCTCAACTTGTTCCACTGTCAGGTCATTGGTAGCTGACAAAGTTCTGCTTTCAAAGTAGCTTCCTGTCTATGCTCTGCTACATACAAGAATAGAAAACTAAAAACTTGAAAATCACAGTACTTTTATTTCTGTTCATGCCGAGAGGAAAATGGTATTAATGAAAATTAAAAAAAAATTATCTTAAAATATGAATTTATGGCTACGTTTGACATTTGTGTAATGACCTTTTAATTAAAAGTATAAATCCAATTGTAGGAACAAGTAACGAATAAACATAAGTTACTAACTTTGACGCATTCTGTCAGTTTTATCTATTATTTTTGGAAAACATCATCTCATGAAGTAAAATCTGTCAGATCATTGCAAACATTAAAAGCTAATAAACAAAAATGAACTAATCACCAGTCTGTTGTATTTGTGGGTGTGGTGGTGTCTTTACCAGTTGTAGGCCTTGAGGAGCGCTCCGGGCCAGAAGACGAAGGAGGTGATGAAGGCCAGGACAGGCAGAACCAGAACACCTCCAGCTAACATTGACTTAGTAACACCCAGCTCCATGGCTGCACACTCCTTTCAAAATAAAACACACAAAAACACAAACGTTGTTGTCTCAAATGTGGATGCTGAGTCATTCATGTTATGATGGTTATGATGAGCTTAAAGGCAGTTTCACCATTGCTTCTCTGTGATTAAATAAACCAACTCAGAAAGTTTGTTTGTTTACTGAGTCAGACAAGAAGGTGAATATAAGTTTCCATGTGTGTTCAGACTACTTAGCCTAGCTTAGCACAAAGACTGGAAGCAGAGGGAAACTGTTAGCATCCGTCAGCTCAATTTCTCGAACCTAAAATATCCCAAAATGTCAGAGAAGCCATTTAAATGTTGATCAGTCTCGGTGTTTTTATGTGTCCTTATAAAATAACAACGATGGCAGTTCAATCCAGTTCATTGCTGAAATCTTTTTTTTTTTTTCTGCATTTTTGATTTTATATTTAATTTTCTACAAATAAAGTTATAAGAGTCTGTTTGTCTATGTGTAAAAAAAAAAATAAAATAAACAAACGTGTAGCCTATGTGTAAAAAATAATCCAGAAAAGTGGATCTTGAAGTGGGAATGTTTTGCCAAATAACTTTGTTCCCAAGGATCAAGAATGAACTTTTATATTTTAACCCCACACATGAGAAGTACTGTACAAACTAAACCCGCTGATGAAGACTGTGACACGGTTGAAAGGACTGAAAAGTAAGTGGACGTTGAGTTGCGATTGTCAAAAAAAAAGTGTATATTTGTCAGCAGCAAAGAAAAGAGTTTACATTAAAGAAGCTAAAGCGGAACTTCACCTTCAGCTAACCGTCTCTGGTTTCCTGTTAGTTTTCCCGATAGTTGCTTTTCATTTTGAAGGTTCAAGGGTGAGAAAATAAATCTGAAGCAGCTCCGAGAACCAGCAGATCGAGATCATATATTTCAGACACACGTGTATCCTGGTTATGATTCTCTGAGCGTCATTTCAACGTGTGGTTCAAAACACAACATCTCACACATGAACATAACACGGACACTGCAGGTTACACACACACACACACACACACACACACACACACACAGAGGCTCAATCGCACCGTCAGATGCTGCAGTAGAAGACAAATAAAGCTGATTCATTATAACGTGTCTATTATCACCTGAGCAGGAGAAGGACCTTACCTGTCAGAGTCCTCTTCGGTCTGTCACCGCCGGCTGGCCTCCATTCAGTCCGCTCCTCCTCTTTCACCCAAATTACGTAACACGCTTTCATCTGCACTTAAAGGGGAAGTACAAAGAGACGGGCCGTGTTGCGTTCAGGCACTGTTGGAAATATATATATTAAAAAAAAGATCGTTTTCCTGTACATGTGATGGTAAAAAAAAAAAAAAAAAAAAAAAAAAGAAAGAAAAAACGCCTCACGAGGGCGCCACCAGCCCAGGTCACATTTACATCGCAGGGGTGTCAAACTCATTTTCACCGAGGGCCACATCAGCATGATGGTTGCCCTCAAAGGGCCAGATGTAACTTTGAGGCTGTATAAATGTAACTAAATGTAATGTAAAATTAATGCAACTACTCCTTAATGTTAAATAACTCTGGATTTTTATTATTCAACTTACAAATTATTGCGGCTTAACTGGCGATCACTTAAAGTTCAATGAGCCGCAGTGGGCTAAATACGGAAGATAATTGTTGACGCGCACAATAAACATCCATTCTTGTTTTCCGAGGCTCTGTCACATTTATTACTTCATCATAGCGATGCAGCTCCAATAACTTACAGACGTAATATTAAAGATAACAAAACAAAGCACACAGATTTCATCATGTAATGTTTCAAAGCGAAGCGGTCAACAGAGAGTTTCACTTCCGACATTCACCCCACACCATGGTCCAAAGCCAAACGAAAAGGTGAACAGGTGAGTGGAGTTAGAAATAATCTCGGAGTACAACCCACAGTGACACACCCTCCACCAAAGTGCCAATGCAATGTGCCCACACAAACCACGCCTGTGAATATGCAAACTTACATGTATGGCTCCTACACAAATATTACATATATATTTGCATAAATGTAAAAAGAAACGTTTGCTTGTTGCTCTGTTATAACATAAATCCTTTTAATTTGTCAGCTTATGAAACCCACATTACTCCATCAATCAACGATCAAACTATCCAAGTGAATGACACAGATGTTGACAAACCCATTTCTTCATTTACAATGTCTTTGTTCAACCTCAACATTGATAATTTGTGGAGTTTTGATTCAGACTTTCAACAAATACAAAAATCTTTGACAAAAGCGCAGTTGTTTCACATGAGCAAATTTGAATTTCTCAAGCAGATTTATCTTAAAAGGTTTACAAAGGTTGATTTACAACTACAAACATTGGAATTATTTGTGAACATCACTTTACAAGCTCAAAGTCATTTTGACCCTAATTTGAGCCTAGGTACACGTATAGTTACAGCAACAGTTTTGTTTCCTTAACAAATCACACACAGCAAGTTTCCAAGCAAGTATTTTAATATTCAAGCCACATATTAATAATCACAGCCACATTGTTTTCCGATGCATTTTATATGACACCTTAAATGTAATAAACAGAATATAATTTTAACTCATGTTAAAAATGTAACTATGATCTGTGTGGAAATGCAATTACACAAAATGCAAACTGCTTTTAACAGAAATTCATTGAGTGATTTGAGACTAAATGTATGGGGTGGATTAATGTGCATGACTTACCATTTCTTGCTGGGCAAGGTGTGGTTCTGGCCCGAGGTGGATTCTGCCATACCTATAGAAAATAAGGAGAAGCTCCTCTTTTGACTGAAATGTCTTTGAAGCAGTCTAAAGACTTCAGAAGATAAAAGATGAATCAATCATCCATTTAAACTTCATTTACCATATATTGTAATTAAAACAAGACTTTGACTAAATCTGAACAAATGATACATGTACATGTGAAGAAGACACACACACAAAAACATGTACAAAACTGTAAAATGTGGTGCTCAAAAGTCCTGCAAGTGTGTGACACTGAGGATATTGCAACAGTCAAACATAAATATACATCGATACATATAAAGAAAAAATAAAACAATGAAAACAATACTACAAAACTATGCACAAAAGTGTTTTAGAATGACAAAACTCCTGCTGGGCAAGATGTGCAAAAGGTATTGATTAGGAGATGTGCAAAAGATCACATTATAGACAATAACCGTCATGTGCAGGGATAATACCTCAAGGTGTTGATGTAATGGGGTTGATTGATGAGGCCAGATGCAGAAGAAAAGGCTGGTGCATCATTGGTGATTAGACTGGACTTCTGGTCCTGATACAGACAAACATGCGATAGGACAATTCCTTTAGATCATACAAGTTCTTTATAATCAAACATGTTAGATCTGTTGTGTGTGTATATTAAATTGTGAAGATAGATATGAATATGCAAAAATACAGTATGAATATTATGAAATTTAAATGCAAGGAAATGAAGAGTAAACAACTAGAGGTATGATAAGAATTCAATATACACACACACACACTATATAACCAACAAATGCAGCAATTCAAATATGGATATACTGTAAAGAATCAGCAGTATGAACATTTACACACTGCAGGTCTGATTTAAAATCAGTGGTATACACAAGTCTTACTTTTAAAAGTGAATGACAGCATGTTACTCACCTAGACCCTCCTCACTGTCTGGACTCTCTGCCGTTGGTGAGACGAGTGGAGGCAGTGTTGCATCTGTACTGGCTCAGGTCCTGATAAAGACAGAGGGATGATGAAATCTCCTGAGAAATGTAAAGACCTAGTGCACTTTCAGTCATGGCTAATCTCCTAACAGTAATGTAAAGTGGTTACAACCTCAAGTTACAGTCATCAGTTACAAGATGAGCCTAAAGTTACTGACGTCACTAGCTGGACAACAGCCGAGAGCAACAGACACAATCCTAGTAACCGCTAAAACGTCTGTCGACAACGTCAGTATCACCACCTGAAATGTTTGTCGGTACGGTTTGTCAGTCGTTGCGCTGATTATACTTTTAGCTAAAGCGCTAATGTTGAAGCTACTCACCAGGCTAACAGGAAAGTTAGCTGTCTCCGGCGGTGGAAAGCCACATCGAGATTTACTCGTGTTGCTTCTTTTCTTTGCCGTTGAACTTGGTTTCTTGTCGGGAGCGGTCCTTCGGGACGCAGATGAATATTACCTTTTAGGAGGTTCAGCCATTCCTGTGTTTCTGTGATGCTAACCTCAAGCTGCTGGAAGTTGTTCTTCTTCGTGGGACTGAGGGCAGACTTGACGCTCCACTGACTCACACAGCCTCTAGTGTCACAAAGTGGTATTACAACACAGGACAGGTCGGGGCTGGCTGGTGCGCATGCGCATTTCAGTAGATAACTGAAATACAACAGATTGAGATCTTGACCATGACATCGTCATTGTGGCTGCTTCACACACTGTTGATAGTGTCAATTCGTTTTTGAACATTTTAAACTAAAGTTCTGGCCACATCTTATATTGCACCTTTACAGCACAACCACCAAAGCTGACATTTAATAGTAAAGCTACATGTTCTTTGCCCACATTGCAAAACAACTTAGTTTCGACACTTAAGTTAAAACAAAGACATTGAGCTTAACTTGACTGATATTGACACATGATGCATACAAAACATATTGTGATTTGCTTTGACAGTATACAAATCTGTGCTTGGAAAATAAAATACAATCATGCTTTTCCTTATACTTACATTCAATTTGTGATGTACAAATGTTTGTATTTGCCCATTTTGCATTCAGGCCAGTAGATGTTGCACTGTTCACATGAAGCATCGAGATATAAACCCTTTGTGGAACCACTTTGCTGAGAAATTAAAACCTCAGACGCCGTGGGACTCGCATCCAGTACCAGGCAGTTGATTTCTGCAAGCAAAGATACAACAGCCCGGGAAATATTTTACAGTATTTCACTTACTGACCGCGGACTGCTCATAAAACCAGGTTTCAGTTCACTACAACCACGTTGGCTTCTGGCGTCCATCTTCCCAGTCACCATATGTTGGCAGGCTTTGTGTTACGACCCAGCTAGGGGAAAAGGGAAGCAACATAAAACCAGGTGTTATTGGTAAATCACATTACTGATTTAATTTATTGCGTTAACAGGAGGGTAAATAAGTAAACAAATATACAAACAAGGCAAGAGGACAACTGAAGTAGGGGAACAGGAACCAACAAAGAGCCTAACTATGCGATTCTAACCAACCCAAAAAACACAAGAAGCAGCACCCCTGTTCCTAATGTGTCTAACAGCCTTTTTCTAAGGGTGTGATGCACAATCAGAATTTTAAACCTAGCCAGTCCCCAACAATCACTACCAGCATCCTAAACCAAATAACAAATTACACACAAATGTTCACAAAGGCGGTACAGAGGCAAGCTGCATATCATGTCAGCCGCCTCTAATGATGCACTGACTGGGCTCTTAAACTCTCTTCCTCTGATGCTTAAACGGCAGCAGCTGTGGTGAAGGCTGTCAGGTTCATTGCTGCACCAATAGGAGAAGATGGCCGTGGAGTCGGAGGCTCCTCCTCTCTGTTCCGACCAATCCCGTCACAGAGGCGGCGCAGCCTAATTAGCATACAGACAAAACACACTTTAAAATCCAGGTGACTGCGCTGAAGCTCAGTTGAACATATTTTTATATCATGCAGAAAGTTGAACAAGAGAGAGCTGAACTGATGACACAATTATGGAAGATTGCGCCAGTAGAGGATAATATTAAAAGTAGTAGAAAATTCCTGGAGAACTTTTGAACGTGCCGGCTGCTTGGTGCATGTACTTCACTCCTCAAGCATCAATCTTTACAAAGGACATTACATTGAGTCTCATTCATGTCATAGAGACTCATCCTGACACTGATCTCAGCCACTGCAGGTGTCCCTCTAAAAGCCTTTTGAAGCTGTCGCGACTGGCCAAAATAACCTCACACTGATGGTTTCAAACACAAATTTGTCCCCACAACCACAGCAAGACATGTATACACACATGTACATGCCCTAACAGAAGTTGATCTGCAATAAAGCTATACCTCTATATCCCCATACAGAAGATAGATGAGTCATTTTATGAAACGGGAGCCATTTGGGTCCGCAACATTTGATGAGGTGCATAAGGCACAAAAATGTGCAAAAGTAGGTTTCCAAATCTTAAAACCATTAAGTCAAGTACTCTTACCATGATATTAAATGAGAAAATACTATTTATAAAGACTAAGATAGTATTTTTAGCCATTTTTCCTTAGAACATGAACAACTTGACATTTGTATCGAAAAATATCACCATTATTTAATGGTGATATTTTTGTTTGATTGTTTTTTATCAAACCTTTATTATTGTCAGGTTTATATGTGTGTTCCTATTTACGTAAGATATCTTTTTAATAAAAACATCCTTTTTTTAAAAATGTAATGATTTGTATGTGTCCCTCATTTTGATTTACCACCCCGTCACACTAACATGTTTTGTCTATAAACAATGTACTGTTGCTTTTAAGTGACATCACAGAGAGGAAGTGACATCATTTGAGGCTTTGGAGCAGCCAGGAACTAAAGCAGACAAGTTCTGACCGGCACATAACAAATGTCTAAACAGCTGGTCTGTCTTCTCATCAGAGGAAGCTGAACTGAAGCTGTTTTCTGGCATCAGCAGCATCATCATCATCATCATCATCATCATCATCATCATCATCATCATCATCATCATCATCACAGCCCATTTGAGAACTAAGGATGTCCATGCAGTCTCCTTTGTCCATACATGACAGTCTCCTTCTGTTGGCACCAGTCCTTCAGTTTTCAGTGTGGATTCCTTTGAATGACAGTAAAAGACAAACACGTTAGTTCAGACATGGTGGATCACAGTTAATCACACACATATACCAGCTGTCAGGACAGGTGCATGAACACCTGCTTCAGTTGACGACTTCTGTGTATGAATTCACAGTATTAAATGACAAACCCCTACAAGATAATGTTCTATTAAACATTGTGTATTGAACTCAATACAACAAGATACCAGCGAGAAGAGGAGACAGAACTTAAGTTAATGAGATAAACCTGAATGTTTTGCTGCATGTAGGAAAATTTATCAGCCACATGAGAGTGAGTTAATTGTTCAACTATATTTATCCTTGTCCTGCATGTTTGGGACAAGGTACGGTTACCATAGCAAACACTAAGTCATCAGCAAAGTTAGCAAAGTGCATCTGTAGTTCACATTAACTCTAATATTAATTTGGATGTTGACTGTCTCCTGTTTTCTGGTCAAAACACGTAGGGAAAAAACGCTCTAGCTTTTAGGAGCATCATACACGTTAAAACTGTAGGACGTTAAAGAAAATAAACATTTACTCACCGAAAGAAACTGTTTATCAGCGTCTCTCCAGTCTGTTAGTGCCGAAGAACGAGCCATAATTACTGTGAACCGAAAACTCATTAAAACTAAAGAACTAACAGTAAAACTGTCAGTGCAAAATTCCTCCTCCACCGACAAATATTAAGAAAAATAAGAGAAATTTAACACAACTGATTCAATACGATGCACACACGACCCAAGCTCCCCTCCGGTGATCGACCTCCCGGCCTGCCGCGTCATCTGATCAATCATTGCAGACCAGGCATATCAATCAAACAGACATGCCCCCCAAAATTTTTAAGGCCTAATATCTAATAAGAATAATAATATCTAATTAGATGATTATTAGGCCAGACATAGTTTTTCTTTATCTACATTGTCTTTGCAGCTTCACATCTGTACATAACACACTTGGCACTGGTATCCAATTTCTCTGAGCTGTACAGTACGACGTCTCCAGACACCAGCCTGGTTTCTATATGTAACTGGATTTGCATTTACATCTAACTTGTTTGTTTTAGAGCTGCAACTAATATTTTCATTCATATCAATTTGCTGATTATTTTTATTTTTTCTTAATTGTTTAGTTTATGAAATGTTAGAAAGTGGTGAAAACTTCAAAAGTCTCGTTTTTCGACCAACAGTTCAAAACCCAGAGAGATTTTATTTACCATCATGTAAGAAAATCTGGAACCAGCAGCTTTTTGTGCGTTATGCTTAAAAAAAAATGACTGAAATAACAAACTGATCAAAGTTGTTGATCAAGCACTACCATCAAAGGGTGCAACACCAAGGGCGTGGTATAACAATGAATGAGCTGACGGCATCTGGATACTTGGATGTAGTCATGCTGTGTCGTCCTACATCTGCAAGTGTGTCAGGTGTAGAAAGTTCAGAAGGTGTACAGAGCAACAAAGAATGGCAGACTTACCCCCTGAACACATGAAACAACTCCTCCCTTTACATATTGTGGGATGGACTGTTTTGGTCCATTCTATGTCAAGGAGGGCAGAAGTTAGCTGTAGAGGTATGGTCTGCTGTTTACCTGTCTGTGCTCTCGTGCTGTGTGTATTGAACTGCTTGACCACATGACGACTGATGCTTTCATTAATGCTCTTCGTGCCTTCATTGCCTTACGTGGAAACGTTCGACAACTTCAGTCTGATCAGGGAACTGATTTTGTTGGTGCTAAACGTGAATTCCTGGAAGCCGTAAAAGAGAACAGCCACAGTCAGAATGGTCATCGGACATAAAGGGACAAAAGCCATAAAGGTTGAACTGTCCCTCTCTGTCTGTGTGCTGGACATTTCCCTAAAGGACTCAGACTGTGAGAAACAGGATTCTCTGGTCTGATGAAACCAAGACTGAACTGTTTGACCTCAGTTCTGAGCGTCATGTCTGGATGAGACCAGGTACCGCTCATCACCTGCCCAACACCGTCCCAACAGTGAAGCATGGTGGAGGCAGCATCATGCTGAGGGGGAGACTCACCTCAAAGGTGAACAGCTACAAGATTTTCATGCTGACGAAACACATTCTTCTGGTTTTTATTTAATCTTTTTTTTTTCTTTAACCAAATTTATTAAGTGACAAAATGTTGGTTTTCTTACAGAGTTTAAGGTTTGTGAGACTTTGCTGCTCCTTTAATCAAATTGTACATAAAGAGAGAGACAGATACAGTCTGTGGTTTGTTGAGACAAATGCACAAGTGAAGTGCACATTTCTTTCACTTGAAAAAACTTTATTGACATTTGTAAATCTCATAACACACAGGTAATGGTTGCACTATTTTCACTCTAAATTCTGCAGTTTATCATTTAAATCAGTTCAATTAAAATCAGTAACATGCTTCAGTTTGGGTGGATTACTGAACAGCCCCAGGAGCCCTTTATTATTCCCACTGGTCACCCAGCTGCTGGGAGTCATTTCATACTGGAAACCATTCAATTCTGGTTTGATTAAAAGCGTTGTGAATAGATATAAAAAGCAACGTGTTAAAATAAAACAACAATAAAAAGAAAATAAGAGACAGTGAGAGCTAAAAGAAACATAAACAGAGCTTTGCAGTAATGAGGCAGCAGGAGGACAGGTGCAGCTTCACAACTTAAATTCACTGACTTTTCCCTTTAAGACATAAACAACATTATAAATATGATCATCCTCTTTATCTCTAACTGCTCTGTTCCACTGTCACAGAGACCTTGAGTGGTGAGATCTTCAGTGGTGAGATCTTCAGTCCATCAACGGTGCTAATGTATGGAAACAGCTTCTCAGTGAAAGTGTGTGTGATGGTGTGTATGTGTGTGTTAGTATCAGGATCAGAGAACGACAATCTTCCTCTGTTCCAGTCCAGATTCACTCTGATCCTCTGGAGCTTCTTCTTCACTGACAGATCAGTGGATGGAGCTGGTGGTGAATGTGCTGAGTATTTACCGTCATAGAACCATATTCTCCAGAATCCAGCCAACATAATTCTCTTCCTCTGGACAGACTCTGCTAAAACACCCAGTGACCAGAATGTATTGTCTCCGACTTCAACATCCCAGCTGTGAGTCCCTGAGTTAAAACCCTCAGAGCTCGGGACAATGAGGAAGTTATCAAACCTCTCTGGGTTTACAGGGAGCTTCTGTTTCTCTCCACATCTCACACTGGTCAGATCCTCAGACAGGATGAGGTCTGGATGAGCAGTGTTTGGATCCAGAATCACAGGAGTGTAGGAGACCATGTCCTTCATCTTGTTCCAGATGTTGAAGGTCAGGTTACCCAGATGTTTGGCCTGGTCTATCAGAGCCAGCTGTGGATCATCCAGCAGGGGGTGCTGCTGGACTCTTCCCACTGTAACCTTGTAGTTCTGCAGGAATGAGACGTCTTCAGCTCTCAGCTCGTCCTCTGTGGCTCTGACTGTGTGTGACAGAGCTGCTATCTCTCTGCTCAGAGCCTCCATCTTCTCCTTCATCATCTGACTCTTCTGCTCCTCTTCCTCCCTCAGAGCAGTGATCCTGGCCTCCTCTTCCTCCTCTAGAAACTGATGCAGCTTCTTAAACTGCTCCTTAATCTGCCTCTCTGTGTGTTGGGCCTGGACCTTAATGTGTTCTGCTGTTTGATCAAACTCCTCTTTAACTTGTTCACAACCCTTTAACTTCTTCTTTAAGGGCTCCAGAGTTTCCTGAAGTTCCTTCTTGTGTTGTCGAACGGCTTCATCGATGGGTCTGAATCTGTGGTTGGTGTGTTTTTCTGAATCTCTGCAGACGA
>NW_019525275.1:662872-663180 GCF_002814215.2 Seriola lalandi dorsalis
GCAGGAGGACAGGTGCAGCTTCACACCTTAAATTCACTGACTTTTCCCTTTAAGACATAAACAACATTATAAAAATGATCATCCTCTTTATCTGTAACTGCTCTGTTCCACTGTCACAGAGACCTTCAGTGGTGAGATCTTCAGTTTATCAACAGTGCTAATGTATGGAAACAGCTTCTCAGTGAAAGTGTGTGTGAAGGTGTGTATGTGTGTGTTAGTATCAGGATCAGAGAACGACAATCTTCCTCTGTTCCAGTCCAGATTCACTCTGATCCTCTGGAGCTTCTTCTTCACTGACAGATCAGTGG
>NW_019525275.1:663200-666448 GCF_002814215.2 Seriola lalandi dorsalis
CTTGTTCACAACCCTTTAACTTCTTCTTTAAGGGCTCCAGAGTTTCCTGAAGTTCCTTCTTGTGTTGTCGAACGGCTTCATCGATGGGTCTGAATCTGTGGTTGGTGTGTTTTTCTGAATCTCTGCAGACGACACAAACTGGCTGCTGATGGTCCAGACAGAAGAGTTTGAGTCTCTCAGAGTGCTGACTGCAGAGAGACTCTGAAGATCTCTGATCTCTCTCCTGTTTGAAGGCCTCACACAGGTTCTTTAGAGCCAGGTTAAAAGGTGGATAATCCTTTGAGGATCTTCTCTTACAAACTGGACACTCACGTGTTGGTCTCTCTCTCCACCAGCTCTTCAGACAGTCTTTACAGAAGCTGTGGCTACATGACAGAACAACAGGATCTCTAAAGACCTCATGACAGACAGGACAGCAGAAATCCTCCTCTGATCTGGAAGCCATTTAGTCTGAGTGACGCTGAAAACACAGCAGACAGGAAGTACAGTCAGTCCTCTACTAACTTCACTGAGATGTACTTTCACTTTGAGTCGTGGTTTTTGTCAAACTCACCTTCAGTGTGGAGTTTCAGCAGGTTGAAGCAGCAGTGTTGTAGTTTCCCACGTCTCTCTCCTGTAGCTGGACTCACTCAGAGGAAGTTGTTGGTTTGGTCTGAAGGTGAATCTGATCTTTTCAGTCTGTGTCTCTTTAGTGAAGAAGAACAAACTGTTTCCTGGTTTGTCTCAGGTGAATCAGGTGAGGGGTGGAGCTTCGTCAGATCTCCTCTGATAAATATTGTTGCTTTACCAGTTATACAGGGGTGTGTTTAATTCTAAACTATTGATTCCTTGCAGGAATGTAAACTGATAGTTTCGCTTTGGTGATTGTGACCAAAGATCTCTGTTTTAACTTGATTGCAAAACACATCTGGCTTTTCCAGATGTTGCTCTCCAGACTTCAGACTTGACTTCAGTGATGAGGTCAAAGGTCAGGTTTATTCTGGTGACTCTTCCATGTGGACCTTGATTGGAGTTCACCTGTGGTTAATTCAGAGAGACCTTACACCTGTCTATGTCAGGTCTCACAGATCAGGGTTGAAGCTCACCAGCAACATCTGTTGGTTAAAACGCTTCGTTGACCACCCAGCCTTGGGTCGATGAAGCACAGCTGGCGATCGCTCTGTCCTCAGTAACGCCATTAGAACAAGAACAGCTACAGTCAGAATGGTCATCGGACGTAAAGGGACAAAAGCCATAAAGGTTGAACTGTCCCTCTCTGTCTGTGTGCTGGACATTTCCCTAAAGGACTCAGACTGTGAGAAACAGGATTCTCTGGTCTGATGAAACCAAGACTGAACTGTTTGACCTCAGTTCTGAGCGTCATGTCTGGATGAGACCAGGTACCGCTCATCACCTGCCCAACACCGTCCCAACAGTGAAGCATGGTGGAGGCAGCATCATGCTGAGGGGGAGACTGACCTCAAAGGTGAACAGCTACAAGATTTTCATGCTGACGAAACACATTCTTCTGGTTTTTATTTAATTTTTTTTTTTCTTTTAAGTAAATTTATTAAGTGACAAAATGTTGTTTTTCTCACAGAGTTTAAGGTTTGTGAGACTTTGCTGCCTCCTTTAATCAAATTGTACATAAAGAGAGAGACAGATACAGTCTGTGGTTTGTTGAGACAAATGAACAAATTAAGTGAAGATTTCTTTCACTTGACAAAACTTTATTGACATTTGTAAATCTTATAACACACAGGTAATGGTTGCACTATTTTCACTCTAAATTCTGCAGTTTATCATTTAAGTCAGTTCAATTAAAATCAGTAACATGCTTCAGTTTGGGTGGATTACTGAACAGGCCCAGGAGCCCTTTATTATTCCCACTAGTCACCCAGCTGCTGGGAGTCATTTCATACTGGAAACCATTCAATTCTGGTTTGATTAAAGATCTAGTTTTTCCTCATTTAAAGACAAAATGGGCGATTGAGATCTGAAATAAACTAAAACTTGGTTTAATCCAGTAACTTTTAAATTGTTTTTCTGTGTAAAACATGATTTCATTTTTTCTTCAGTTTAGAAACAACTGCTCTAAAGCTACAACCTGTGGTTTGTTGTTATTTATATGTTGTATTATTCTGTGTCATGTGATCCCCTCTGATTGGACCATGTTAACACAAAAAGATAATTAATCAATTCAGTTCAATTCTAATGGAGTGAGAATATAGCAATGTAAATAAAGCTCAGGATTTGTGAAGTGGAAAAAATGACATTGTGAAATAAATTTAAAGATTAAAAAGTTGTGAACAGATATAAAAAGCAACTTATTAAAATAAAACAACAATAAACAGAAAATAAGAAACAGTGAGAGCTAAAAGAAACATAAACAGAGCTTTGGAGTAATGAGGCAGCAGGAGGACAGGTGCAGCTTCACACCTTAAATTCACTGACTTTTCCCTTTAAGACATAAACAACATTATAAATATGATCATCCTCTTTATCTCTAACTGCTCTGTTCCACTGTCACAGAGACCTTCAGTGGTGAGATCTTCAGTTTATCAACAGTGCTAATGTATGGAAACAGCTTCTCAGTGAAAGTGTGTGTGATGGTGTGTATGTGTGTGTTAGTATCAGGATCAGAGAACGACAATCTTCCTCTGTTCCAGTCCAGATTCACTCTGATCCTCTGGAGCTTCTTCTTCACTGACAGATCAGTGGATGGAGCTGGTGGTGACCATGCTGAGTATTTACCTTCATAGAACCATATTCCCCAGAATCTAGACTGTATGTCTCTCTTCCTCTGGAAAGACTCTGCAAACACACCCAGTGACCAATATGTCTTGTCTCCAACTTCAACATGCCAGCTGTGAGTCCCTGAGTTAAAACCCTCAGATCCCTGGACAATGAGGAAGTTATCAAACCTCTCTGGATTGTCAGGAAGCTTCATTTTCTCTCCAAATCTCACACTGGTCAGATCCTCAGAAACGATGAGGTATGGATGAGCAGTGTTTGGATCCAGAACCACAGGACTGTAGGAGACCATGTCCTTCATCTTGTTCCAGATGTTGAAGGTCAAGTTACCCAGATGTTTGGCCTGGTCTATCAGAGCTCCTGAGTGCAGCTGTGGATCATCCAGCAGGGGGCGCTGCTGGACTCTTTCCACTGTAACCTTGTAGTTCTTCAGGAATGAGACGTCTTCAGCTCTCAGCTCGTCCTCTGTGGCTCTGACTGTGTGTGACAGAGCTGCTATCTCTCTGCTCAGAGCC
>NW_019525275.1:666468-666893 GCF_002814215.2 Seriola lalandi dorsalis
GCTTCATCGATGGGTCTGAATCTGTGGTTGGTGTGTTTTTCTGAATCTCTGCAGACGACACAAACTGGCTGCTGATGGTCCAGACAGAAGAGTTTGAGTCTCTCAGAGTGCAGACTGCAGAGAGACTCTGAAGATCTCTGATCTCTCTCCTGTTTGAAGGCCTCACACAGGTTCTTTAGAGCCAGGTTTAAAGGTGGTTGATCCTTTGGGGATCTTCTCTTACAAACTGGACAGTCAAGTGTTGGTCTCTCTCTCCACCAGCTCTTCAGACAGTCTTTACAGAAGCTGTGGCTACATGACAGAACAACAGGATCTCTAAAGACGTCATGACAGACAGGACAGCAGAAATCCTCCTCTGACCTGGAAGCCATTTAGTCTGTGAGTGAAGCTGAAAACACAGCAGACAGAAAGTACAGTCAGTCCTC
>NW_019525275.1:666913-668591 GCF_002814215.2 Seriola lalandi dorsalis
TCAAACTCACCTTCAGTGTGGAGTTTCAGCAGGTTGAAGCAGCAGTGTTGTAGTTTCCCACGTCTCTCTCCTGCAGCTGGACTCACTCAGAGGAAGTTGTTGGTTTGGTCTGAAGGTGAATCTGATCGTCTGTTTTTCAGTCTGTGTCTCTTTAGTGAAGAAGAACAAACTGTTTCCTGGTTTGTCTCAGGTGAATCAGGTGAGGGGTGGAGCTTCGTCAGATCTCCTCTAATTAATATTGTTGCTTCACCAGTTATACAGGGGTGTGTTTAATTCTAAACTATTGATTCATTGCAGGAATGTAAACTGATAGTTTCGCTTTGGTGATTGTGACCAAAGATCTCTGTTTTAACTTGATTGCAAAACACATCTGGCTTTTCCAGATGTTGCTTTAAGGTTTGTGAGACTTTGCTTCCTCCTTTAATCAAACTAAAGGAGACGGATACAGTCTGTGGTTTGTTGAGACAAATGCACAAATGAAGTGAACATTTCTTTCACTTGACAAAACTTTATTGACATTTGTAACTCTTATAACACACAGGTAATGGTTGCACTATTTTCACTCTAAATTCTGCAGTTTATCATTTAAGTCATTTCAATTAAAATCAGTTACATGGTTCAGTTTGGGTGGATTACTGAACAGGCCCAGGAGCCCTTTATTATTCCCACTGGTCACCCAGCTGCTGGGAGTCATTTCACACTGGAAACCATTCAATTCTGGTTTGATTAAAAACGTTGTGAACAGATATAAAAAGCAACTTATTAAAATAAAACAACAATAAAAAGAAAATAAGAAACAGTGAGAGGTAAAAGAAACATAAACAGAGCTTTGGAGTAATGAGGCAGCAGGAGGACAGGTGCAGCTTCACACCTTAAATTCACTGACTTTTCCCTTTAAGACATAAACAACATTATAAATATGATCATCCTCTTTATCTGTAACTGCTCTGTTCCACTGTCACAGAGACCTTCAGTGGTGAGACCTTCAGTTTATAAATACTTCTAATGTATGGAAACAGCTTCTCAGTGAAAGTGTGTGTGATGGTGTGTATGTGTGTGTTAGTATCAGGATCAGAGAATGACAATCTTCCTCTGTTCCAGTTCAGATTCACTCTGATCCTCTGGAGCTTCTTCTTCACTGACAGATCAGTGGATGGAGCTGGTGGTGACCATGCTGAGTATTTACCTTCACAGAACCATATTCCCCAGAATCCAGACAGTATGTCTCTCTTCCTCTGGACAGACTCTGCTAACACACCCACTGACCAGAATGTATTGTCTCCAACTTCAACATCCCAGCTGTGAGTCCCTGAGTTAAAACCCTCAGAGCTCAGGACAATGAGGAAGTTATCAAACCTCTCTGGATTGTCAGGAAGATTCTGTTTCTCTCCTCGTCTCACACTGGTCAGATCCTCAGACAGGATGAATCCTGGATGAGCAGTGTTTGGGTCCAGAATCACAGGACTGTAGGAGACCATGTCCTTCATCTTGTTCCAGATGTTGAAGGTCAGGTTGCCCAGATGTTTGGCCTGGTCTATCAGAGCTCCTGAGTCCAGCTGTGGATCATCCAGCAGGGGGCGCTGCTGGACTCTTTCCACTGTAACTTTGTAGTTGTGCAGGAATGAGACGTCTTCAGCTCTCAGCTCGTCCTCTGTGGCTCTGACTGTGTGTGACAGAG
>NW_019525275.1:668611-686874 GCF_002814215.2 Seriola lalandi dorsalis
AGTAATGAGGCAGCAGGAGGACAGGTGCAGCTTCACACCTTAAATTCACTGACTTTTCCCTTTAAGACATAAACAACATTATAAATATGATCATCCTCTTTATCTCTAACTGCTCTGTTCCACTGTCACAGAGACCTTCAGTGGTGAGATCTCTCCTTGGCTACATACAGTGTCTGTGACTGATCGAGGCCGGATCAATTTTCTTGTTAATCTAAATTAAATTGAATTTATTACTCTGGACCTACCAACCTTCACTGTATGTGGCGGTTTCATTGTCTCTCTGAAACATGCCAGTAGATACTGCAGAGGTGAAATTATTAGTTAATTGATTAGCCAACTGACAGAAAATTTATTATTTATTATTTAAATATACGATTAATGAACCTCACTTTTTTAAAACAAAAATGCCAAAAAATTAAAAAATCACAGGTACCAGCTTCTAAAAGATGAATATTTTCCTGTTTTCCCAGTTTTTTATGACAGTAAACTCTTCATCTTTGTGACTTTGATTGTTGGTCATAACAGCTCATTTGAATATGTTAACTTGAGCGTCAGGGAGTAGTGATGTCATATTTCACCATTTTCTGACATTTTATTCACCAAAAAATCAATTAGCTGATAAAGAAAATTACCATCAGATGTATTGATAATGAAAATAATTGTTAGTTGCAGGCTTACAGTTACTGATGGAATAACACGACATTAAACTGTGAGCGACCCGTCTCACACAGTCACATCATTTTAATATATTGTTACTATAAATATATAAGTTATAGCAGCTTTGATGTTACAGAGAAACAGGTCTGTGCATGACGTATAATGCTGCCTAAACAAAGAATTATACTTCATGCACGGACCCTCACTGAGCATTTGTCAGAGTTTCTTTAGCTATTTGCTTTTTTGTTACTTGTTATTTGTTGTATTTGACATTTTGAGTTGAGCAGATGTTGCCGTACATTTATTTTAATTTTACTTTTCTTGTTTATGTAGACATGTCCATATAACTCCTCAATGAGTCACACAGTGTTTTCAGTCTGTGTTGGTTTCCACCTGGTCAGAAAAGTATCTTGGTCTTTTTGAGTTGGTTTATTTAAATCTGAAATTAACTCTCATTCTGTTCCAAACAGCAAACAAAACACATGATGTTTTCTTATTCATTCAGTAAAGGTATAATCCATCCCTGTGATCAGAAGACCAATATCAGGATGTGACTTTTACACTTTTAATAAACTGGACAGACTTGGTTGATTTTAATGAATTTAGACCAATCCATTTTACATAATCTGTGGACTGAATCAGAGGAAGTGCTGAATTAGTCTCACTGCTCCTCTGTAATCCCTACACGATGACGCAGGGTGCTATTAAAGTCCATGATACTCAAAGCAAATAAATTTGTCTCCGTTTGGGACTAAAAATATCCTTTTCTGGGTTTTCTTTCATGGTTCAGGAAACAGCTGTCAGACAGTCAGCTGAGTGGCGCAACTGCCCAGGAACGCTGGCCGAGAAACCACAGGAATACTTCACATTCCTGCAGGTAGTAGGTCAGTACACACACACACACACACACACACACACACACACGTTCTAAACTCATTCCTAATTTTTCTGCTGTTAAACCAGAGCTATGCTACAAAGCTGTAAAACGTTCGGTCCAGCTGGATGGATGATCTAATGATCTGGAGCTTAATCTTTGGCCAACGTTATACAATTGAATTTCATCGGAGTTGGTCTGTTCATTACCCTCCACAATTAATTTGAAATGGTAATTGTTTCCTTAATTGTTGCCTTGAATTATTGATAGTTTAGCCGACCTTAATCATCACAAGATACGAAACCCACTCACTGTAAAGTCAAAGTATACATTTACAGATTAAACTTTTATCAGATATACTGAAAGTCACAATGTGTAACTGAGTATCTCTCTCTCACCAAAAAAAGATGATCGACAACAAGGAGTTCAATCAGAAATCATTTTTATTCTAAATCAATCAGTTGTGAAAACATGATCAGCAGAAATATCTGTTCACACCATCTGATCTGTGATGATTTTGATGCAAAGAAATGGTGATAGTTTCCTCCAAAGCACCAAATAACATCTGCCATGTTCATGTCCTATCAGAAATGTAAGCATCGCTGTATGGTTATGTGCCTGACAACAATCGTATAGGGTCTATGACCTTGTCAGTGAAGTCCCTGATGATTGATTGTTTGGCATTAAGCATCCTTGATATTGGCACCTCCATATATGTCATATCCAGTAAAGACTGTGTGTCCCCATTAGGGCAGAGCTCACAGTCAGGAGAGAATATGAGCTCCTCCAGATAGAGCAGACATTTTAAGTGTATCAGTTTGTGGTTGGGATTTTTGGAAGTGCGATTTAAATTGTTCCAGACTGTTAACCAAGAAATGTCGTCCACAGAACAACCGAGATCGTACTCCAGATATGACGGACTGCCAGAGGTTTGCAGATAGAAATTAAGAGACACTAAGCTTCTGGTTCGGCCTCTCATGTCTACCAGAGAATGGAGTGAATTAGTTGTTTCAGCTACAACACACGGGACGCCATATGGGTTTCTCACTTCTAAATAACGTTCACATCAACATCCAAGTCACAATTACAGCTGGGAAATATTTCTAGAAGCTCCAAAACATCTGCTCTAATATGTTAGTGCCTGAAAACCAAACAAATCAGCGCACATCAGTCAAAGGCCTAAATTTACTGGATATGTTATATTGTCATTGCACAGTCTTGTAATTCTCACACAACCAACCGTGTATAAACCGTTTTAATGATGTGAACCCTTGCATGTCGTTAACACGAGAATCTTTCCTATCCATCCCATATGACATGAACGTGGCATCATACAATCTGGCAATAGCGCACAGTTTATTACGTAAGTGGTAATTCCTTGTTGTGAATTGTTAATGACAGTTTTTAAACACTGCAATTTAAAACATGAGTTACGACAGTTTTGGTGATCTGCAAGTTTGTGATATTTTTTTTATTTCTGCAAAAACTTCAACAAAAAATAAATTTCCTTCACAGAGCGGATTTTGTGAAATCCTTGTTTGTCATCTTACCCAGAGAAAGATTAATATCTCATCTCTTTGTGTACATTTAAGGTGTAACATCTCATGACTGACTGAGCTAGGCTAGGCTAACAGTTTCCTCCTGTATCCAATGTTTATGCTAAGCTAGGCTAAACACTTCATACTGGATACACAGAGATGATATTATTATTATAGATCAATATTCAATTTGATATCACTATATTCTACAATAACATTGTATTGAACAGTATTGCCTATATGCTACATATTAAGCTAATCACGTCAAACTGCATATTATCTCTGTTTCTGAACGATTAGCATTTTGCTAGCAGCAATCAATTCAAAAAGTAAGAGACGGATTAAAAAAACACAAGCAGATGTTAGATGATGTTATGCTATGTGATTGCATTGATTAATTTTATTTCATGGAACAAAAGAAAAGCTAATTAGCTTAATTAGCTTCTGTCTAGCGAAGATTTTATTTCTGGCCAACTTGTTTTTAGGGACTTTTGCAGCCAGAAACTTTTCTCTCCTACACCGTACTTTCTTCTTTGACACATAGGATTATCTTCTTCTTTTTTTTAACTCCTTTTTAACCAAAATACAAAAGTTTATCAGGATTACAACTAACATAAAGCAGCATTCAGCAGCAGCAGAGATCAATGATCATGAAAGAGTCTAAAAGCATAATGAGTCTGCAGTTATACTGAACATAAAGGACAAGAAACTAAAGACAATTACACTTTTGGTAGTAAAATAAAACTTTCAACTTGCACAATTAGTACAACTACTGAAAAGCAGAGGGTTGAAATCTAGAAGAAAAAAATTCAGCAGAGCACTAGTAATTACTAATTAGTTAGTTTTCCAGCCTTCTACCTGTCCAGTTCTCTGAGGTCTAAGTTAACCAATAAGATTATTTGTGCCTGAAGTAAATGTCAACAAGCGAAACACAAATCTACACTGATACCATCTTATTTGTTAATTTACTCATTAGTTTCCTAAACTGTCAGGCCTGGTCCTCCGTACTGTGAGCTGCTGTTTGTTTCTGCAACACTCGAGGCTGAAACCAGCACATCTGGCTCCCGTTACTGTCAGTACTTTAAGTGCTAATAAATCAACAAACTGTGTCTTTAAGTACTTTAAACACTTTTGTGTCAACTAAAAATTTCGTTTAGTACTTGAAACACCAGTAGGGCTCAGCTGAACGAGTCTTTGAGTATTTCAACGTCAGCTAAATGTCTTAAGTATTTTAAACACAAATATATCAACTGGACATTTTGTCTACTTATTCCGTGTTATTTATTCATTACTTCTTTCTTTTGTTTAATGTAAAACAAGCGAACCAACCACAGTCAATATTAATAAGATTTACTGTATTAATGTTTTTACTGCTTCACTGTACCTGAAGCATCTTGTCATTCTGTTTTTGAGCAGTGCTAAAACTTCTTAAAACTGAACATCATATTGTGTCTCAGTGCTGGCAGGGTGTTTCCAGGTTTTGTCCGCACTTCCAGCAGCAATAATGATGATGATGCCACGTCTGTCCGTCTTTCGCCGAGTGAAAAGACTGGCAGAAGATCAACTGAGGAAGCAGAACAGAGACAATGTGTAATTTTGTATAGTGTAATATGGTATAATAGTATGGTACAGGATGGTGTGATTGTCCTTGATGATGTCACCTCACCTCATCACAGCCTGAGCATCGCGGCCAAACCGTCTGACAGTAGTGTCGTCCGCACAGCAGTTTCTGATTGGACCAGAAGTAGACCAGGTCCACCAATCCCTGGCCACACTCTGAACATACGAAGCAGGTGGGATGCCACAGGGCGCTATGGTAACCTGCGCGCTCAGCGTAAACAGCTGGACTCTCCTTGTCAACCTCACCATGGCAACCAGTACACCGCTAGAGGACACAATGTGAAAGTGAAAGGTCATGTGGCAAACTACTGGGACACATTTTGTGTTTCTAGATCAGAGAGGCTCGTGGTTCACATGAATGGGCTCGGAAACATTGGAGTGAGGCATTTAGGGGGAACGTTCAGTGTTACACAATGTAGTAGGAATGTGATAAGTACAAGCAACTTTTTTGAAGGAGGGCAGGTTGGATGAGGCTGGAAGTCAGTTAAGAGAAACAGTAAGAGATCCAAAGTCCTTTAAGAAATAGAAGTTACCTAAATATAACTAATACATGGTTAAGGTTGGGTATTGTTCTAAAAGTTTCCATATCGGTGCTGACACCGATACCTTGACTTCGATACAGATTCTTATCGATACTTTTTTCAAAACCAAATCTATCAAATCCATTTTAGCAAAAAGAAAATTACAATACACATTATGGTTAAAATTATAGTTTTACTTTAGTTTTATTTGTTAGCTCAGTTAAAATGTGTTTGTGTGAATTAGCAGCCAATCACCAGTGTTATTAGATCTTGGCTCAGCATGCTGCATGCTTATTGGTACATTGATGCTGATGAGATTTACTACTTTACTCCTTAGGTATTGAAATTTGATACTGAATGACGAGGCATTTTTTAATCCTCAATATTATCAAACCAATTCGGTCGATCCATAAAAGTATTGAAGTTCGATACCCAGCCCTGTACGTGGTTACTGTCCAGCACTTTACATACATTTTCTGAAGTTCCTTATGAGTCAGGTGTTCTGTCTTTTTGGTATTTTTAGTGATACACCATCAACTTGAATGGGAGCAGCCATTAGTGCACCAGTGCAATTTTTACCATAAAATTCAAATTTCAAAGATGTCAGGCGCCTGATTTACTCACATATTCAGTCTTAACGCTTTCGTCCGTGCCGTTAGTGGAACCAGTAGTGGAGGACACGCTGCTATTGGTCGAGCCGGTGTCCTGGCGCTCCAGAGCGTCTTTCTTGTCGCTGTTCCTGCGATCCTTGGCTTCCTTTGCCATCCTTTGGACGGCTGCGTCCCCCAGAGCTCCGCCCTCACCAGGTAAGGCCACCTCCCCGACTCCCAGCACCTCCTGTTTGTAGTGCTTCACAAACAGCAGCATTGAGGAAATCTGCAAGAAGACGTTGGAGAAGTTCGAGACTCAACCACTAACAAGAAAACAGTGTTTCATCAGACTGTTTCCTTCATGTGCAAGTTGTTTTTCAACCACAAAAACCATTATTAGAAAACTGATTTAAGTAATATTGGTCTGTTGTTTGTGCTTGATGATCATGAGTAATAAAAAGTGTGTACTGTACCTCCTCCTCACTGGCCAGGCTCTGACACTTCATGGGGTCCTGATCGTAGACTGGGAGCTGGCTGAGGAGGTGCCTGCGACGCTCCGATGCTCCATTCGTCCCCGAGAGCGGACGTTGATTCTCTGGGATGAGCTCCATGTACTGCATGGCCTGAGGAGGGTGAGGGATGTTTTTATAATATACAGAACTGCAATTTTAAAAACGCTGTCAATGTAAATTCTCTTCATTTCGGCCTTCCCACCACCGAAATCTTAGCTTGCCAATCACACGCTGTAAAGTGAATGAAGTAGATAACACTGGTCTCACGTCGCAGTGTGGATGAGCTTTGCAGAAAACATGGATTTCCTTTCAGTAGCATGGCTGGATGCCAAACTTCAGCTTTGAAGAAATGTTCACAAGACTTTGTCAGTCCGTGATTCAGTTGTCATCGTGCTGTCCAGGTGTTGTCGGTGACACATCTGTGTGTGTCGTCAGATGAGTGTGATAGTGACTAACGGTCTGGAGACTCTACACGCTGCAACAATCATTTCACAGCAGAGAACAAACTAATGCTGAGGAGCTTTAGAGACATCTGGAGAGCAGTCTCACTGTTGGGTCTGTCTCTACTAGTTCAACCACAGTAATGTCCCCCGCTACTCCCCCACCGCACCGCGCTGCTCCATAATCACTGTCATCATCATAATTATAGGCTGCGAGACCTGAAACATACTTGAGCCTGTTTTTAATGGAAACCAGACACTCGAGACGTTTCAATATGTAGAGCGGCCTGCGGGAACTGAACTGACCTGAACTGAACTAGTGAGTAAAGCGTTGTTGTAAAAACAAGACCAGGCGTAAATAAAGGGCAAACTAAACATTTCTGCATCTTGTTATAAATTTCAAACCAACTGAAATAATGTTGGAATATCAATAACAATACAGATGAACCGGATTCCCATCCCAAACATGCAGTTGCATCTGACTTGACACCAATCACAGGCACAAGATCAGTCACGATTAATCAGATATCCAGCCTGTTTAAAAGTCTGAAGACTCAAAGCTTCTCTTTTCACACATCTAACTTATCATATTTAATTTCAGAAAGAGAATCAAACCACCGTTCTACATACAAATAAACACAAACCAAAATAATTCCCACTGTTAGAGTCACAACACAAACCGAATCTGCACTTTATGGTACTGGTAATTTAAACATTTGCCTGTGGTTTAGATCACCTGCTTAAATTGTGAGTTAATTTTAAAACCTGATTTATTTTGTGCAGTAGCTTTGTCAGTCAGCGTCAATGCGATCCTCACCAGTTTCTGGTTGAGGCCGGCCGGCGCCCAGTCGTAGGTCGTGGTGTTGAAGGTCGGGTCTTTGCGCGACACCACTGGATTTGTCACAATCATGCGGTTCCTCTTGTACATGCGAAGGCCGCCACCTCCTTTAACCTTCGCTGTCAAATGGGAGCAGGGTGAGTCTGCGAGCAGGCGTCCCATCCGCTGGTCATCTTCGAGATCACCTCCAGGAGCGTGGTCCACTGTGCTGCAGCCGCAGGCCATACAGGCTTTCCTGTTCAGCGGAGAGGTGAAGGTGAATGGGAAGAATGAGAGAAAAGAAGGTACTGAGCTACGGAAGAAAATAAAACCACGTTACATAACCAGCTTGTGGAGAATTTGAGGAATTAAAGTCCAGATTTCTTTTTAATTGGCTGCTCCTAACCAGTTTGGCTAAAATATGCTAAACCACAAGTATGTTTCAATCCATTCATTCCTTTCATTGTTTTTCTTTTTGTTTCGTTTTTCATGCGAAAATAAATCATTAAAAAAATGGGGTTTTACCTCCAAGAATGTGGCTGAAATCCAGAGCAGCTCTCTTTACATATGAGACACACCGCTGCTACGCCTCCTGCTCCTCCTGCACTCTGCTTCATAGACATCTGAGAGGAGACACAAGAAACCAAAATACAGCAAAAACACAATGATGGATGTACGTCTGTTATATATTCAAAGCATTTATATGACTCAGATCCCGGGTGGTACGGTCCAGTTAAGTTTCTGCATTATAAACAACCAACAGTGAGAGCATCAAAGGTCAGAGGTCACTACAGCCCACACTCCTGCTGCCCCAAATACTAACTAAATCACTAAATGTGTATTAATCCACAGCTGGAAATAGTCCCCAACAAAAGCACAATTCACTCCAGTTTGAGTATTGTAAACTACAGTGACCAGCTGTTTTAGAAGAAACCGAAATTTTTGAAGAAATACATAATATATCTGTCAGCTGTTTTTAAAGATACAATATCTTTGGTTGGAGTCAACGGACTTGGAGCCGAGAACCACAGACATAGCAAGGAAGTCAGGAAGTACTGATAGACGGACACATCGTTGGCGTTGGTCTTTTCATGGAGTCTTGACAATAAGGAAAATACAGAGGGAAAAATGTTTTAAGTATTATTTTTTTTGCTGGCAGAAATGAGCTTCCATAAATCTGAGTCTGTTTGATTCCTCTGAATCTGATGAGGAGTCAGTTTGACCATTAATATTCTACTTTTTCTTAATGCATCAAAGGAGACATTTTTAAAGAGTTTTACTGCGCAGTTTTTCACTTTAAAGTGGAAGAGAAACCCTGATAATGATAACTATGAACTAAAACACTAAGAATGAAAGTTCCTTCTTGACAAATTAATCTTATCTTCGAGCTTTTCCAGTTTTAACAAACGTCTGCTGACTGTTCTGGGAAGAAGCTGGTATGTGGACCATGAATTAACCAAAACAACGTCATCTCACATTAACCTGAAAACTGAACAAGTGTAACATTAGTTTGTTTGATGGTAACAGTAATTTACTGTACTGTTTAGAAAAACAAAGCCAAACACACACAGCGTTAACGGAAAAGGTTGTTGGCAAGAAAAAATCACTTCTGATTTTCCTGAAGTGAAAACAATGATAAAGATTCATGAGGATGTTTTGAAGGAAGAAGAGTTGTTGTTTTGAACGTTTCTCAGTGAGAGTGGGAGGAAGAGAAGGGAGTGAATACCAAACACATACACACACACACACACACACACACACACAGACGCAGGGTGCATGATCTCATTGATCCACCCCGTGATATCATCTGTACTGACAAACCCTCCGGAGTCTTATCTGTCATCCAAACACTTCATTTTTTTTCCTCAGCTCTACAAACTCTTAAGTCACTTCTCCTCTTTCAATGTTTCCTGATTCACTCCGCTCCATGGTTTCTCTTCCTGTCCTCACTGTGCCCCAGCTTTATTTTCCTTTTTCCCTTTCATTTAAAAAGAACATGGCCACAGTCTTCTTCCATGCTTTACGCTGTTACTGTGGCCTTCACTATTTTCTCTATGGGAGGACAGAGCAGATCTGGTTGCATATTAAACACGAGGGATTCATGGAGGACAAATAAAAAAATCATTCATGCATTTTTCTGCTGCCTCATTTTCCTCAATTGTTTTAATTTTATTTTGAAGACCTGTCACGTCCCGCTCTGTGTCTGAAGGTCATGTTTTGATTCTTTCATATATCTTCATTATTTCCTGTTTTATTTTGTGTCACTCACGTCCTCTCGTTGCAGACCCTTTACTTTCTGCCCTTGTGTGTTTCCCGCTGCTGTGATTGTCTGCCCCACCCTGACTGGCTTCACCTGCGTCTCGTTGTTTGAGTCAGTGTAAACAAGAAACAACGGCATAACGAGGGGCCTTCTATAGTCAATGCAATGTCCTCTGAAGTGATGAAAACATGACTCTGTGTGTGTGTGTGTACACAGGAAACAACACTCTCAGAGATGACAGTGTTTTTAAAACCTCTGGCATGAAACCTGACGACTGCTCTGCTAAAACAACCTCCTGCTATCTGTCTGACAGACAGATGGATCGTCCACCTGTCCGTCTGTCACCAGGTATCAACAAGCCGGTCTCTCCCAAAGGAGACATTCATACACATAACATGTCGTATATTTATAGAGCGAGGGACACAATGATGAACCCCCACAATGATGAAGTGGGTATAACAGCCTCGACAGCATCAGTGCGGTCCAACACTGATGCTGGGTGATATGTTCTGGCTCGCAGTCGGTGTTCCAGTTCAGGCCGAAGGTGTCGGACGGGGTTGAGGTCAGGGCTCCGTGCAGAGCCAGTCAAGCTCTTCCACACCAAATTGGGAAAATGATTTCTGTACAGACTTGACTTTGTGCACGGCGGCGCTGTCACGTGTAACACTACAGCGTCTTTCCCAAACTGTAAACACACTAAATCCTACATCCTGTAACATTAAAGGAAAATTTTAGGTAAGCTAACCCACTGCTGACATGACAGTGTTATCAACCTTCTCATCTCGATCGAACGAGAAAGCAATTATTAAGTGGATTTCCCAAAATGTCTAACTATATCTTTAAGATTTTTCTCCATTGAAAGTAAGAGACCCTGATCAGAAACCGGGGTGTCCACATACTTTTGGCAACACAGCGTCTTTTTTAACTGCACATTTTTCAAAACACAAGCAAACAGGGAAACTCCAGCGTGTGTTGTTTGTTGTGTTACTGACATGTCTTATATTAATGGCGTTGACTGTCAGACATTATGAGAGGACAGATGGGCGGTGATTAGCAGTGAGGGAGGACACAGGAGTGTGTTTAGAGGTGTGAAGTATGTGTGACAGTGAAGAGACCGCTGATCGGCACCGTGTTGAAAAGGTCACAGTGTTGACGGCTGGAATAGAAACAGCTGAAGAACAACAAGACTTCATTACATCCCTGTGGAATACACTGACTGACATGGTGTGTGTTTATTGTTATGTTACTGGGCTGACACAAGCTAACTGGCACATTTTGTGATCAAGCTTAAACCAGCTTTAAAGGAACGTTCCACTAAAACTCTGCTGCTGATAATGAGCGTCACATCTTAACATCTGAGACAGGCAGCACAGTTCCCTTGAGGTGCAGTTGATATAAAAGCCATTTGTTTATTGTTCTTGCCGGTGGCTCACTGTGACTCTGCCGGGAGGAGCGTTTGAGTTACAGGAAGACCAGAGATGACTCAAAAGTTCCTCCAAATAAGAAATTAACTTATTACTCAGCCTGAAACCAGACAGGACACAGCTGACGTGATTCTTAAGTTCCTTTTTTATATTTACGTTTACTCATTAGGCGCTTTTATCCAAAGTGACCAAACTTGACTAGTGAGGGACATCACTACAGCTTAAGTTCAATAGGAGACCTTGGTGTAAGTCCTTCGTCCATTTAACAAGTGCAAGGAGATCAAGTAAGGGCACTGAAAGAGGACATAAAAAATAAATGTGCAGGAGACTATAATCTCACTGTTGAGCGAGACAAATAAAGACTTCAGCACAAACATTAATTCTGTCAACTGTCACTCACAACCTTCAATAAGAGAGTTATCCTAACCACCAACACTGAACAGTTCACTCTCATAAGTTGCTCTGAGTGAGAGAGATTTATAAGAGCCGAACTAGAAATGCATTTTTTCAGAAAGTGGGAAACGTGCAGCAGTTCTATATTTAGGAGTTAGATAAGACGAGTATGTTGTTGGTGGATCGACCCAGTTGAGCTGAGTAACTCCAAACATGTCAGCTATGTGACGGGGAAACTGCAGGAAACGCTGTGAGATAAGAGGCTGGAGGTCAGAGAGGGTTGAGTCGACCTGCTGCACTTTAACACCTCTGACACACGGCTTCCTGGATATTTCCCGTTGTTTTCCATTTAAATCAGAAAACGTCTCATATCGTATTTAGAGAGCACACTGTCACTTGTTTTTCACGTTTTCATGTTTAAAATATATCAGAGGAGAACATTATAGGAGACATTATAATGATTTAAAATAAATAAATCTTTACTCTCATTGAAACTGAAAGTGACCTCAGTGTAAACTGTCTTTTCTTTTTGTCTTTGTGATTGGCTTTATTTGTTCCTGCATAATCTGATCGACAGTAAAAATCGGTTTTGATTTTGATAATTGATTAACCGTTAAGTAATTTTTAAATGATCCAGCTCCAGAGTCTGGTTCAAATCCTGATTGTTTTCAGTACCTGGAGCATCAGAACTGATCCTGCTGCAGTGATCCATCAACAAAATCTATGTATGTGTTCATGTCTGGGTCTGAGTTCATCACAGACAGGAAGAGCCCTCTGACAGGTAGAGATCAGGCAGGGGTGGAACGGCCCTCTGGTCAATTTTTAAAAGAAAATTACAAAAGCAGTTGAATCATTAAAAAGGACCTTAAATAAAGAATTTGTATTTTTTCATTTATTCAAATTGACTAGATATAGTGGTCCACACCTGGCTGCTGGAGGCCGACAATGTGCTTACGTGTGTGTGTGTGTGTGTGTGTGTGTGTGTGTGTGTGTGTGTGTGTGTGTTGGGGGTTATTTCTATCCTGGTGATGGCAGTTTTTCCATCACCAGGGTATGAAGGGAGGGCGAGGGGATCAAACCCTGGACAGGTGACACTGATCCGTCAGGTTATCTGCCTCAGACTGATGTGACCTCTGGACAGAAAACCACAGGATGAATTAGGAAGGATCGTGGGAGACAGATCCCACCTAAACACCTGCCAGAGGAGACCCTGCAGGGATCAGGTGCTCGTGGTCATGGATTATTTTCAACAACTGAATTAGAAATTGGATTGAACAAGCCCGAGAGATTCATCCAAACTGTAGACTTTAAAATATCAAAGAAAGACGATCGAACACTAATACTTCCACTCTTCAATTCTGTCCTCAAATTAATTTTGTATGAAATGTCTCAACAAAAACTTGATGGACTGCAAAGGTTGTTTAATTTTGATTTGTTTAAGTTTGCAGGCAAAAGCCTTGAAAAGAAGGTAAGAGGGACCATTTAACTAGTATTTATTCCAATTTCTTGAATAAGATAAATAAATAAATAGTATATTTCTTTGTCAGTGATTTATGAATTATGCTGTCGACAATAACGGTTTGAAGATTGTGAAAGATGCTTCATTTGCTCCATTTAGGACTTTCTCTCTTGTTGTAACACAGGTCACAAAGAAATGCTCTTAAGTGTTTTAAAGACGTTATATAAATTCATACAGTATGTTTCCAGTACATTTGTATCCCTTAAGTACTTAAGTGATTAAAATATGCTTCAAAATATGCTGAAATAAAGCAGCACTTTAGTCTATTTCCAACTATAATATGCAGGTCTCTCGTCGCTTGTGTGAATTTATAGTTTCTCGTAGGCCCATATAAACAGGACACAATAGTAAATTATGTAATTCATTCATGCGTTCATTCAGTAGGGTTACGGTTGATGTAAATCAGTGTATAGTAATAAGAACTCATAGATCAAAAGATTATACAAATTGATATAAAACACCAGGTTAACTGCTTCTAACAACGGCTCTCACAGACAATTAAGTCTGATTATCAGGCTAACTGTTCACTTAACTCAGTAAAGTCTTTTTATTCCAAGACAAGTGTTTCTCCAGATCTCCATCAACAGCAGAGTTTACATCACACCAAACCCTCTGACCCTTGACCCCTCATGTCTGTTCTTAATCTTGCAGTATCTAATGAATGAAGAATTTCAGCGGTACAGATGTAAATGTTTCTGTCCTACCTTCGCCATGGCTGAGGTCACGTCCATGTTGTCCAGCGTCTGTCGGCCGTTTGGCTCCTCTGCTCTCTCTGCCTCTGCTCTTCCAGAACAATGGGGACTTTAAATTCCTCTCCTGTCGACCACACTTCCTCTCTCCCCGCCCACAGTCGCTCCTGCCGCCGCTCTGCTCCGCCGGCTCTCCACAGCCCACTGCAATTTAACCGTCTAGACTTTCATCTCATTCCCCCTGGGCAACATCAGCTCTCCTCTTCACTTTTAACTCTTGCTACAAAATCTTTTTCCCTTCTCTACCTGGTTCCACACTTCACTTTCACACCCTGTTTTCCCTCTTCTCTCCCTTTTTCTACTCACAACAACAAAACTCACCTTTCTCGTCTTAAGCTGTGCCGTTTTTTTTCCTCTTCAGTCTTTTTTCCTCCACTCTTCCCTTCAGATTTGTCTGCTTGCCAGCTACTCCTTCTCCACCCTCTGCAACATGAACTGAGCAGGTTTCTTCACCTCCTGATTTTGCTCCAACACGCCGCTGAGGGGAAACTGATTTGTCTCCCAGCGTTTTCTGCCCTACAGCGAAACAGCAGTTCCCTCATTCACCTCTGCTTCGGCTGAGCGGGAAATTCACTCTACTTTGTTAAATTCTACAGGTGCCTGCAGCTGTAGACCTTATATCAGCAGACTGGCAGTAATGAGGGAGATTTATGGTCTTAAAAACAACAGCTGTACTGTTGGTAATGACTCCTGCCTTCTGCTGCAGAACAGATCAGACTGTTAGTTCAGTCCTGGTCTTCAGCGGACTGGAGGTCTACCTGGAGCAGCGAGGCCTGACTGGACTGTTTGTGTTTTTAATCTGAGACAAAGACAGAGAGAGCCCTGAGGGATTCCCTGCTCACATTCTGGCAGCCAATCAGAGTGAGTCTGAAAAAGTGCTCGGCCAATAGGAACATCCGAGAGTCCTCCTCCTCCTCCTCCTCCTCCTCCTCTCAATCTGCAGCTTTTCAGTGTGTGGCTCAGAAGAATGTAGACCACATTGCCAAGCAGGGCCAAACTGGGCTGAACACAGCCTGGCAGGATACTGGTCCAGATGAGACCAAATGGTGCTTAACACAGCCAGGCATAGAAGCTAAAGAGCCAGGCAGGTCCACAAGAGGTTTAAAGTGATCCAGCCAGAGCCGAACAGAGCCGGGCTTGGCCAACAGAGATTAAGGACCAAGGCCAAACAGAGCTAAATAAACCAAATGGGGCTTAATAGAGCCAGGTACGGCCTAAAAGGTAGATGTTAGTTCCCAAGGTTGGGAAAAGTGACTTCATGTCACATGACCAACCATCATGCACATCATGACCACATGGTCAGTTCATATCTTGCTCACGATTTACTCTGTACTATTCTTGTTATTTCAGAACTCCTAGTGACATTACATATCCGTCACTGACATATCCGTCTGAAATTATTATACTCATGAAAACTAACAACATCTTTTACCTCCTCTACCTCATTTCTGTTCTTTCCTGCCTCTTCTTCTATGATTCTACTGATTCTACCAATCCTATCCGAGTGTGGAGCCTGTATGTGGTTCTTAGAGTTAGCAATAATAAGATAATTTACTTTATTTACACTGTGTAATACACAATGGTATAATAATGTATACTAGGTCTTCACTGAAGACATTGTGCACTACATGTATAATTACTACAATCATTAGGGTCAAAGGATGTCGACAGATGAAACGTTAGATTTCAATCTTGTATGTTTTCTGCCAGGAACTTTTAGAGTCAGGAAAGTGAAAGCGTTATAACCACAGAGACGCAGCACGAGATTCCACATGTTTAAACAGAGTTTGATAGAATAAAGTGGGGCTAATAAGAGCCAGTCAGACAAGGATGCTCAGGGCTAAACAGAACCAGACAGAGCCATAAAGAGGTGTGCAGAACCATGCTAATAAGAGTCAGACAGGACACCTGGGCTAAACCAAACTAGGCAGGAACAAACAGGTTTAAACTCAGCCCGACGGCTCCACCTAGGGGGCAACAAGGTTAAAAAGAGTATGAGACTAGAGTATCTAGTCTGTCTGTACAATACACAACTGTTGACTAAACACCTGCCACCACACCTTTATAAAAGGCGTGTTCACGTAAACTTGCATGCACCTTATGGGTGTGTGCTATGTGCGTTCCTCATTAAACAGGTGTGGATATTAAACAACGCGAGTGATGTGCTGCACTTTGTGTCCAGTTTGTTTAATATTCAGCAGCTGACCACACTCAAATCAGGTCACAGAAAGAAGGCGATACAACACTGGTACAACTTGGATTATTGGAGTACTGGACTCAACCTGCTGCTGATTCCACATTATAAACAGGACATTTACAGGAGCTAAGACTCAAACGGTAACTAATTTTCAGTGAACTTTCTGGATTGACTGGCTTCTGCTTTCATTGTTCTGCCTGCTGTGTTTCCTGCTTCACCCAACGACAAAATGTCTTCTAAATTAGTAAAGGATCTCTCCTGTCCTATCTGCCATGATATCTTCAAAGAACCGGTTGTTCTGTCGTGCAGCCACAGCTTCTGTAACGACTGTCTGCAGAGATGGTGGACAGAGAAACTGATTCACGAGTGTCCACTTTGTAAGGAAATAACTTTGCTGAATGATCCGACTCGTAACTTGGTGTTAAAAAATCTGTGTGAGGCCTTTTTACTGGAAATAGATCAGAGAGCTGAGGCTGAGCCTCTCTGCAGTCTGCACTCTGAGAAACTCAGACTCTTCTGTCTGGACCATCAGCAGCCAGTGTGTGTCGTCTGTCGAGACTCAAAAACACACAACAACCACAGATTCAGACCCATTGATGAAGCTGCACAGGATCACAGAGAGGAGCTCCAGAAATCCCTGAAGCCTTTACAAGAGAAACTGAAGCTTTTTGAACAAGTTAAAGGAAACTTTGATCAAACAGCAGAACACATTAAGGTCCAGGCCCAACACACAGAGAGGCAGATTAAGGAGCAGTTTAAGAAGTTTCACCAGTTTCTTCAAGAGGAAGAGGAGGCCAGGATCACTGCTCTGAGGGAGGAAGAGAAGCAGAAGAGTCGGATAATGAAGGAGAAGATGGAGGCTCTGAGCAGAGAGATAGCAGCTCTGTCACACACAGTCAGAGCCACAGAGGACGAGCTGAGAGCTAAAGACGTCTCATTCCTGAGGAACTACAAGGCTGCAGTAGAAAGAGTCCAGCAGCGCCCCCTGCTGAATGATCCGCAGCTGGACTCAGGAGCTCTGATAGACGTGGCCAAACATCTGGGCAACCTGACCTTCAACATCTGGAAAAAGATGAAGGAGATGGTCTACTACAGTCCTGTGATTTTGGATCCCAACACTGCTGAACCACATCTCATCCTGTCTGAGGATCTGACCAGCGTGAGACGTGGAGCGAAACAGAAGCTTCCTGTAAACCCAGAGAGGTTTAAGATCCACCACTGTGTCCTGAGCTCAGAGGGCTTTAACTCAGGGACTCATAGCTGGGATGCTGAGGTCATAAATGATCAAATCTGGGGACTCGGTGTGGTGCAGGAGTCAGTCGAGAGAAAGGGACAAATACCGACTGGATATTGGGAAATATTTTTCCTCAATGGCAAATACACAGCAGCCTCACCACCACTTCCAGATAAAGCTCTCTCAGTGAAGAATAAGCTCCAGAGAATCAGAGTTCAGCTGGACTGGGACAGAGGGAAGTTGTCGTTCTATGATCTTGATACTAACACACACATTCACACCTTCAAACACACTTTCACTGACAGGCTGTTCCCGTACGTTGGCAATCACAATAAACTTCCACTGAAGATATTACCACTGTCAGTCTCTGTGACAGTGGAACAGTGCACATTCCCTTTATAAACTGGGCTGTGGCCTTTTACATTAGCTAAGCATGCTGTGTGCCGTTATTTTCAGATTAAGTAAGGCTACTCTTTGAAACAAAGAAATCTTTTATGCAGTTTGAAAGCTTTTTGTCTGTCGACAGTTTTTCAACACAGGGCAAATATGTGTATATGGATGAATAGAGGAGTGTGTGAGTGTGTCAGATTTAAGAACCATGTCAGTGAGACTTTCTGCGGGGCAAAAATTTACTGATACTGAAAAAAGATTTTTGTTACTTTTATTGATTTTTCTTTTTATATCTAAGAAGATGGTGATGATGATACTTGGAGACAGCATAACAGCATGATTATAACAATCTTCTTCCTCACAGTAATAGTAAGAAGATAAGGTAACAGATGTATCATGTACATTATGTATGCATATGGTAGAGCTTGTGTTGATGCTGAATATCTGCTGCTCATATTGCAAACATCGCACTGCTGATTTATTGGTCTGGCTCTACTTTATTGCTTTTTTTTTGTGGTGGTGGTGGTG
>NW_019525275.1:686894-687631 GCF_002814215.2 Seriola lalandi dorsalis
ATTCCCACTGGTCACCCAGCTGCTGGGAGTCATTTCATACTGGAAACCATTCAATTCTGGTTTGATTAAAGATTTAGTTGTTCATCATTTAAAGACAAAATGGGCGATTGAGATCTGGAATAAACTAAAACTTGGTTTAATCCAGTAACTTTTAAATTGTTTTTCTGTGTAAAACATGATTTCATTTTTTCTTCATATTAGCAACAACTGCTCTAAAGCTAAAACCTGTGGCTTGTTGTTATTTATATGTTGTATAATTCTGTGTCATGTGATCCCATCTGATTGGACCATGTTAACACAAAAAGATAATTAATCAATTCAGTTCAATTCTAATGGAGTGAGAATATAGCAATGTGAATAAAGATCAGGTTTTGTGAAGTGGAAAAAATGACATTGTGAAATAAATTTAAAGATTAAAAGGTTGTGAATAGATATAAAAAGCAACTTGTTAAAATAAAACAACAATAAACAGAAAATAAGAAACAGTGAGAGCTAAAAGAAACATAAACAGAGCTTTGCAGTAATGAGGCAGCAGGAGGACAGGTGCAGCTTCACACCTTAAATTCACTGACTTTTCCCTTTAAGACATAAACAACATTATAAATATGATCATCCTCTTTATCTCTAACTGCTCTGTTCCACTGTCACAGAGACCTTCAGTGGTGAGATCTCTCCTTGGCTACATACAGTGTCTGTGACTGATCGAGGCCGGATCAATTTTCTTGTTAATCTAAATT
>NW_019525275.1:687651-694326 GCF_002814215.2 Seriola lalandi dorsalis
TGTGTGTGTGGGGGGGGGGGGGCTCATTCATAGGCCAGTTGATAATTTCTCTTAATTTGCTTTAGTAGTATTTGTGTAATTCTGCACCGTCAGTCACTGTGTCATTGTTTATGTAGAGATATTACTTTAGACTCAGGCTTAATTTTGAATTTTAAGAATACAATATATATTAGCGATATAACAATATGCCAAATATAATTTTTTTATATAAACACATGACATAAATAAATATCATGATAAATGCATTAAAAAAACTCAGCGGGACATTATAGAGCTGAAGGAATAAACTTTGAACATAAAAGTTTTTGAATTATCTTCATTATAATTTTGACATGTATTGTTACTTAGCGGTCCACATGTAGATACTAGGGATGAGCATTTTCAGTAATTTCAATATTCAAATATTCTCATTACCTTATGAACAAGTACTCTATTACTCGCAAATTATATATATGTTTTTTGGGGTTTTTTAACCGTAATAAAAGAAATACGGGAGGTCCATGTCCAACTGGAAACAAGAAAGAATGTTAAACTTTTGTTTAGAGTCGGACATGGACCTCCCTGACCAAGCCTACTGTTTGGCTCTCAGAGAGCATGATATACAAGTTTAACGCCACATACCTTGAACTGCACGTTATTGTCGAATTTTTTTTTATTTTTATCAAAGTATTTCCTGACATCACTTTCCCTAGTAACGGCTGCCATGGTGCACGTAATGCTACCTGAGTCCAACTAATCAAGCCAAAAACAACACGTGCGCAGTTGCACGAGTAGTGAAACACTACTCGAATAATGACGTCAACAACGAGACGCCCTAGTAGATACTGTTGATATATCTGTGATAACCTAACATTGGCCTGTTGATTTATTGGTCGGGTTCCTTATTATATTGTTTCCTGGGGGAATATGGTTGTGGCTGTTTTTGTGAGGCAGTTGTTTCATTATCAGAGCTCTAATGCTACCACAGAATTCAACTGAATAGATTATGCAAATTGCCTGTCAATAAACTAATCTGGAAAAGATCTGATACCTTTCTCTCTCAATACTCAAAACACCTGATCAAACTGTCCAGGCTTAAATCAATGGTTTGACATACAGTCTTGTAATATACATATATACACTGAGAATCTTCTGAGCTCACTTTATTTATTTAATGTTTGCAAAAAGTTCAAAGGAAAATGTTTAATATTTCTGAATGATTGTGAAAGTCAATATTATTTACATCTGTACAGACAAAAACATGTGAAGAAGAACACTGGACTTTACAGCAATCCTGCACTCAAAAGCTGCCGAATTACGAGCCATTCAGCGTATTCCTAATGCCACTTCCTATATGGGCATCATATGATGCCCACATGGGCATGAAGTAACATGCATCATATTGCACAGTTTCACTTTGTGAGCGGTGTGTTCGAGATTCACCATCAGAGCAAACGCAGGAGTTACACCTACAGTGGAAAGAATATTGGATAACTGGAAAACTGCAACTCAACCTGCTGCTGATTTCACGTTTGAAAAGGAGTTTTAAAAGAGCCACAGCAAGGTGAAAGTAACTTTTAAGGAACTTCTGCAGTTGACTGGTTTGCATTGTTCTGCCTGCTGTGTTTCCTGCTTCACCCAGCGACAAAATGTCTTCTAAATTAGTAAAGGATCTCTCCTGTCCTGTCTGCCATGATATCTTCAAAGAACCGGTTGTTCTGTCGTGCAGCCACAGCTTCTGTAACGACTGTCTGCAGAGATGGTGGACAGAGAAACTGATTCACACGTGTCCTCTTTGTAAGGAAATAACTTTGCTGAATGATCCGACTCATAACTTGGTGTTAAAGAATCTGTGTGAGGCCTTTTTACTGGAAAGAGATCAGAGCGCTTCAGCTGAGGCTGAGCCTCTCTGCAGTCTGCACTCTGAAAAACTCAGACTCTTCTGTCTGGACCATCAGCAGCCAGTGTGTGTCGTCTGTCGAGACTCAAAAGCACACAACAACCACAGATTCAGACCCATTGATGAAGCTGCAGAGGATCACAGAAGGAAGCTCCAGAAATCCCTGAAGCCTTTACAAGAGAAACTGAAGCTTTTTGAACAAGTTAAAGGAAACTTTGATCAAACAGCAGAACACATTAAGGTCCAGGCCCAACACACAGAGAGGCAGATTTAGGAGCAGTTTAAGAAGCTTCACCAGTTTCTAGAGGAGGAAGAGGGGGCCAGGATCACTGCTCTGAGGGAGGAAGAGGAGCAGAAGAGTCAGATGATGAAGGAGAAGATGGAGGCTCTGAGCAGAGAGATAGCAGCTCTGTCACACACAGTCAGAGCCACAGAGGACGAGCTGAGAGCTGAAGACATTTTATTCCTGAGGAACTACAAGGTTACAGTGGAAGGAGTCCAGCAGCACCCCCTGCTGAATGATCCACAGCTGGTCTCAGGAGCGCTGATAGACGTGGCCAAACATCTGGGCAACCTGACCTTCAACATCTGGAAAAAGATGAAGGAGATGGTCTCCTACAGTCCTGTGATTCTGGATCCCAACACTGCTGAACCACATCTCATCCTGTCTGAGGATCTGACCAGCGTGAGACGTGGAGAGAAACAGAAGCTTCCTGTAAACCCAGAGGGGCTTGATTACCACCACTGTGTCCTGAGCTCAGAGGGCTTTAACTCAGGGACTCATAGCTGGGATGCTGAGGTCATAAATGATCAAATCTGGGGACTCGGTGTGGTGCGGGAGTCAGTCCAGAGAAAGGGACAAATACCGACTGGATATTGGGAAATATTTTTCCTCAATGGCAAATACACAGCAGCCTCACCACCACTTCCAGATAAAGCTCTCTCAGTGAAGAATAAGCTCCAGAGAATCAGAGTTCATCTGGACTTTGACAGAGGGAAGTTGTCGTTCTATGATCTTGATACTAACACACACATTCACACCTTCAAACACACTTTCACTGACAGGCTGTTCCCGTATGTTGGCAATCACAATAAACTTCCACTGAAGATATTACCACTGTCAGTCTCTGTGACAGTGGAACAGTGCACATTCCCTTTATAAACAGGGCTGTGGCCTTTTACATTAGCTAAGCATGCTGTGTGCCGTTATTTTCAGATTAAGTAAGGCTACTCACAATAATGCCATCACCTGACATGTCAGTGATTCTATACATGTTCTATGAGTTTTGAAACAAAGAAATCTTTTATGCAGTTTGAAAGCTTTTGTCATTCATAGGCCAGTTGATCATTTCTCTTAATTTGCTTTAGTAGTATTTGTTTAATTCTGCACTGTCAGTCACTGTGTCATTGTTTATGTAAAGACATTACTTTAGACTCAGGCTTAATTTTGAATTTTAAGAATACAATATATATTAGCTTTATAAAAAAATGCCAAATATAATTTTTTATATAAACACATGACATAAATAAATATCATGATAAATGCATTAAAAAAAAACTCAGCATGACATTATAGAGCTGAAGGAATAAACTTTGAACATAAAAGTTTTTGAATTATCTTAATTATAACTTTGACATGTATTGTTACTTAGCGGTCCACATGTAGATACTAGGGATGAGCATTTTCAGTAATTTCAATATTCAAATATTCTCATTACCTTATGAACAAGTACTTGATAACTCGCAAATTATATATATGTTTTTTGTTTTTCTTTTTAACCGTAATAAAAGAAATACGGGAGGTCCGTGTCCAACTGGAAACAAGAAAGAATGTTAAACTTTTGTTTAGAGTCGGACATGGACCTCTCTGACCAAGCCTACTGTTTGGCTCTCAGAGAGCATGATATACAAGTTTAACGCCACATACCTTGAACTGCACGTTATTGTCGTATTTTTTTTTTTTTTTTATCAAAGTATTTCCCGACATCACTTTCCCTAGTAACGGCTGCCATGGTGCAAGTAACGCTACCTGAGTCCAACTAATCAAGCCAAAAACAACACGTGCGCAGGTGCACGAGTAGTGAAACACTACTTGAATAATGACGTCAACAACGAGAAGCCCTAGTAGATACTGTTGATATATCTGTGATAACCTAACATTGTCTGTTTGTCGGCAGGTTTTCAACACAGGGTAAATTTCCGTATATGAATGAATAGAGGAGAGTGTGAGTGTGTCAGGGATAAAAGAACCATGTTCATGGGACTTTTTAGGACTTAGTTGTGTCAAAAAATGTACTGATGGTTTTAAATGAAAAATTATAGATTTCATGGAAGTTGTTAGTGTTATTGATTTTCCTTTTTGTGTGGTGGTGATGATGAAACTTGATACTGGAGACAGCGTGATTATGGTAATGTTCATCCTCTCAGTGATGATAAGAAGATAAGGTTACAGATGTATCATGGACAGTATGTATGCATATAGTAGAGCTCATTTGATACTGAATATTTGCTGCTCATAAGGATATTTGAATTTTAAGAATACAATGCGTAATATAAAATAATATATTGCAAGATATAATTTTTTGTATATAAATATATCAGTTATAACATGATTCATTTTATAATATCCCTCCAGTCTGTGAGCATAAGATCAGATCAGAATTTTATTTTATAAATGGCTTGTTTTGTATGTTTTCCTTTTAGCTGCCTTGCTAATAACTTCTATGGTTGTTACCTAGTTTAAAATGTCTCTATTTTAGTCACATGTTCTCTCTTGTTCTCCAAGAACGGAGCTGTACTGATATTTTACTGTAAGGGTGTCATTATAATCTGACTAAAGTAAAGAGTTTTTGTGAGCCCATTCTGCTTTTAGTAATTCCTTCAAGTGTCTTTCAATCTACCTTGCTCTGCCTTTCTTACTGTTGTTTTGAAGGAAAATTATTTGTAGTCTGATTCACACATTGAGTGTTTCCCATTCACTCATTCACTCGTCATTATCACTGGCCTCAAGGAACTGAGAAAGAAACCTGCTCCTTGAGCAGAAATAGGTTAAACACCAACAATAGACTTGCAAGAGGAGAGCAAGTTTAAGTTTGAGAGTAACAGGAATATGATTTGGTGTAGTGATTCATTATATTGTGATATTTTGCAAGGTTAATGTTAGAAATGAATCTGGAATCAACTAGGCCGTAATCTATGTTTGTGTATGATTTATGTAAAGACTTCAAGTTCCCCAAAAACTTTACCTCGTTTTACTGGGTGGCTTTATGTTCACAACAATAGCTGCATTTCAGAGTTCTGGATCTGTAATTGTTTCATTTCAACCAGACGGACCTTGGTGTGCTTAACGGCAAATTTTGATTCAAAAAGCTTCTGAATGGAAGTTTAGATAAAACCAAAGTTGTGTGTACATACTGCAGTGATGAACTGCTTTTCCACCGAAGCACAACGAGCCTGAAGCACAATCTTCAGGCGAAGCACATCTTTGCTAATGTTAGCAACAAGTAAATTGTAGTATTTTAGTAGTATTTTAAAAGTATGATTAATCACAGCCTATTTATGCGATTAACTTGATTGATCAATTGACAGCACTAGTATTTATACATGCACAAAGGCTATCAAGTTTGTACACTGAAAGTTCAAAAGGAAATCTTTAATATTTGTGGATGATTTTGAAAGTCAATATTATTTACATCTGTACAGACAATAACCTAAAATAACCAAGCTTGCACTCTTTGATTATGACAACTACTGATTTCTAAAAATGTTATATGTTTTAAACAAAAGAACTTTGGACACTACAGCAATCATGCACTCAAAAGCAGCTGAAGTATGAACCATTCAGTGCAACAGGTTTATCCACTATGTTTGTTCCACATGCCACTGCCCACATGGGCATGAAGTGACATGCATCATATTGCACAGTTTCACTTTGTGAGCAGTGTATTCAAGATTCACCATCAGAGAAAACGCAGGAGTTACACCTACAGTGGAAAGAATATTGGATAACTGGAAAACTGGAAAACTGCAACTCAACCTGCTGCTGATTTCACGTTTGAAAAGGAGTTTTAAAAGAGCGACAGCAAAGTGAAAGTAACTTTTAAGGAACTTCCGCAGTTGACTGGTTTGCATTGTTCTGCCTGCTGTGTTTCCTGCTTCACCCAGCGACAAAATGTCTTCTAAATTAGTAAAGGATCTCTCCTGTCCTGTCTGCCATGATATCTTCAAAGAACCGGTTGTTCTGTCGTGCAGCCACAGCTTTTGTAACGACTGTCTGCAGAGATGGTGGACAGAGAAACTGATTCACGAGTGTCCACTTTGTAAGAAAATAACTTTGCTGAATGATCCACCTCGTAACTTGGTGTTAAAGAATCTGTGTGAGGCCTTTTTACTGGAAAGAGATCAGAGAGCTGAAGCTGAGCCTCTCTGCAGTCTGCACTCTGAGAAACTCAGACTCTTCTGTCTGGACCATCAGCAGCCAGTGTGTCTCGTCTGTCGGGACTCTAAAACACACAACAACCACAGATTCAGACCCATCGATGAAGCTGCACAGGATCACAGAGAGGAGCTCCAAATAACTTTGAAGCCTTTACAAGAGAAACTGAAGCTGTTTGAACAAGTTAAAATAAACTATCATCAAACAGCAGAACACATTAAGGTCCAGGCCCAACACACAGAGAGGCAGATTAAGGAGCAGTTTAAGAAGTTTCACCAGTTTCTAAAAGAGGAAGAGGAGGCCAGGATCACTGCTCTGAGGGAGGAAGAGGAGCAGAAGAGTCAGGTGATGAAGGAGAAGA
>NW_019525275.1:694346-694694 GCF_002814215.2 Seriola lalandi dorsalis
GTGTGAGTGTGTCAGATTTAAGAACCATGTCAGTGAGACTTTCTGTGGGGCAAAAATGTACTGATACTGAAAAAAGATTTTTGTTACTTTTATTGATTTTTCTTTTTATATCTAAGAAGATGGTGATGATGATACTTGGAGACAGCATTACAGCATGATTATAACAATGTTCTTCCTCACAGTAATAGTAAGAAGATAAGGTAACAGATGTATCATGTACATTATGTATGTATATGGTAGAGCTTGTGTAGATGCTGAATATCTGCTGCTCATATTGCAAACATCGCCCTGCTGATTTATTGGTCTGGCTCTACTTTATTGCTTTTTTTTGTGGTGGTGGTGGTGTGG
>NW_019525275.1:694714-695889 GCF_002814215.2 Seriola lalandi dorsalis
TCATTCATAGGCCAGTTGATAATTTCTCTTAATTTGCTTTAGTAGTATTTGTTTAATTCTGCACCGTCAGTCACTGTGTCATTGTTTATGTAGAGACATTACTTTAGACTCAGGCTTAATTTTGAATTTTAAGAATACAATATATATTAGCTATATAACAATATGCCAAATATAATTTTTTTATATAAACACATGACATAAATAAATATCATGATAAATGCATAAAATAAAAAACTCAGCATGACATTCTAGAGCTGAAGGAATAAACTTTGAACATAAAATGGTGACAGTTTTTGAATTATCTTCATTATAACTTTGACATGTATTGTTACTTAGCGGTCCACATGTAGATACTAGGGATGAGCATTTTCAGTAATTTCAATATTCATGCACTCTCATTACCTTATGAACGAGTACTCTATTACTCGCAAATTATATATATGTTTTTTTTTTTTTTTTAACCATAATAAAAGAAATACGGGAGGTCCATGTCCAACTGGAAACAAGAAAGAATGTTAAACTTTTGTTTACAGTCGGACATGGACCTCCCTGACCAAGCCTACTGTTTGGCTCTCAGAGAGCATGATATACAAGTTTAACGCCACGTACCTTGGACTGCACGTTATTGTCGTATTTTTTTTTTTTTTAATCAAAGTATTTCCCGACATCACTTTCCCTAGTAACGGGTGCCATGGTGCATGTAATGCTACCTGAGTCCAACTAATCAAGCCAAAAACAACACGTGCGCAGGTGCACGAGTAGTGAAACACTACTCGAATAATGACGTCAACAACGAGACGTCCTAGTAGATACTGTTGCTATATCTGTGATAACATTGGCCTGTTGATTTATTGGTCGGGTTCCTTATTATATTGTTTCCTGGAGGAATATGGTTGTGACTGTTTTTGTGAGGCAGTTGTTCCATTATCAGAGCTCTAATGCTACCACAGAATTCAACTGAATAGATTATGCAAATTGCCTGTCAATAAACTAATCTGGAAAAGATCTGATGCCTTTCTCTCTCAATACTCAAAACACCTGATCAAACTGTCCAGGCTTAAATCAATGGTTTGATATACAGTCTTGTAATATACATATATATACTGAGAATCTTCTGAGCTCACTTTATTTATTTAATGTTTGCAAAAAGTTCAAAGGAAAATGTTTAATATTTC
>NW_019525275.1:695909-739214 GCF_002814215.2 Seriola lalandi dorsalis
TTCAATATTCATGCACTCTCATTACCTTATGAACGAGTACTCTATTACTCGCAAATTATATATATGTTTTTTGTTTTTTTTTAACCGTAATAAAAGAAATACGGGAGGTCCATGTCCAACTGGAAACAAGAAAGAATGTTAAACTTTTGTTTACAGTCGGACATGGACCTCCCTGACCAAGCCTACTGTTTGGCTCTCAGAGAGCATGATATACAAGTTTAACGCCACATACCTTGAACTGCACGTTATTGTCGTATGGGCGATATGGGCATCATATGATGCCCACATGGGCATGAAGTGACATGCATCATATTGCACAGTTTCGCTTTGTGAGCGGTGTGTTCGAGATTCACCATCAGAGCAAACGCAGGAGTTACACCTACAGTGGAAAGAATACTGGATAACTGGAAAACTGCAACTCAACCCGCTGCTGATTTCACGTTTGAAAAGGAGTTTTAAAAGAGCCACAGCAAGGTGAAAGTAACTTTTAAGGAACTTCCGCAGTTGACTGGTTTGCTTTGTTTTGCCTGCTGTGTTTCCTGCTTCACCCAGCGACAAAATGTCTTCTAAATTAGTAAAGGATCTCTCCTGTCCTATCTGCCATGATATCTTCAAAGAACCGGTTGTTCTGTCGTGCAGCCACAGCTTCTGTAACCACTGTCTGCAGAGATGGTGGACAGAGAAACTGATTCACGAGTGTCCGCTTTGTAAGGAAATATCTTTTCTGAATGATCCGCCTCGTAACTTGGTGTTAAAGAATCTGTGTGAGGCCTTTTTACTGGAAATAGATCAGAGAGCTTCAGCTGAGGCTGAGCCTCTCTGCAGTCTGCACTCTGAGAAACTCAGCCTCTTCTGTCTGGACCATCAGCAGCCAGTGTGTGTCGTCTGTCGAGACTCAAAAGCACACAACAATCACAGATTCAGACCCATTGATGAAGCTGCACAGGATCACAGAGAGGAGCTCCAGAAATCCCTGAAGCCTTTACAAGAGAAACTGAAGCTGTTTCAACAAGTTAAAATAAAAGATCATCAAACAGCAGAACACATTAAGGTCCAGGCCCAACACACAGAGAGGCAGATTAAGGAGCAGTTTAAGAAGTTTCACCAGTTTCTTCAAGAGGAAGAGGAGGCCAGGATCACTGCTCTGAGGGAGGAAGAGAAGCAGAGGAGTCATGTGATGAAGGAGAAGATGGAGGCTCTGAGCAGAGAGATAGCAGCTCTGTCACACACAGTCAGAGCCACAGAGGACGAGCTGAGAGCTGAAGACATTTTATTCCTGCTAAACTACAAGGTTACAGTAGAAAGAGTCCAGCAGTGCCCCCTGCTGAATGATCCACAGCTGGACTCAGGAGCTCTGATAGACATGGCCAAACATCTGGGCAACCTGACCTTCAACATCTGGAAAAAGATGAAGGAGATGGTCTCCTACAGTCCTGTGATTCTGGATCCCAACACTGCTGAACCACATCTCATCCTGTCTGAGGATCTGACCAGCGTGAGACGTGGAGAGAAACAGAAGCTTCCTGTAAACCCAGAGAGGCTTGATTACCACCACTGTGTCCTGAGCTCAGAGGGCTTTAACTCAGGGACTCATAGCTGGGATGCTGAGGTCATAAATGATGAATTCTGGGGACTCGGTGTGGTGCGGGAGTCAGTCCAGAGAAAGGGACAAATACCGACTGGATATTGGGAAATATATCTCCTCAATGGCAAATACACAGCAGCCTCACCACCACTTCCAGATAAAGCTCTCTCAGTGAAGAATAAGCTCCAGAGGATCAGAGTTCATCTGGACTTTGACAGAGGGAAGTTGTCGTTCTATGATCTTGATACTAACACACACATTCACACCTTCAAACACACTTTCACTGACAGGCTGTTCCCATACATTGGCAATCACAATAAACTTCCACTGAAGATATTACCAGTGTCAGTCTCTGTGACAGTGGAACAGCTCACAGCACCTCTATCAAAAGGCCTATGGCCCAGTTTTTTAATTAGCTAAGCCTGCTATAAGTGATTATTTTCAGGTAAAGTAAGGCTAATGTCTTTAGGAATGAATAGAGTGTTTGTGTGTCAGGGATATAAGAACCATATCAGTGGGATTTTTCTGAGACTTAGTTGTGTCAAAAAACTGATTTTCATTGATTTTGTCTTTTATTTCTTTATTTTTATGTCTAAGAAGATGGTGATGATGATACTTGGTGATTCGTGATTATGATAATGTTCTTCCTCACAATGACAGTAAGAGAGTACAGATGTATCATGTACAGTATGTACACATTGCGAACATCACCCTGCTGATTTATTTGTCTGGCTCTGGGTATAAATCATTCTGAGGAATTGTTTTTTTGATCGCCAGTTTCTACTAATTTGCTTTTGTAGAATTTGTTTAATTCTGCACTGTCAGTCATTGTGTCATTGTGTAAACAGAAACATTATTTTAGACTTTTAGGCTTAATTGTGAACTCATTATAAATGACTGTGCTTGGGGAAAGCAGATTCTTTTCAATGTTAACTGTACATTATTGATTGTTATCTTCTGAAATACTTTTAAATATGATTCTAAATCTAATAAAGAAAATAATCTTAATGGTTTCAGATTCAAATGTTTCCAGAGATTTTGAACATGTGTTAAAACTCCATCATTTATAGTGAAATCTAGTGTCTCCATGAAGTATTACTACCGCTGAAATCTTTATTGAAATCTTTCTTAAAGCAGTTTAAACATCTTGAGAATTAAGTCAGTTACAAAAACAAAAGTCTCAATATAAGTCATAATATTTTGAAAATAAAGTTACGAAATTATGGGGGAAAATTACAATGTTTGGGGAAAGAAGGTTTTTAATAATTCAAGAATGGAAAAATTTACATTTTGTGCTTATACGAGAGCGGCTGTGTGTTTCCAGGCCAATTATCTCTAGATCACATCTTTAGTTTTCTATAAGTAAATACTGCTGCTCATATTTAGTTTTAGGTTTTATCTCATATTTTTCTGATGATTGGATTCATTTATTTACAAAGCACACAATATCTGGAGAGTACTGAGAACTATTTAACCTAGTGTTTCTACATTATAAATCTTTCATCACATCTTTCATCACACCTACTATGAATTCTATAAGAAGGCAAATGCTGATAATAAATATTAAACTTGTATTAAAGTAGCTACTTTTAATTTTGGCTAATGCTACATTGCTAACATTAGCATGAACAGCTTTTTACTTACCAGTGTAGAAAACGTTGCAGTTCAGCATCAAACTTCGTTCCTTCACTCACCAGCAGCTGTGTCCAGTGATCGAAAGCAACGCCAATGTGACTCTTGTCTATCTCCTTTTTTTCTTGTCTCTCCATTTTCTCCTTCTTTCTGAAGTTAGCATGCTAATCAGCTAGTCCCGGTCATCTCCTCACTTTTTAGCTGTGCGTCACCAGCTGTCCCCGCTCTTATCGTCGCCTAGCAACCTTTACAACATGTAACTTTTCTTTCACAAAACTTGAGGTTTTAAGGTCCTTGGTTTTAACAGTTGTACCGTTAACAGTTGAACAGAAAATAAGTTCTGCGATAAACAAAAGTTTGTGATACTAACACGTTTTGTTCAGCTCTGTAATTTTTTACAAAAAGGCGCCACTTTTATGACTTCTGAAGCCTAAATACAATCGACGGACGTAAAAAGCTAATATTAGGCTATAAACGAACTACACCACAGTCATATGACTTAAATGTTACCACCACTAAGCTCTCAACTTCATGTTTGATTTAACAGGCTTACCTCTACACAAAAGCCTTTCCTCTATAATAACAAAGTTATTAATAGTTTGCAAAAGTGCGAGTATGACATTTATAGCCCCCGACAACCTCCGTAGTCTCTTTTAGCCACTTGTTAGCAACCGCCCTTTTTTAAGAGACGTACTTAAAGAAATCACGCCTGTATTTTATGTTGTAAAATGAAATGGTGAAAGTGTCTACAGCTTGTGTTAACAACAGACCTTATTACAGCCATCTAACCAAAAACCCATTCAAAAAACCCTGACTTCTGGGAACCGGAAGTGTTAAAATGCTAACTAATTGCTGGGTTTTAGGGCTCATTCCTGTGGCACTGTATGCAGATTGGATTACACCGATGACATCACTATGACATCATGGTCTCCCCTCCTCCCAAGGTAAACAATATTTCAACTGCTTCTACAGGCTGAGCAGTAAACGGATTTTCATGTGTAAGTATCAGTGAGTGACACTTCAACACCCAAAACAAAGAGACGAGACGAGATGTGAATGTGGTCAGTAGATTATATTACTCTCTTTAAAAAAGACTTCATTACAAGAATTGACTTCATTCATTCAGACACAGTTAAAGTCTTTATATCAGTATCCTACATACCGTTCATCACTAACTGCATAACAACCACAGCATCGTGTTCAGAGATCAGTGTTGGACTTACAGCTGATCTCACCTGCAGCAAGTAACTAACCTCTGTGAATCTTTGCTGACAAAAACACGGACGCCTGTAGTGACGAGCTCCAGAAGAATTCAACTGTAAGGGTTCAACGGGTTACTTTACTCAAAGAGGCGTCTACTGATTTAACCTCATCTCTGTTGAACATTAAAAATGATTTGTTTTTACAGCAAGGATGGCGTGGTTAATACATCCTCTTCATTTGAGCGAGAGGACTGAAATCTCTTTCAATCCCTCTTCCCTTTGTGTTTATTAATATACCTCATTCAAAATATGTTAAATTCAGCAACTTTAGTCCGTCAGACAGTTTGATGGCCCAACACTTTGGTAAAGAGTGAGATATCTCAGCAACTACACAGGAAGGATTGACTCTGACTTCTCTTCATCTAGCATCACAAACAAAAGTTTTAACACATCCAACAATTCAGCTCATGACAGCATCCCACTAAAACTAAAGAGCGAATTTCCAACATCCTCAGCTGGAGATGAACACTGAAAACACCACGGAACAAATGAAAAACATGTCAAAACAATATATGATTTTAAAGTATCTCCCGCTGCAGTCTTACTGTCTGACTCTCATATCTGAACTCCAGAAACTGCAGTTTGTTACATAAAACCTCGCTACATGTCACTTTTTACGGAGCAGTAAAGTTTGGCATTGAGTCGCAGTTTTTATAGTAAAAAGGAAAGAACAGAAAAATGTGTGAAGTTTACCAAGGCAACGAGACAAAACTGACATGTACTTAACAACCGATTAAAGCTGCGTTGATCAATATTGTTATATAAAAATGGATCAAATTACATTCATCAGGCCACATGACGCCAATTGGCTGATAAGTGTTTCTCTTCACCTGCTGGATGTGTAAAAGAAGAAGCTCTTTGCACTTTATATGGTGATAATATTCCAGATGTTGTGTTGGAGCTTGTTCTGCTGCGTGTGCAGCTTTAACTACAACCAATACTGCATTTTGTTTAACACATCAGATCAGAGATCTCAGTGTCATCAATCATGAATCCAGTCCCTGCTCCAGCAGAGAAACATGTAGGTGTAGTATGATCCTATCCAAATCACTGATACTCTGTAGCAGTCCAGGGCATGTAAATGCATAGTGAATCTAAACAGCAGTGTTCCTATCGCTCCCTAACCCCCTCCTCCCCTCAGTATTATTCCCTCCACCAGCCCAGGTATACCAGCCACCCTACCTGGCTTTCTCTCAATTAAAGCAGTGTTCACATGACACATTCACCATCCACCACTTTCAGGACATTCGTGTTTGATGTCCTAACTGAAGCTGTGACACAAGTTTAAAAAGCCTGAGGGGCCAGGCTGCTTTTTGACAGATCACATGCTTACGCCATCTTTTCTGATTGATGGAAGTTGCAGCCAAGCAGGGCTAAAAACGAGTCCAAAGTAATTCAAAAAAGAAACAAAAAAAGCCTTCTTTTGTTCATGTTTCTCTCCTCCTACTCCTTCCCTCTGCCCGTCTGTTCACCCCCCCCCCTTCTCTCTGGCACAGTTTGGGTGTTGACTTGAGTTCGTATAAAAGGCGCTGAGCTTTTCTCCTCCACCCGATGCTACATGATGATCCGTGGCTCTGGGACCGACTCGTTGATGGATTTGTGAGGCAGGACGTTGGCACCGTTCAGGTAAAGCTCGTCATTCACGATCACATCCTCCCCCAGCACCGTCACATTCTCCATACGAACCTGATGACAGAGATTAACACAGACACGAGTCAACATCACACCTGACAACAATCATGGAGCAGGTGAACAAAGTGTTAAAGAAACACAACCTTTTGTCTTAGGCTTTGTTGAAAGGTGCTTTACAATTAACTAAATCCTGCCCTACAGTCATGATGTGACGCCATAAAAGCATGGACGACATTAGGCTCAAGGGAGTGTCTGATTAGACTGCTGATGTCATGACATCCTGCATAACCTGTTAAACATGATTCAATTTAATATACAGTTATCACAGGTTAGAATCCTAAAACCTCCTGCTCATCAGCTGCTCCAAAGATAAACTTCCACTTCAACACAAAGTAAAAACTACAAGATTCTGCTCCATGAAATCAAATCCCCTCAATGAACTCCTCATGTTTGAGTCACATTTTTATTTAATTATGTATTTTCTGCTGATTATAGTGCAATAAATCATGAATTGCAAGTTTAATCATTTATAATCAGAATCTACAGTAAATCTTTCTGGGTTTAAATCCTCCGCAGTACTTTCACATCCAGACAGTGGAGGTCGGACTGCAGCAGCAAGTTAACAAGATTTTTTCTCCCCAAAGCCAGTGATAATTAATTTTTGTGTTTTAAGACTGAATAAATTCCACTTTCACACAGACCATCTTCATTATTCAGAGGCGGCAACTGCCAGTCGTGATTAAACCCAAACATCTGTGTTTTCACTGTCAGTTTAAATGTGACGGCGGCGCTTTGAGAGCCAACAGCTGGTGACCTCTGTCCTCTACTCACCCACTGGCCAACAGAGGAGCTCCACCCCACGATGCAGCTCTCCAGCCAGGAGTGCGATCGAACCCGCGCTCCCTTCAGCACCGTGCATCGTTTTATCCTGACGCCATCCTCCACAACCACGCCGGCGCCGATGGTCACGTTGGGGCCGATGGTGCAGTTCTCTCCGATCTGAGCCGTGGGGTCCTGCAGAGGAAAGAAAGAGGGGAGAGAGGGTCATTATGGAACAGTTCTTTGTTTCAATAGTGCTTTCATAGCGTTAACGAGCTGTACTCACCACCAGAACGTTGCCAAGGAAACCGGGCCCCGTGCGTAGCCGCTCCGGAGCGTGTTGTCGTACCGACTGAAGGTACATACACATCCCTGTCAGGAAGTCTTTAGGCTGACCGATGTCCATCCAGAAACCTGCAGACAGACGGACAGAGAGACAGGCAGACAGACAGACAGCATACAGAGATACAGACAGTCAGAGCAGTTAGTTACCATGGAAACAAGGTTGCAAAAACCAGGAGTTTCGTTGTGATCTCCAACAGGTGAGGTGATGAAGAACAAGGCTGCCTGGAAGTCAGACAATTTATCTTAAACCTCATGTGTCCTTTGGAAAATGCTGGGAAATAATGAAAAGTAAAAAAGTATACTATACTAAATCATTTCTTAAAATAAAAACTGAAATGCTGACTAATGAAATGCTGGTTTAAAATGCTGACTACAGAATTGCAATGTCCCCGGTTCAAGTTTAGCTGTGTCATCCCCCATATCTCTCTTTCTCCCCTCATCTGCTGTGGCCTTCCTGATGTCCTCTGTCTAAGAAGAACAATCCCACAAAACCGCATTAAAAAAAACCTTGAAGATTACAAGCCCGAATTAAAAGCTAATCAAGGATTTCTCATGAGCCCAAATATCTCTTTCCCTACAGAGAAGTCGCTAAATCTGAAAATCAGTCAACACATCATGTAAACTTCTAAGGAGTTGTTGTAATTAATAGTTCGGTAAATCCTCTGCAAGAAATCACAAGGACCTTCAGTCATCCTCTCACAGATTAAAAAACAGGGAGCTGCTCAGTGTTTCATCGGCGACTTGTGATGTCTTATGAGGGAAGCAAAGCCACTACACCCGGGACCAGAGTCAGCAGTGACTCAGACCGGTCCGCCTGCCTGGACTACGGGAGGAAAGGGAGGTTCAACTGCTCAGCTAGATGGTTACACTGTTCCAGACAAAGCTGATCGCTCCCAGAGAGGGATGAGGATCTAGAGAAGCACCGATAACAGATTACTCCTACTGATTTGGATCATGATTGTTCTCATCTACAGTAATGTCTATCTGAACACAAGATTTTCCAGCTTGTTTCATGACATGTGGATTAAGACTAGCTGAAAAAACTGTCTGGAAACAGTCTCAGACACTTGTTGGTATCCGTGCTTCTCTACAAACGATTCCTCTCCACAACTACATGAGCTCAGGTGTGAAGAAAAAGCCCAAACACTTACGTCTGGTAGAGCTGTGAGCTGCAGAGACCACAGCAGGCACACAGGTCAACTTCCCACAGTATATAACACATAAATCAGCCAGATGTATGTGTGGTGCCCACAGAGAGGTCATGTCCTACGTCATGTTTTTGTCTCTGACAGATTCTTTCATTAGACTTTCAAAAATCTGGTGATGAAAATGGTTTTCATCCATCCATTCATCAGCAGACTCTAGAAACTTTGTTGAGTAGCGTAACCCATCGCAGTGAACATCAGGTCATGTGCTGAACAGTGCCGGACTAATACATGTGCCCTTACACCCCTGGTGCATTGTAGTGCTGTGTTGTGGTGCAGCAGCAGTAATAGTTACCTTGTAGCTCCATGGCGTACAGGTGTCCCTCCTCTGCCATGACAGGAAATATCTCTTTCTCTATGGACGTTGGTCTCAGCTGCACGCACACACACACACACACACACACACACACACACACACACACACACACACACACACACACACACACGAAGTTGTAACAGCCATGTACAAAAAATGTTGTTTCTATATTATGTACAAATATTTACAGAAGGATGTGCACTTTTACAGTTAAAATCTCAGCAATTGTAACTTTAATTTAGACGCATGTCGATGCTAAATTTAACAAGTAATATGATGAAACACTTTTTTGAGGCTGTGTGTGAATGTGCGTGTCTCACCTGGATCCTGCTGAGCATGCTGGGATTGAAGATGTACATGCCGGCATTGATCTTGTTAGAGACGAACACCTGCGGTTTCTCAACGAAGCGATGGATCCTCCCGCCCTCCGCCTCAAACACCACCACACCGTATTTAGAGGGCTCCTCCACCCGAGTTACCTTCACACACACGTACAGCAGCCGTCAACAGTCAATCTTACATCAATATTAGTTTAACAGTTATTTTTCATTTTAATTGTCATAATTTTTCTGTACATGGATGTATTTATTTCATTTCCTTTCTCAAGCCAAAAGCTTGAACTCTCCATCCAAAAATCATCCAAAATCTGACTGGACCTCCTGCAGAAGTCGTCAGTCTGCATCTAAACAAATTTACTGTGTAAAAACACTGCGCCTGTGTCTCACCACGATGGTTCCCTCCTTGCCGTGGTTGCGGTGGAACTGCAGCAGATCTTTGAAGGGAAAATCACAGATGACGTCTGAATTCAGGACGAAGAACGGCTCGTTGTCCACATTCAGCAGCTCTCGAGCCAACGCCAGAGGACCCGCTGTGCAACAACACACACAGTTTAATGTCTCATTTTTATTAATCATATTTAAATTCCAGTCTAAATCCTGATGGATCTTAAACTACAATATAGCGCTGAAAAGATTACTCAATTAATCAGCCAATTAGCTGAGTGGTGAAGAGAAACACACCTGTTCCCAGAGGCTCCATCTCATGAGACAGAGAGATACGAATCCCAAGCTGAGGAGAAAGCAGAGAAACATTCAGGATACTGCAGAGTGATATGGAGCACAATTATCATTTATTTCAAACTCAAGATGTGCAAATATATATACATATCATTTTCTAAGCATTTTGACCTGATGAAGAACCAACTGGGAGCAAAATATCAAAATACTGTATTTTTGAATAAATGTTGGGACTTGGAGTCAGAATACAGGTTCATCTATCACAGCTGTAAAAGTGTGTCAGTGTGATGGTTTGTTGTACATACTCTCTGCTCCTGGACTCTCATCTCTCTCTCCAGCAGCTCTGACATGTAGCTCACCGCCAGAATAACATGGTCCACCCCAGCCTACACACACACACACACACACAGACACACACAGACACACAGACACACACACACACACACACACACACACACACACACACAGTGAATTACCTTCATTAAAGACAAAAGCACAAAATGACACATCAGCAGTACAGTTACAACCCCCCTGGGTGTCTCCTCCGTACCTTGACCAGTGCCTCCACCTGGTGCAGCAGGATGGGTTTGTTGCAGAACTCCACCAGAGGTTTTGGGACGCTCAGGGTGAGCGGTCGCAACCGGGTCCCATACCCCCCCACCAGGATCAAAGCCTTCATGCTTCTAGCAAGTTAGCAACCGTTAACCAGTGCGACCACAGCTCATCAATAACAAATCCAGAACCAGCCTGAACAGGAGAGAGGAGAGTCACAGTGACTGATGATGGCAGACTTTTCCAAAGCAATGAGGTAATAGCAATAATGATAATATTTTGTTTGTGTTTTAGAAAACAGGAAATATGTCATTTCTAGCTACCATATTTTTCAATAGCAAATAAAAAGGATCCATCACATATTAAATCACATCCTAGGCAATTAATTAACTATTAAAAAAGTTGTCCATTATTTTTCTGTTGATCAACAAATTGTTTAAGACATTAGTCATTTGTCAGTAAGTACAGTCTTGTGTCTTAACATGCACGTGATTAAGTACACCTCATGTCAGGGAAGTTATAATAGCCTATTGACAATCCATTCACCTCATAATTTATAGCACATTTCTCTCTCATTTGGCTGCTTTAACAATAAAAAGTATTGATACCTATATTGATATCGATCATATAGTATTACTTTGATCAAAACCAAACTTTTCTCTCCTCTTAATCCAACCGGTCGAGCCAGACAGCCGCCCATCCTGACACTGATTTTGTTGGAGGTTTCTTCCTGGTAAGAGGGAGTTTTTCTTCTCCACTGTCGCCAAGTGTTGCTCATTGTGGGAACTGTGGGGTTTCTCTCTATAATGTTGTAAGGTCTTGAACTTAGCGGTAAAGTGTCTTGAGATAATGTATGTTGTGATTTGGCGCTATAGAAATGAAACCGAATTGAACTGAGCTGAATTGAATTAGTCCTGGTGTCAGATCACAAGAGCTCATTCATTCTTTACTGAAGTCTGGCTGTACATTCGTGTCAGTATGCTTGTCTTATTTCTGTTACTGTGTAAAGTCCATAAGACAACAAAACATACAGGCAATAAAACGCGCACACACAGAAGGAGAGACTCAGATCTGAAACAGGTTCATCACACTAGCAGCTAACTTAGCCGTGTCACCAACACACTGACACAACGCTTTCACTGCCATAAAACAGCAGCTATTTGAGTATGAACATCGGCATGTCTGAACATTTGAGAAATATTATGTGACTGAACTCATGTTTTGGTTTCTGACAAACGAACTTACAGTGATTGTAGCAAGCTCAGGCTAGCTAAGCTAGCTAAGAAGCCCCTGACTTAATTCACAGCAGTTAACTATAAACCACCTGCTAACTACCGTCAGCATCCTGCCCGTGTCTGCACTGAAAGTTAATAAAAATGCTGAAAACTTACATGGATTTGTCCACAAAAAGTGTCCAGGAGGTTTCTGAATGACTGAAACTCTGAGAATGACACGTAAGATTGTTCAAACCCAAGCTCACGTCAAGACAGCGTGACAGATGCAACATCCGGTCCACTGTTCCAAAATAAAAGTTTAAGTGGTTAGTCGTTCAACTGCCTGTGAATGAAGTAAAAAAAGTCACCCGGTATACTATGATTTAAAATCTTTATTAGATTATTTAATTTTTTACTAAGATAATTATTACAATTGTATTGTAAAGCTATGTATACGTAATAGTTATATGTTGATATTTTTGTATGTATTTCACCTACTTGCTTATCAATATTAGTGAACATGTATGTATTATATCTATTATATCACAATAAGTATAATCGCATTTGACACCTTTAAATAACATACCAAATGTTGTTTTTCACACCAAAACTTTATTCATTGAGTAGATTTTACATTTTTACTTGAACAGGGCTGTGAACCTTCAAACCTTCAGAGGAAAACATTTTTTCGTGCTTTTATTCTGAAAGCCACATCACCCGGTTTCCGGTCTCCCTTTCACTGTTAGTGACTTGGGGCAGTGTAAATCCACTGGAGCTTTAATCTAAAATGAAAATGTTACAAAATTTAAAAAAACAAACAAATGTGATTGATGTTTCATTATTTTACTCTGATGAATAATAGACCAAAACGTTACGGCCTTCACATCTGTCCCGTAGTTTTTAACAAAACTTTCTCTGCGCCCCCAACATACGACACAGTGGTACGTTCCTAACACGCCGGTCCCGCCTCCTCGTCACTTCTGACCAGTCAGAGAAAAACAGCGTGGCGACGAGAGGAGGATCCAAGTGCCTCCATTCACAGCATTTACATACTGAATGAAATAAATCACATTAGCCTGGAAGTAAAGTGAGGATGCTTAAAAAATATTGCCAAGAATCTAAACCTCTATTGTACACTGTATGTAAAACATTTGAATTAAAAAAAAAAGAAGTTATTTTAAAACTATCACATAATTCAGAGCTACTTAAATCTAATGACTTTGAAAAAGTTTGACCTAATTTCTAATAATTAGGATTTAATTTTCACAATTTTGACTTGCATTGTATTATTGTTTTTGTAATTTATAACTTTACATCTGTTTTTTCCTCCCTGACAGGAATGGATTTCCATAGGATTATGGGATTATAAAATATGATTATGAGTGAATATTAATTCTCTGGAGAGACATATTTTAAATTGACCTAAATAAACATGGTGATCAGAAATTATAGCATCTTACCTAACAGTTACTACACCAGGGAGAAAGCCCCCTCCTCCTCTGCTGCCTTTAATGTAGGTGAACATATCAGAATTGAAAACAAAGTACAAAAGAAGGAGATGACGACTCTCAGTCACGCATGGATGTTTCTGTAGACTCCAACTTTATTAAAAATGTTACAGGACCACTGAGCAACTTGTTTGACCACAATAATAATAATAATGAATGCTTATTTCTTAACATTTATTTATTTACCATGACATTGGTTACTGAAGCCAAAAGGTTTCCATGTGGTCTAAAATGTTTGAAAATGTTAAATGGCTGTTTAAGACGGTGTGAAGAACCAGCAGGAGCCACATTACTTCAACTGGTGATATGAGCTCAGACTGACAATAATTATCAAACCATGCAAACAAGCAATCTGTAATTCATTACTTTTTTAAAGTAACAAACAGAACACTGAATATCAGTGATGAAAAAATATTGTTGTACATTAAGGACTGTAGATAACATGACATGAACTTAATCACAACATTTTAGTCGTACTTCTGTCTCACTGTGTTGTCCATGTGTCCGTTGAGTTTCACTGATCTCCAGTAAACCTGGAGGAACACGTTTCCATGCCAGAACTTCTTTCAAGTATAAAGAAATCTAAAGTCAGAATGTAGTTGTGAAAGTTCTCCAACTTCTTTTGTCCAGGTGGTTGGAGGTCGGAGGTCGGAGGTCAGGGGCTCCAGCGCAGGTCACAGACCAGGGCGATGTGGTCGGAGGGGTGGGCCACGCTGGGCAGAGCCTCGTAGGTGGTGACCTCCTGGTGGCTGGGCAGAGGAATCACCTGCTCCACCTCCACACACAAACACAAACACAAACACACACACACGTTAGCTTTCTGTCAGGCTGGTTTATCATATAACGATGAGGAGATTGTAACTTTCCTAAAAAAAAAAAGCTTTTTTAAATAATTGCACCCGACTGAAGAATCAGTGCCACTAACTGTTTATCTTAATGAACTCCTAATATTCACGTAACACCAGTGGATGTCAATAAAAATTTGAAAAACATCTGTCTGCTGTCAGTATTAGTACCTGCATGCTGTCGGGCTGAATGAAGATGTAGTCCAGGCAGCCATGAAATCCTCCCACGTAGTTAGTGTAGGCCGGCTGGCTGCAGGCGCTCAGCAGTGGGGGGAAGGTAGAGGGCAGCTCCATACTGCAGGACTCCTCTGGCCCGGAGCTGCTCCAGTCTGCATGCTGCTGAGGAACCACAGCCTCACTGACCAGCTGGAACACACCTGAGGCAGGAGGAGGAGATAAACAAGGAGCACTCGCATCGCTAGAATGATAAGACGCATCATGACAATATTGTTTCTATTGGCCGAGCACGCCTTCAGGTGTGGAGTTACCTGAACTAGGGGAGGAGTTGAAGTCGCCACAAAAGATCAGAGGAGCTCCAGGTGCGACCTCACTGATCACATGACTCAGGTGTTGCAGAGCCACGCCCATCTGGACCAAGCGAACATTCCCTCCTTCAAAAGGAAATGAAGTCAGTTTTTAGACACTGTTCTTGTGTAAATTAAGGTTACAGATCATCACTCTGCTTCCTCACATCAGTGAATAAGGTGTGTTCACACAGAGGAATGAGTATTTTACCTTTCGGGTGCCAGTACAGGTGAGTGTTGGCCACACAGACCTTCCTGTCTGGTTTATTCAGGTCCTCCAGAATACTGACCTGCAGAAAAATGAGTGATTCGTCAAGGTGACTAAAGCTGAGGGTTCACAACACGGGGGCAACAAGTATTTTCATAAATCAATCAAACTGTTGGTTTGAAATGCTTTTGGAAATATTTTGCTCAGTTGTTTTGCCGGTTTAAACCACGAGACTGTCGATGTTGCATGTTTTAACCCAGGAACCACAAACTGCCCATTAGTTATTAAAAAAAGAAAAATCACCAAATTTTACATTATTTTTAAAGTATAATTTTAAGTGCTTGAATATGTTTTCTGTAAATTTGTATTTCCCCACATTTTTGTTTTTGACATTACAAAATCCTATTCTGGTGGGCGAAACTGAAATCCCTGAGTTCAACTAAAATCACAAAATTTTAAAAACACTTGGTGCAGAAAATACTTTCATCAGCTTTGAAAAACCTGTGTGATCAATTTTCATGTCATGAAACCTCCCAAATTCCCAGATACATTACAGAGAACATGACAACAGCATCTTCAATGGTATCTATGACTCTGATTGCGTGTTTAGTGAGAATGAAGATCTTCTTGTACAGACTCAAACCTTGCTCGAGATACACAGTCCGACAGCAGCGGTAATGTAAAGTATGTGATTTGTACTTTAAACAGCTCTGATATTTGGGTGTCTGTAGAGTGAATGTTCAAGATATTTACATTTAGCTAGAGGCACAAAACCACAAGGACCACAAGACAAGTCTTCCACAATATTCTCAGAAGAACTGCGGTACCTGCAGCGCAGTGGATCTCTGCAGTATCTTGTCCTTGAGGGCGCTGTTAGCAGAGACCCTCTCCAGCAGCTCAGAGTGGATGGGGTCAGAGGTCAACGCCTCGCTCAGCACGATGTCATGACGGCTCAGCAGCCGGAACTTTGACCTACAAACACAACATGATGTTGATTTTAAATGACCTGATTTAATACCAATTTAAAATCATGACCGGATGGTGAGCAAAAGCTAAAATAAGTGACTGACAACAATGACGTAACAAATCCCACCACAAGGGAAATACACTTAGGCTCCAAAGTTTCCCATTTAAAGAAAAGATCTAAACATCATCAGTGAACTGAGCCTGAGGGCAGGAAGGTCCAGTCAGCTGTTCAGTGCTGTTAAAAATGTTCATTTTAAAGTGACAGCAGCATTTTACGCCTGCAGACCTGACCTGCGGTAGAAAGTGGTCAGTCCTTCATGCTGCTTCTCTTTGACCCTGAAAACTCCGTCCAGACCGAAGGCATCCAGAGCTGGAGTCAGACTGTCCACAAACACCCCTGAAGAGTCCAGAGAACACGATAAGATAAGTTTAGCATTTGTTTGATGAATCACTTAAGAAAGTTAACTGATTATTGAAATTGTTGTAGATTCATTTTCTATCAGTTATCTTTTGTTTCAGCACTCATTACCTTTGTCGACCTCCTGCAGGCAGATAATGTCAGCGTTGTATCCGGCCAGCTCCTTCTTGATCAGGTTCTGTCTGTAGTCCAGCTGCAGGGCGTAGGGGGCGCAGTACGGGTAAAGCACCGTCTTGGACAGTTCTGTCTGGGCGTAGACATCAGCGAGGATGTTGTACGACACCACCCTCACAGCCGGCCACTCCGCCTCTTTGATAGTGTACGCGTGCCGGTTGTCAAACGTGCACACGCCTGGTCCGGCCTCCACGACTCCCACAGAGACCAGCTCCTTGGTCAGGCCGCTGCGACTTCCATCTTTGGGCGTGCAGCAGAGTTTGAGCCTGTAGCCGATGTCCTGATTGGACGGGACATGGACTCTCCCACATCCTACTTGAGTCCAACCTGGATCCTGACCTGGAACTTCCTCTGCAGCTTCAGGCCTTGGAGAGGAAGAACAGGAAAGAGAAAAATTAGGAAAAAAGTGCTTAAAGCCTGACTAAGTGAGTTTAAAAATCCCTATAATGGCGTATCAGCTGACAAAACAGGTCACGTGAACAGATATTTTGATAAGGACGCCAGAAGTTATTCAACTAATCTTGAATAACTTCAATAACTTGAACAAAAACATGTACTGACCAGGACATTTTACAGTGTGAACATAAACTTCTCATTGCTTTCTTGTGGAGACCTCAAATGTATCTTTGGCATTTATGTACTTCTTTCCATGTAACAGAGTTTTAAACAGTTTTTTACACTCTCATTGTTAATAGAGTCCAGATTTGACAAATCTAACTATAGTGGTGATCCTGACCTGGTCTGGTCTAGACACGGGAAACACAGTTAAAGGGGTTTAACCAAAAGCCTTTCACAACAAAGACTGGATCAAAATACTGGTTGCTCAGTATTACCATTTAAATTTCTCTTCATTTTCCCTTTCCACTTCTACCACCACTGCAGACACTCTGATATAAGGGGGCAGTAAGCTTCACACAGGCAGGATTTATTGCAGAGCTTTTATATTGTACTGCATTAAACTACACGAACTCTGCGTCGTTTACACTGTCGGTAACACCTGCCTTTACCTTGTGTTTGGGGCTGTCTCTTTGTACCAAATGAGCTCGCAGTCTTGAAGGCTCCCGAACTCCACCTCCAGTTTGGGACAGACGGGGAACCCGGCCAGCAGGGACACCGGCAGCTCTGCTGTGGTGAAGGTGGGCACGTTTCTATGCACCGAGAATTTCACGTCTCCCACCTGCAGCACGGCTCCGTCCCGCCACGCCTCGGAGTTCAGCACCGTGCCGGGCACCTCGTCCCCGTCGTAGTACAGCTTCACGGCGGCGGGCTCCGGGGCCTCACACGGCTGCTGCCCCCTGTGCTTCTTCGACTTCTTCGCCTTCCCTTGACCCTTGGCGGCGTTGTTGGAGATCCGGGTCAGGACCTTACCCAGCGGCTCGTCCTGGTCCCGCAGCATGTGCTTGTGACTGCCCTCCAGAGAGAAGGAGATGGTGAGTTTGGGGTCCCCGGGGAGACACCTTACCACAGCCGGCTCCATCCTGCCGAGCAGGGGACAGGCTCGGGTCAGAGTTCTTGGTGAGGAGACGAGCAGGCGGCGGGGGAGCAGCGTGAGAGCAGCGGTGAGGTGGTTCAACATGAAGGCCCCGGCTGCAGGTGGAGACGAAATATTGTTTATTAATACTGAGTATTTTTAATTCTCTGAAGAATTACAGACCTAATGTGAACCAGGGGTTTCAGAGTCCCTTGCCATATATACAATCAGGTAAACAATCAAGGAGCAGCAGATTCTGATCTCATGACAAGGTTGATTCAGTCGGTTACATCCAGGTGTTCATACCTAAGTACATTACAGTAAGTAAATTAGGCCTTCTGCAGTCCAGTGTAGCTTTAATGTTAACTCTCAGTTGACTGTCACACAGATAATCACATCACCAATCAATACATTGATTACTAAATCTAAAATGAACAGTTAACGGCAGACAGAGAGCTCACCTGGTGGCGGAACTGTCCCTAAAGCTACACAGGTTAGCCAGATGCTAACAGGGAGAGAAAACCATGGAAACCGCGAGTTTAATTTAACTTCCGGCGGTTTGGTTAAAAGCTAAACAACACACCGGCTTCAGAAATAAAACCTCAGCTTTAAACAACGTGGCGTATTTGATGTTTATAAAAGTTTGCGCATGAGCTGTCAGCACTTTCCCGAGGTCAGCATGAGCAGCAGCTTCTTTGGCTTCTTTTTCTTCTTCTTGATGTTGTAAGGTGGTTGTCAAATAGCGAAATGGTGCATTACCGCCACCAACTGGTGTGGAGTGTGAACTGTCGTATTGAATAAATCAAAAAATGAATGAATAAATCAGTGAATAAACAATAAAATCAATAAAATTGCAACAATAATAATAATAATAATAATGCATAAAATAAGTTATAATGATAATTGAAATAAATAAATGGTATCATGTCGTGCCCCGCCTTGTGTCTTAGCTTACTGGTTCAGCTGTCTCTATGGAAGTTTGTAGCTACAAATATTAAAAAAATATATATTTTGACCAAACGTAAATTTCACTTTTTATTTGTGTGACATGATGACAAGCCAGAGTGGCAAACTGCTAGTCACCTACAAAAGATGCATTTTTTTAATTAATATTTTTTATTCAATTTATTATAAAGACAAATACAGAAATTCACTAACAGGCAAATTACAAAACACTATAAATATATGTTTAAAAAAAATCAAATCCTGAGCCGAAGTACCATCACAGCTGTGTCATCATCAAATCATCCATGCCTCCCTGGGAAGTATATGTGTTAACAGTCTTTACTTATATTCCTGGTTACACTACAGAATATTTTTCTCTACGACACTTTCCATACAACAATGTTCAGGCTGTTCGGGGGTTTGGGGGAAATACATGTCGCCCTTGTGTTCGTCATCATGCTCAATGTGTTTCAGGTGGATGACCATGTGCAGGGCGTAGGCCAAGACCAGCAGCAGGATGAGGGAAGTGATGAGGCCCATCAGGATGGCCGGAGTCAAGAAGGTGGTGCAGTCGCTCGGAGGAGAAAACTTACCAGAGGTGACATTGAACGCCTGAATCTGAGCAGAGGGCAGAGACATTTTTAAAGTAATTAAGATGATAAGATTTATAAGGTGATGGTTCAAAGTCATTCATTCTTACACGAATGAAAGAAATCCTTTCTGGAGTCAAGGAGCAAAGGGAAAGCATAAAAATCTGAAACTATCCAAGCAATATACAGTGCTCTAAGTGCTAAGGAAAAAAAGTGGTTACAATTGCTAATTCACCTCAATGATGATGAAAGTTTTTCCAGACATGAAATGATGAAATTATATATGACCTTTTAAATCCGAGTCAGTCCTTGTGTCAGCTGGGTAACAGACAGGTACCTGGAAGTCGGTGAAGGTGACGGCCCAGCGGCGGGCGTGGTCGGTGCTGGGCAGCAGCAGGGCGCTGTAGCGCTGCAGGTTGCTGACGTGGAGGCAGTGGTAGGAGGAGGAGGCTGGAGCGTACACCTCACTGGCATTGAACACGGCCTCTTCAGTCGTGTTGTACAGCAGAGAGACGCTGTCCACCGAGAACCACCACTGACCCGACGACTCGTACAAAGTGTTGGACAGCTGCAGTCTGACACCAGGGGGGCGAGAGGAGGCAGCCAGTCATTTTCAACTATCCTGCAGCCATTTTGTTCAGGACGGCTGTGGGCTTTTTCTCCTTAAAGGCACCCTGTGGAGTTTCTGACCTCCAGCAGCGCTCTGGAGTTTCACATTATTCCAACAGATCAACATGTGGCAGTGACACACCAACAAACACAACACTGCACCAAACAAAAGCAAGCGTGAAGAAGACTGCTACCTCCCCGGAAATGTATGTAGCAGACAAATCGGCAAACGAAGTAATCAAAAAAGAGATTGTTGAAATAATATTATACCGACAAAAGGAAGGAAAAGAAAGGAGGAAATAAATGAAGAGTGGCAACAGAACTGGGATAATGCAAGATGCAGATAAAGTAGGGAAGGTAAGAGACAGGGGAACAGGCAGGAAGAAGAAGTAAGAATAAGTAAACTTGGAACTGGACACATCAACCATTTTCCATTAGAGGAAACCATCAAACAGGTAATTGTGATCAGGGCGATGAATGACAGACAGTGGAGCATTATAGTGATCACACAGTTACAGAAAACAGGGGGAACACAGGCCAGTGGAATAAACTGAGTGGAGAAAGTTTAAAACAGATATTTGTTTTGTTTTTTAAGAGCAGCTGCACTAATCACAAGGCCAGAAATAAATAGACTTTGAGGAAGACTAAAAGAGAGGAAAATCATTTTGAAAGTGTTTAATGAGGAAGGAAGTGCACTCAGCGATCTTGTTAGACCTCAAGGAACTCATAATTGATTACAAGAAAACTCCACAGGGCACCTTTGAAATTAAATGTTCAGAAAAAAAAGTTTAAATAGATCCACAACCGCCCATTTAATCACATCTTTGGTTTGTTTAACATTTATATTTGGTATATTTTATATGACTGGCAGACAGGTGGTATGACTAACCTGATGGAGAGGCCTGTCAGATCCTCCACATCTCCAAACCTCATGACCAGCCTTCACAAGACAGACAGACAGACAGGCAGACAGACAGGTGGTCAAACTTGTTTTCGTCACCCTGTGGACTCAACGTAAAGACCTGCTGTTGGACTTGAATGTCCACATGCTTCCTTGGAGACAGAGAATCTCTTTGGTCTTATTTTACTGGATATCCTCCAGCGGTCTTGTTATAATGAATTGCACCATAATCTGACAGGAGTACGTACGTGGCCTTGTCCCGGCGGCAGACGGACTGACTGGTGTCGACAGGTTTCTGAGGAGAAAACGCTCGCTCTGTCAGGTCCAGCTGCTTCTGCTTCTCGTAGCGCAGAGACAGTTTCCTGGCCTGGAACATGACGCACGGCTCCCCGTTGGACAACACCTGGTGAAGTAGATACAAGGTGCTTAAACTTTACTTAAGTATTTTCATTATATGTGACTTTATTCTTTTACTCCACTACGTCTCAGAGGTCAATACTGTACATTTGTCTGACAGCTTTTATTACCTATTACTATTTTTCATATCCTCCCTATGCAGTTGAACCCATGTATCTCCAACCTTTTTCTAATAAGCTGAAGTTGAGATCTTCCTTTATAGGCTGAGACAAGTCTCCTACTTCTTAAGGTAAATTAACTGTTTAAACCTGAGGTTATCATCTTCATTTATAAGCAGGTCATTGATGTGTGATGTGAAAGGTGTTTTTTCTCTCTCTAATGTGTTACAGATAGCTGGTTAATCCTCTGGAGGTTACGCCACCTTGAGGGGAGGGAAGGGAACTGCAGCTCCTGGCATCTGAAGCAACTTCCTCCGGGACACATCTGGAGACTGGAGAGGAGGATGGAGACAGTGAGAAAGAAAGAAACTTTGCTGCTTCATCTGTAAATGTGATGAATTCAACAGCTCATATATTGTGTGTGTTTTATTTTAAAGCATTTTATTATATGTAATAATTAAACATGAATATTGATGAGAAACTCCTGACTGATTATCCAATATTTTACTGATTGATAGCTTTTGTTTTCTTATATATTTTATTTGTATATGAACATTAACACCTGTATCACTGATGCAACGTAACCCTAACCCTCACACCCTCATCCTCTTTTCTTTTCTTCCTCCCCTTTCATTCCTGTGTCTCAGCTGATGAAAATCCCCAAATCGTCCAGCAGTGAAGCTAAAAGCTCTGTGACAATACTTGCCCTTGAATAGAAGACTTTAGTTTACCTGCAGCATTTGTCTGAACGGTCGGTCTGCAGGCACCAAACTGTCCTCCATCTGCATCCCTGTCTCTGGAGAGACGGCAGCACTGTGGACACAAATAACACAAGAATCAAGAAAATAAAAACTGATAATAAATAATGTTCGTCACCATTCCTTTTGCCCATTTGTCATCATGTTCATTTATTTGATTATCTTCTTTATTTTGCTTTAATTCTTTAATGATTTTTCAATATTTCCAGACAGTCACATATTTGATAAATGATCATATCATGTTGTAATAAGATATTACAAAAATATGAGGTTGTTTTCCCCTCTCCCCTCATTTTTAGCTTCTTTTCCTTGCCTCTTTTTATTTTACAGTTGTACAGTTCTCCTTTAGTTAATGGCTTTGTTTTATTCATTATTAGTCTCTATTTTACTTTGTATTTTTATTTTCATCTGTTGTAAAAAAAAAAAAAATGCAGGTATTAGTAGTATTCAAAAAATACTTATTATTGCACAATCAAAATCTCATTCTGACTCATTATTATTAACATGTTGACACAGCTAAGAACTACTGATACTTACAAATAAATGAAAATAATAGAAAGTGATAAAGAAAAGATTATCTGACATAATGAAAATATGTTAAATTACCATAATGAAAAAAAAACTATGAAGGTTAGAAATAGAGGACATGATTGTGTCAGGTTCTGCGTACCCAGAATGCACCTGGGCTGTCCACTGACCCAGCCATTCACCCTGTGGATTAGTATTTAAGGTAACAGACAGTCTGGCGCAGAGATGTTCTACTGCTGAGAGGACCCACTCTGACCCAGATTACACACAGAGAAAATGAAATAAGTGTAGGAGAAAAATAACAATAGACTAAGATTTCACATTGGAATCAGCTTAACAGCAAACAGCAGCTCTGATCACGTTTTACAGAAACATGCAGCACATTCAGGTTTTATATAAAGAATCCTGAGCCTGCGCCAATCAGAGGGTCGAACGAGGCGACGACAAGGACAGAGGTTTAATACATCCTGCAGAACTGTCTGCGGTTAAAGCCCCTGACAACTTGCAAATTCAAGTGTTTTATATTACATCAGCTCTTAAAAATTTAATAAGAAACCATAAACGTTGAAGAAAATATATATATATCCTTTACTGTTTATTTAAAAGTTTAACACTCAAAGCTAATCTGCTTGTTTGTGTTTGGTTTGATCAGTTTTGATCAACAGTGGCCCGGCAACATTAAATGTGATTAAATTCTTGCAGGTCAACTCCGGATTTTGTTGTCTATGAGCTCCAGAACAAAATCCACAAAGAGGACTAAAAGATCATCGAGCGGGTCAATGGACAGGCAGAGAGAGAGGAAACACCATCTTTGAGCAAGGTTGACCCTCTACACAACCACCTGCTGTCCCACCTGTTAACAACTAAACCATCATCATGATAATTGAGCAACTCCATCTGCTGAGGAAGGCCAGCAGATGTGGTTGAAAGCTTCTGCGACAACAACTGAGTTGTACCTGGTGCATGGTCGTATGTGACCTCACTTTTTTTTTTTCTGAGCCACTTCAAACAAATGAGAAACGATACAGAAATAATCCAAACAGTTTTAACTTTGGCACAGAGTCGTGTGTTTGTGTTCGACCCTTCAACTGTGCAGTTAGAAGTTTTCAGACTGGACGGCAATCTGTAAAACACACAGAGGTTGTAATTATTTCATGATGTCTTTTTATGTCTTACTATTCCACTAATCTGCTGGTGGTGGCAACGCGCCCAGAAATGAAGCCCCTATTCATGTCTACATCTGTTTTGGAGTATATCATTAAAAGATTAGTTTATATAGGTTAGACCTCACTACAGTCAAGACGAAACGGACATCTAATTCTAAAAGTCTAACGTTAAAGCTTCCAAACTACCTCACATCTCTTCTTGCACTTAAATCCAGTATCCTCAGAAACGACCAAACCCTCCACATCCCTCGTGTTCGCACTAATATTGGCAGAACTGGTTTCAGGTTCTTGGGACCATTTAAATGGGACAAACTGCAAACTGCCCTTGAACTAGACTCTTACATTTGCCTTGGATATTTTAAATCTTTATTATCTGATGTATTTAAGACTATTGTAAATGTTTGTGTTAATTCTTTGTTTCTTGGTTTCTTGTATTGTGTAGTTCTGTGGTTTTTGTTGTTGATTGTCTCTTGTGACTGCTTCTGGTTTTCAGGTCTCTCGCTTGGAAAATAGATTTTAATCTCAATGGGACTGCCGGATTAAATAAAAAATACATACTGTATGTCAATGGGATGTCAGCCATTACACGCCATTGTTTAACAGACAAAATCTGAAAGATTAGACAAAAACAATAGGCAGTAGGGAGGAGCAGTGTAAAATGTCCGACCATGAACAATCTGATTTATATGAGCCCAGTGCATCTCACCTCTGTCAAAGGATTATCAGGGTGAAATACCTCTGAGTGCATGTAGAATAAAACGTGTTGCACATACTGAATGCATTATTATCGCTTAGAATAACAGGCACTGAGTTGCCAAATCCACCCGGACTCACTGACTCTCTGCAGCCCTACAAAAAAAGCTTTAGCCCTTCTTGTGTGCTGGGTCAGAGCAGAGGACTGTGGATTGTGGGATTGCACTGATTGCATAATCATACAATCATTAGAGCGCGCACACACACACACACACACACACACACACACACACTTCTCATGAAGGATGGGGTGGCTCTCGGCCAAAAGGAGATTTTGTAGCGTCTCCCTCTTTAACCATGAGAAGTTGCACACTGTAAAAAATCAAACGCCACCAACAGCTGCAACATCAATCAGACACAGAGCAGCATCATCGTCTCATTGGAGTTTCGTTTCGCTTTCGTCGGACAAGAACATTGATACTGAAAGATTCTGCAAAACCTCAGAGTACGTTTCATGACTATATTTTTTGTTTCTGTCCAGTTCCATCGCTTTCAACAAGATCTGCACATGCTAACTATTTAAGGTTGGTGTAGGACGTCTGAATCTCCTGCATGAGATTCAGACGTCCTACGCCTCCCTCCACCACCTTAACCCTCCACACCCATATTTTCTGCCCCTCTACATGAGGAAACACAATTTCCCGCATTGACATTGAACGTTGGCAGTGGAAAGAAATCGTGAGGTGCAGAATCATCAATAATGGACATGACTGGGAATACTGGAACACTGGCTTATGTCCATCTGATTAAGTTCAATTCACTCTCCTTTCAGCTCTTGGCAGTGACAAGCCCACAGCAGCTCTACCGAGCTTTTTACCCTGATTTAGCTCCTAGTTTTGGCTTATTGTTGCTGCATGTACTGCATGGTTCAGTCTCAGCGCTCTGTGATATAAAACAGAAAAAGAGAAAAATCTTCACAGTGGAGGAGGAACAAGCAAATGTTTGGATTTTTTTGCTTGAAAAATTAGTCAAACATCAGAATATCAGAATAGTTACCAGTTCATTTTCCTGAATATCAACTAATCGACTAATCGTTCCAGCTCTAGTTGAGTTTTCAGCTTGTTCCACTGCCCCCAAATAATAAAAAACTCCACAGTCAGTGGAAACACATCGCTAATCTCTGAGCTGAATGTGTCAAGAGTCAAAGATTAGAGAGTCAGGAGAGGTCAAAAACAACACAGACAACAATCAGCAAGGTAAAACTGTCTCCTCTCAGCCTCTGCCCCTGCATCTCCGCACCTACCTGTCAGCAGGTTGTTGGTCGAGGCAGGTAGAGGACTGCAGATGTAGAAGGAGGAGAGAGAGGAGGAGGATGCAGCAGCAGCAGCAGCGTTTCCACGGTGAAGCCATCGCTGTGGTGACCACAGAGTGATGCCAGCACACACTCTGTCCCACTCTCCCCCTCGTAATCTACTTTAATCAGCCCCACCGTCTCTAAGCCCCCTTGACAGACTCAAGATGCATCCAATCATAGAGAGACATGGACAGGCAGGGTGGAAAGAGACCCGCCCACTGGTCACAGACATTTGCTGTTACCACATTTTCTCATTTTAAGGTCAGCTCAGTCAAAATTCATTTCATTTCAGCAGATTAGAGATGATGATTAGACTCACGGAGCATTTCAGTATTTCAGATATATTTGGTAAATTTCTCCAACATTTACCAGTAGTACAGAATAATGAAAGTGTTCATCTATATACAGTAAATATATATATAGATATAGTACTACTTTACAATAAGACCACCCTCATAAAGAATTTATTAATGGGTCATAACTAGTTTATTAATTAGCATGCTAACACTGTATAAATCATTTATAAGCTGTTATAACACATTAGATAAAAAGGCCAACAGTGAGCTGTGAACATCTGAAGCCTCATACCTCATTAGTTACTGAGTTTTCTTTGTTTTCTCCATCATCCAGCATTTTTACCTGTGTGCCTCATCACATGTTGGTTAAGTTACAAGCAATTAAGTCAGAATCTTAATGGTCAAAACTTTCATTTGGCATGAAACTGAACTCGATGAACAACAGGCCACAGAAACCCATCATCAAGTACATACAGTTGCAGCAGCAGTTAGTTCTAATACGACATATGAGGCTGCTCTTAGTGACCTTTATTGAATTAAGTGTACTGGGGTTAGAGACAAACCACAGAAACTGGGGAGTACATTCATTCAGCTCATCATGCAGGGACGTCTGCTCATGTACTGATGATCTTTCTTTAGAAACTAAGTTTAATGAGTTGAATGAACTCTCAGAAGTTCACTCATTCAGCTCATTAAAGTTTTCAAGTCAGAAGAGTATGTGTTTATAAGCTTTGACGTGGTCTGAAAATAAAAGCTACACATTATATCGAACTCCTAAAACTAATAAAACTTAAATATTTACATTAATTCAATGAGAAAAGATTAGTTCATTCCACATAAATTATACGAACTATGTAATTCTGACACTTCAGACTTCACACTGCAATTTTATACACATAGCCTTACTTTTTTATTTATTTATATATTACAACATAAGTATTTTTATTTTTGTCAATTATATTTTATGATTTTTTTTTTTTATCTCTATCTTTTAATTTTACTTTTGTATTCTACGTCCTATCATCCTTTGTTTGCCGAGGGAATTAGGGGAATTGATGTTTTTATCGAAAATCTATTAGAATAAGTGTGATCATTTCAGTCAGGCATGTTGTGTAGCCACGCCCGGCCGGGGTCCTCAGACTCGACATCACCGCGGTGCACCCTGGATCCTTCCTTTCGATCCCAGGCTCGCTTGTGAAAACATGGGTACGTCTCAAACTTCAACAAAAATACTGCATTACTCTGCTTATTCTACCGAGACTTCATATCGGTGCTGTACATGAATATCTTATGAATTTCTTTCGATGTGTTTGTGCCGGTAAAAACCCGGTGTGAGTTTGAAAACTGGTCGTTTTTACGGCTCTTGCTTCGCCACAACGTGGAGCGGCCATAACACGTCCGAGAGGCAGGCGGCGAGTTAGCACGGTTAGCTTAGCATTCAATACCTTCTTATTACTTTTTAAAACTGCTGTCGTTCGTATTATGGTATCTAACTAAACAACTGGGCAGCCAAACCCCATAATTCCTCATATTATCTGTATAAATATTCAGATTGTGAATGTTAATGAGCGTAGTTAGCCTCATGTTAGCGGTTAGTAACAATTAGCTGCGTTTCATAGAAGCTGCAGGCTTTTGAGAAAATTCCGCATTAAAACGCGCAGATGACATTTATGTGAGTCTATAAGGTCATGTTTGTTCAGTATTGATGAACACTAAGTAACAATGATTTATCTGGGCTGTAAAAGTTGAATTAAGTCCAACTCTGAACCAAACTGGACTCTGACAGACTGTCACCGTGTCCAAACGGTCTTTCTCCAGTTAATGCCGTTTAGTATTATTTTGTTTAACCATTTTTTTCATTTTATAATTGGTGTGAAAATAGGACAGTCTCTAGCCTTGTCAGTGATGACAGTGTAGCTGGTCATGTTGCAGTAGTAAGAAAACATTTCATTGTGGATATACTTCTAAGACAGTGCAACATGTTAAATGTCCTCTGGGTCTCTGTTACTGGAGTGAAATACACTCCTTGATGTAGAAAATGTATTTTGCAGAAAGCTGCTTTTTGGAAGTGTAAACCTTTTTATCTGAATCTTTGCATCTTAAAGAGAGTATCCAAGAAAGGGGAGATGTCAGTCTCTGTTCTCGGCTCTGATTTAATTGCTGGTGGTGTTTCGTTCTTTTTTTTTCTCCAGGAAAGTGCCGTGGTCTGCGTACAGCCAGGAAGCTCCGTAATCACCGCCGTGAGCAGAAATGGCATGATAAGCAGTACAAGAAGGCCCATCTGGGCACTGCCCTTAAGGCTAACCCCTTTGGAGGAGCCTCTCACGCCAAGGGCATCGTGCTTGAGAAAGTGTGAGTACTGTATGACCTGCTGAAGTGTAGACAACTGAAGGTGAAGTGATGGAACAACTTGTAGGGTTTATTTACAGGACAGATCTTTGTGAAACTTTAATATCTGCCCCTGACATTTCAACTGTCTTGTAGTTCAGTTTAAGTTTGTTGAAGAGCTTGTGTGTTTTCCCTCTGCAGTGGTGTTGAGGCTAAGCAGCCCAACTCTGCCATCAGGAAATGTGTGAGAGTCCAGCTCATCAAGAACGGGAAGAAAATCACCGCCTTCGTCCCCAACGACGGTTGCCTCAACTTCATCGAGGTAAACGCCAAAGCTACATACACCTTTTTAGAAAAACAGCTGAACAAGCAGCCGTGGTGCAACCAGTGATGTTGTTGTGAAGACCTTGTAGCAGAAACATCACGCTACAATAAGTCGAACTAAGTGTCGTGGAACTTCAAACTAGTTCCTGATAAAATCATGTCAGATGTCTTATTTTTATTTTATGATGGTTATGTCCTTTTTAGATTCAAATCAGCCACAGAAAAAAACGATTGCTTTCTAAACAGAATTTCACAGCTTGCACAGACGTATAGGTGCAGCCAAGTGTCTGCAGGTCTTGAAATGTCAAGTTTCAGGAAACTTGATGTGCAGTTGAGTTTTTCCAGAATCTGTGTATTGAGACTGAAGACGCCTGTGATATTTTATTTGCTCTCAAAAAGTCCTAAATATGAATAATAGCTTTGACTTATACAAGACACACAAGGTTGTTAGTTCTGCTTGTTAGTTGACATTTGTCACAGATTTGCTCCCTACCTGTTCTCGTCCTCTAACCACCTCTCTCTTCTGTCTAACTCCCGTCCTGCAGGAGAACGATGAGGTGCTGGTGGCAGGATTTGGACGTAAAGGTCACGCCGTGGGTGATATTCCCGGAGTTCGTTTCAAGGTGGTCAAGGTGGCCAACGTGTCCCTGCTGGCTCTCTACAAAGGCAAGAAGGAGAGACCCAGGTCATAAACAGTTGAGGCAGAAAATAAAATAAACTTGTTTTCAATTACAGTCTGGTTGTTGCGTGTTCTCATTGATTCGTTTGCCGCACACAATTGTTCCTGGAAGATGTTCTGATTTCCTCTTTAAGGAAGAACAGGACCTTTTTATTTTCCTTTTCTTAAAGCATGAAATGTATGTAAATTCTTAAAGTCTGCAAATATGTTTTTGTTCAAGTAGGAAAAAGCACCCTGTCAACTGACATCTTATTCAGTACATTTGTAATCTATCAAGCCAGAGTTAAGGACTGTGTGTATCAACAGATTTCCAAAATTACATTAAACTAATGCAGGTGTTATTTGGGTTTGAACCTGCTGGAAAGTTTCCTGTATTTCCTGCAAGTCATTAAAAATTGCTTTTATTTAATGTACTAAATGGATAGTGTTTGTGTAGCACCGCAGGGTGCAGGCCTGGCGTTCAGTGTCATGCCGAGGGACACCGCTGTGTGTAGTCTGCTGTTTGTGGTGTATTTAAAGGTGATGGGACACACACACACACACACTGCACAGAGGTTTGTAGGTCAGGGGTGGGGGCAGTGGGTCAACGGGCCCAAAACAATTTTTGCCCCCAAACAACTTAAACTGCTCATGGTCCATCCTGCAGAGTCACACCCACTGTCTGCTGATCAGTTCACTGCATAAACTTAGCTGGGGGTGATAAATATAGTAACAGGTGTCAGATCCCCCGTGACACCGCAGCCAGAGCCCTGTAGCTACTCAGCTGAAACAAAGATCTGCAGCTCACATGAACCTCCACTTTCTCACTGCAGGATTATTACTGCTGTTTAATGACACTTCCAACCAGACGAGTTAATCTAGTGAGTAGATCAGGCAGCGACTGCTGTTTAAACAATGGAAGGGTATTTGTTGACGTAACCTACGAAGGCATACGGCTCTGGTTTCAGTCACAGGTCAGAGATCTCTCTACCTCCTGCCTTCACCAGCAACAACAACAACAACAGATCCTCTTTTAATCTTCAGAGACTTCACAACTGAGCAGAAGGACCCAAAACCACAAGGTAATAAAATCTAGTGACGTCTGTCGGCACAAAAACTCTGACATCACATGTTGAAATGTCCTGTTTGTTACTGTTTACCGCAGATATATATGGTTTATATGTTTTGTAGTGATTGTTAATTGCAACTACAGTTTGTATAAGATTAGCAAAGGTTGAGGAAAGTCAACATCGACTGCTGGTCTGATACAGAACGTGAGATCCAGCCTCGTGTTAGATCACTCTTTACTGCACTGCATGAATGTCACGCAGCTTCCTGGTGCTGAATGTTGGTGTCCACACACGTCGGTCTGGGTCTGTTTTACATGGTTCCTTAGTTCCAGTGAAGGGAAATCTTACTGCTGTGGCACACAATGATATTTTAACAATATTTCATCCACTTACTTAAACACTGATCTGCTGATCACACACAAGTTCAGTGAAATATTAAAATACAACCCTTCCTTCTCTTTGAACAGGGCCTGGGCCCTTTCTGTGGACAACATGGAGTTTCAACGATTGCGATTGGAGGAGGATGATGACGAAGACGATGCAGCCATTCAGTACATGATTGAACAGAGTCTGCTGGAGAGCAACAAGCAGAAGGAAACTCACAGAGACGCCACAACACGAGGCGGCAGGAGGTCAAAGGAACCAGGATTCAAACATTTCTCTCAGCTGCTCAGTTTGTCTTGTTTTAAAAGGACAAAGTTCTGCTCGTTCCTTTACTGTCCTCCGTCACATCGAGCCTCCAGATTTAATCTCATCAGAAGTATCTGCAGTATTTACTTCATCTTAATTGTTTATTGAAGCATATATTCTCCAAATTATTATGTGTAGATATGAGTTTCTACAAATTAACTGCCGTTTAAAGTCTCACATTAGGAAATGACAAAAAGCACCAAAAGATCAGATTAGGTCAAAAATATAAGTGAATATATTAATACATAATATTGTTAGTTAAATAATTAAAATTATGGTTTAAAAAGAAATATTAAGCTTTATACTTTTCCTTTAATCATTAGAAAAGAGAAAACCTTTTTTTGGTTTTACTTTGTTTTCACTAAATTTGTTCATCATCTTTTTGTTTTCCTCGTTTTCTTCCTATAATTAAAGGTGAATTATATGTTTTATTTTATCAACTGATTGGTAGCAAATAAAAAAAGAAAAAGCTTTTCACTGTTCCAGCAACTGTTTGGCTCTTAAAAGGAAATGTATTAAGTTTAACATTTCACCTTTTACACTCTGTGTTTTAAATGTTTAACCAACAGTGTCATTTATTCATGTCGGTTGTTTTTTCACTTCTTGTTTTAACTCTTTTGTCTTTTGTTTTGTCTGTTGTCAGTATCAGGCCTCTGTACTTGAAATCTTTTTCCCTTTGCATCATGGAAGAAACATATTTACACAAAATACATGTATTTGTAACATTAGTCGTACTGGATCCATAATTTAGGTCTTGACAAAGTTTAAAAGCTTAACTTTTCGCACCAAGATTATTCCCAACAGGTGGAAATCTTCGTCAGTTCAGGACCTTTCCAGCTTCACAGAGTTTTGTTATATTTTGTTTTGTTTTGTTTCACTTTGCTCTTTTTTCCCCTCACAGCTCTGAGCTCGACTGCACAGACAGCAGCCTGATCTTCACTGCTATAAGACAAGGTGAGGAAGAACAAAAGGCCTCTAACACGATCAATGCTTCTGTGGTGATTCATCTCATCCAAACGAATGATGATGTCGCTCTGTTACTGCCGGATGTGTAAATAACCGTTGACCATATTAAATGTTCTGTGAGTTTCTGCTGCCCCCATGTGGCCTGTTGCAGGTTTAATCATCACACTTATCTAACAGGTTTCATAGCTGATCTCTCACTGATTTGTGTGCACTGTCATCCACAAACATCTTTTTTAACTGGCAACAAAAGCAGGACAAGTGAGCAGACATTTACATCTGGTTCTTGAGTCTCCACTTTGACTGCATGACTGAGACTTTGATTTTCCAGCTGAAGTTAGAGAGAACAGAAGCAATACAGCGTGACCAGATAAGGGATGAGAATCAGGACGGTGCTACTCCAAACACTCCGCCCTGCAAACAGCTGATTTGTGTTTTTATTTGCTCAGATCAGAGTCGACGTGATGCTGACTTGTACTTCAGGGGTGGGGAATAATAGAACTGAGAGCAGAATAAAAAATGGAGTATAATCAAGTGACTCCACTCACTGTATAAGTTAAGATGTAGTGTTATTTTACTCTTGTTTCTTTAGCTGTTAAACTATCCCTCTGTCAATCCCTCCAGGGAATGAGAAGCTCTTGAAGGATCTGTGTGTCAAACACAAAGATAAGTTTCTGCAGACAGACAGCAGAGGTTGGATTCCTCTCCATGAAGCAGCAGCTCAGAGCAACCACGCCGTCCTGGAGCTCACATTCACAGGTTTGTATCTGCTTTACAATAACAAAATAACCCCTCATTGATCAAACAGACATGATGAACGATACGTCACGTATCGTGTTCTCCAGCTTCAGGCCCGGACTCTGTGGAGTGTCAGACCCTCCGTGGGCAGACTCCTCTCTTCCTGGCAGTAGAACACGGTCTGATAGAAAACGCCTCCTTCCTCCTCAAACATGGATCCCAGCCGGACAGTCAGGACCACGACCAGGACTCACCACTGCTTGTAGGTAGGCTGACCAACATTTCACTGCCTCAAAACCTCACAACTTCAAAACCTCAAATCTCCTGTGGCCAGGGAAGCAGTTTCCCTGTTGTTTCAAATGTACCAGTTTTCTAGTTTTTCTTTTAAACAAAGAACATCACAAAATACACTAACCATCCCTAACATATAGTAGCTCAGTCATCAGCTCTAGATCATGTATCACCTGTCTGACTCCGTCCCTCTGCAGCGATCCGCTCAGACCGTGCTGACCTGGCGGAGCTGCTGCTCCTGCAGGGCTCCATGGTGAACCAGGAGGTCTGCCACGGACGCTGTCCCCTCCACGAGGCCTCGCGTCTGGGCAACGCGTCACTGGTGAACCTGCTGCTGAAGGCCGGAGCCCGGACCGACCCGCGCAGCCACTACGGCCTCACGCCTCTGGCCCTGGCAGCTCAGAGTGGACACCTGGAGGTGGTGCAGACTCTGCTGGAGAGAGGTGAGAGAGCAGGGGTGTTTCTACAGTATTACCCTCTGCAGATTGTTTACTAAACTGGAAGATTAGAGTTTGGGTTGATAATAGTTAAGGTTAGTGTCTGTTGAAAAGATCAGTCAGAGGTTCTTCAGCTGAAAAAGAAATGAGCCGAGCAAATATCACATTTATATGAAAGTGATTATTGGGCTTCCAAATTAATGGTAGAGCAATACAGATAATTAGAAATGCCAATTAAAAATTGCATTTAGTTTTCATTAATGGAAACCCAATCTTCATGATCCAGGAATAGTGTCTGGCCTTTACTGCCTCTTTTTGATTGATGTTCAGTTCTAGCATCTTTTAAAGAAAACATTGACTGTAAATAAAAACACAGATCATTTCAACAATACATCAAATCATCCAGAGGAGTGTGCAGCCCTGAGCAGCACCTACAGTCCTCAGCTGCTTCAGACTGTTCTGGGCAGAATGGCAAAAAGCAGGTGGGACAGGAAGTAGCATTAGTAGGGTTGTAAACATAAACTGCAAACATCGTTAAATGTCGATGAACTCGACATGATGTTGAATGTTTGTACACAGCACTGACGTCTGCTCTGCAGGTGCAGACGTCCTGTCCGAGGCGCAGGATGAGGCGTCCATCCTGTACGAGGCGTCTGCATCCGGGGATCCGGGTGTCATCAGTCTGCTGCTGGAGTACGGCGCCGACGCCAACATCGCCAAACGCTCAGGACACATGCCGATCCACCGCGTCGCACACAGAGGACACCTGCAGTAAACATATTCTTTTCAATCAAACTTTATTTGTATTGCACCTTTACAACAGATTAGAGCAGATCACAATCTGAGGATGAGACAGTACAAATGTAAATAGTTAAACAATTAAGAGACTGATGCACAAAAACATGGTTGAAAAAGTGAAAATAAAACCAATAAAAAAATATCTTTCAAATAATAATTTAGTAATAAATAAATGAAATTACATGAAACCAGAGGGAATAAAAAGTTTTGAAACATTAAAACAATAAATAAGATGATGAAGTAAAATAAATAATGGCAGTAGAGGAAATGAATGAGATGAAGTCCAGAGACTAGTAGGAAAGTACCAGAACCTAAAAGGTTCTGCACCAGCTGTTTACCAGGTAGGGATTGTCTAATTAAAGGTGCTGTTCAGTTGCATTATGGGAACTGTAGGATCCACTGTGTTCTTGGAGTGTGCCACCTTTATGGATCAATGGAGTACATTGTTAATAATAGTATTTGAGTGAATGTTTTCTGTAATCCTGTCACCCACATTTAACTTACCAAGTACGTCCAACATCACGTGTGTGTGTGTGTGTGTGTGTGTGTGTGTGTGTGTGTGTGTGTGTGTGTGTGTTCTTCAGAGCTTTAAACCTGCTGATTCCAGTAACTTCAATAAGAGATGTAAACGACACTGGGATGAGTCCTCTACACTCTGCTGCTGCAGGAGGACACACACACTGCATCAAGGTGTGTGTGTGTGTGCGTGTGCGTGTGCGTGTGTGTGTGTGTGTGTGTGTGTGTTACAGTAACAACATGTCATCGTGACTCAAAGCAGGCTTGAACTTCTCTCTCTAGATCTCTTTTTTCATTCTCTACACAGTTCTTTCTGACATTTCAATGAGACTCCCTGACTCCCATCAGGCCTTGCTGAATGCTGGTTATGACCCCAACTATATGCTCCACCCCTGGGTTCGGCGTAGCTATGACGACGAGAGGAAGTCGGCTCTCTTCTTTGCTGTCTCCAATAACGACGTGCCGTCAGCCACGCTGCTGCTGGAGGCTGGAGCCATGGCCAACCAAGACCCAGTCAAATGTCTGCAGGTACCTGTGTGTGTGTGTGTGTGTGTGTGTTACATGACTAAAAGCAGGCTCTCTCAGCACACAGAGCTGAACCAGAAGATCTAGCTGTATAACATTCTCTATAAACGGTCACTTCCTTGACGTAAGTGTCTCTGGCTGAACGGGAGTTGTGTGCTGGAACAGTTTTGAACAGCAGCCAGGTGCAGGTACCGGTGTGTGTGTGTGTGTGTGTGTGTGTGTGTGTGTGTGTGTGTGCAGCCAGGTGCAGGGACTGTGCAGCTTCCTGAGGTCTTCTTGCCAGGTTTTGTTCCAAAACTCAAAAAACACCTGCAGCAGAGAGCCTGTTGCTGATCCACTGTCTGTGTCTTAAAGGTCGCACTGCGTCTGGGCAACTATGAGTTGATCGACCTGCTGCTGAGGTTTGGAGCCAACGTCAACTATTACTGCAGAGTGAACACAACACACTTCCCCTCAGCGCTGCAGTACGCTCTCAAAGACGAGGTGAACTGCTGGTTTGGTTATTATTGCTAAAAGCATTCTGGGGTTACAAACCTACTTATATTTAATCTGGTGTGTGTGTGTGTGTGTGTGTGTTAGCTGGTTCTAAGGATGCTGTGTAACTATGGTTACGACGTGGCGCGCTGCTTCGACTGTCCCTACGGCAACAACTCCCATGTCCCTGGAGACTACGAGGGATGGACGAACAGTGTCATCAAAGACACTATGGTAATTTATTTTTATCAGGGAGGGGGGGTCACACTGTGGGGGCAGCTGGGGGCAAAAACTCACTGCCTTGTGTCAACTTGACTCTGTACCTGTGTGTCAGTGCAGTTCTGTGAGGTGATCACCGTGTCCTGGCTGAAGCACCTCTCCGGTCACGTGGTTCGCGTCCTGCTGGACTACGTGGATCATGTGACCCTCTGCTCTAAGCTGAAGGCGGCCGTGATGGAGCAGCGACAGTGGCCCGACATCTGTAGGCTGCAAGGTGAATTCAAACTTTATTGACCCCTGCCCCTGATGACAAAAACACAGAACAAAACCAGTGATCTTCATGAACTGTCCTTCTTCTACGTTTCCTCCTCCTCTTCAGAAAACACTCGCTGTCTGCAGCATCTCTGCCGGCTGAGGATCCGTCGCTGTCTCGGTCGCCTTCGTATCCGTTCGCCCACCTTCATGAGCTTCCTGCCGTTGCCGGGGCGACTGAAGGACTACATCCTGTACCGGGAGTACGACCTGTACGGGCGGCAGAGCAGCACGCCCGGCTGACGCAGGGGAGAGGAGACGAAACTCACAGAAAGTAGATCCGATTGAACACTTATAAATATCTGCAAATACTCCACAACCACACTCTGAAGTCACTGTTTCACTTTCTGAACTCATTTTCCACATCATACACCTATTTAACAGTAAGAGCCAAAAAAAGGGTTTTTATTTTATTTTATTTTTATTGTTTTTTTTTCTATCTTTCCCTCTCTGAAGAACAGTGTATTCTTATTATTCTTATTTTGTATGGTTTTCTATATTTTGATGAAGCATAAAACAAACAGTGTCTGAAAGTAAAATACAGATCAGAAGATAAAACCAACTGTGAATCAAACACTTAGTCTATTTTAATACAAGGTTAGAAAAACAAAAAGTAAAAATAAAATAATTCCAACAACATATAATCGTCTCAAATCTGTTTCAGATCATTCTGTCAGCTTTTTAATTAGTATTTGTATTTCATTATTAATTTTGACAACACAAATGTGCACCAAAGTTCAGATGAGGTCTGTAGGATTTATTGTTTTGGGACAATGAATGCTGGCAACTCATCTATACTGAACAAAAATATAAATGCAACACTTTCTTTATTACTCCTATTTTCATGAGTTGAAATAAAAGATCTAAGACAGGAAAGGAGATGTACATGTTGCACTGCATGAGGCAAATGGTCACAGCACTGAAAATGCACATCTGTAGCTCAAGTCATGTGACATCGACACTTCAGTGCCTAATAAATGTCTTTTTTCCAATTAAAACTGTATCGTGACCAGCCGAGACACACCTGTGCAGTAATTATGCTGTGTAATCAGCATCTTTATATGCCACACCTGTCAGGTGGATGGATTATCTTAAAGTAGAAATGCTCACTAACACGGATTTAAAACACATCTTCTGAAGTCTTTTGTGCTTAGAAAAAAATCTTATATCTCTAATTTCAACTCATGGAAAAGTGATGCAATTGTTTTTTTGTTCAGCTTAAGTAAATTTAAGTAATTTAAGCCTGCGGCCTCGTTCCTATGACTACGAGCGTCATGTTAGTTAAATAAACAACAGGTTGGTCCTTGCATTAAATAAAATTCTTCTGCTCTTCCTCACGTTGTGTAATGAAAAAATGCCAGTTAATGAAGAACGAGCTCACAAACGTCAACACACATTTAGCACAAGTAGGAAAACGGAATCAGACAATCCCCCATAAACTGGTATTTTTTCATTATACAAGGTGAGGAACTGCAGAAGAATTATACTTCAATACACGGACCCAGTTTATAATTGGTTTGTTTATTTTACAGTAAGTAACACAAAAACATTTTCCTGACCTGAACTGTTCACACCAGCTTTGTCCTGTTGAGCAGGAGTGCGCCGAAGTATCCAGGCTTCTTCCCTTCATCCTCTTCTGACGACCACACATCGTTTAATTCAAATTATTATCACTTGTTTCTGGAAGTATATTCACCTTTACCGGTTTGTTACGATGTAAGACAGATAACGACCGTTAATGTAAAGCTAATTAACGGTTAACAGATCACCTGTGAAGCGGAGTGATACATGTAGTTAAAAGTCCCTGTGCTGCTCCTCTCCTCCAATCATATTACTGACCAAGTAATTCAAATGTGTGTGTGTGTGTGTGTGTGTGTGTGTGTGTGTGTGTGTGTGTGTGTGTGTGTGTGTAGGAAATAGCATTCACTAATTTTCCCATGTTCACTCTTGGATTCACCTGATGATTTACAACTCTTCAGATAAACTCTCATTCCTGCATGACCTGCATGTCACACTGCCACTGCAGGTGTGTGTGTGTGTGTGTGTGTGTGTGTGTGTGTGAAGATCATGAATGAATGGAGATGAAAACATTTCTACAGAAAACAAACTGACTCCTGATGAAATGAGTCTGGCTGCACTGAAATCACAGATAATCAAGATTTACCTTCATGCCTCACGCTCATGTGGCAGACTGCTGCTGAGGTGCAGCCAGGCTGTTGCTGCGTCGTATGATTGGGACAAATCGTGTCCTTGTGGTTTAAAAAGTTGACGACTAACCTCAGAGTGCAGCCTCCAGACCTCTGTTGAATGTCATTCCCTTCTTTCTCTGCACTTCATGTTGCTGATATGTGAACCAGGCTCCGCTGTCTGGCTCAAGCTGATTATTAAAATGGTTTCAGATGCATTTTCTTTCAATCAACTAATCGACTAATTGTTGCAGCCCGACTTGGGATGGGAATTTCCTTTATTGTTAGTGACATTCAAAGACATTTATGAAACCGACTTCAGGTGAGCCGGTGTGGATCGGAGTGTAAAAATGTAGCACAGTTATTTTTTGTTTTTTTTTGCAGTGTAACAAACAAACCTGAAAGGAAATGTGTATAATTCATTATCAGTCTCATTTTTCTCAAGGTTCTTTGGACGTGATGAAAATACAAAGAGGGCTGTGACTTTAAGGTCGTGGTTCAGTTGCTGCAGCTCCTCACGGATCACCCTGATCACTGTTGGTACTGAATGATGTGAGAAGATCTCCGCAGCCGTTAATGCTCAAGTTCTGTTTATATGATGATTTCAGGGACTTTGATGTCGGGGGTCTTCACCTGCTGGTCAGGAATTACAACACGAGCCCAAAAGCTTCTGGAAAGATTTAATCTCACTTACTTTCACTGTTCTAACAAACAGTCAGGATGATGTCAGATGCAGAAAATGCTGCTAAATAACTCTGATCAATCATTGAGGCTAATATCCATGAATAAATATCACGATCTGAGAGGACACGTGGACCGTCGCTGCTTTAGACTCTGTGAGGACTGTAACAAGACTGTTTGACGCTGTGCTGCAAACTGACTCAAACAGGAGGACGTGAACGTGCATGCAGTTCTTTACCAACTCCTTAAATGTGGAAGTGAAACAAACCAAAGACTAAAGATGGCGTCTACATCTGCTCTAACACACACACACACACGTTCAGAAGAGCTTCCCACCAGAGCGACATCTCCACAGCAGGCAGAGGTGTTGGGCTCAGTGAGCTGACTCAAGTCTGGATTCACTGCTGTCGATACCCGGTCAGGATCAGACTGGAGCCGAGTCAGCAGCAAATAAAACAGACTTGAGTTAGCTCAAATAATACTGCTTATAATCCTGACATTTCACACACTGTGTCTCTGATGCACTTAATTTCTTTACATTTTATACATTTAGGGGGAAGAGACATGTAAAAGACAAAACATTTACCCGCACATGTGGGTAAAGGTACAATAAAAAAATAAATTATCACCTCGATAAACCAAAAAATAAAATATTCATATTTGCTCTCTCTTATTCCTGGGGTAGAGTTCCTGTTGTTGTCCAGCAGGGGGCGGTGCAGCGTCACGGCCGGCCTCCAGAGCTCCTTGAACTGTGATTGGCTGACACCGTCTAATCGGTCCGACCAGATGAGATAAAACGGTGACATCCTCAGTAGAGACACCACGGCCGATTCTGCTGACACTTACAGGATAATGATTTGTATTATATATATATATATTTATATATATATATATATCTCTTGTTTTGACACATTTGAGGCAGGGCTGGGCGATACTTAATTATTATTTGTCAAATTTCTGTTATCCAACCATATCACCCAGCCCCAATGTAAAGAATAAGGCTGGTACTACTCTATACTTTTGTTACTGTCAACAAATCCCATGAAAAGACCAAAACCAACAACGTTAGATCATCTCTAAAACCTTCTCTACCCTGTGTGAACCAATTATACACAAATATACAGTTGACAAAACAATCACAGCACAAAGTCTATGAAGTAGCTGGAGATTTTGATTATATCTCATGATCCATTATTTCCATTTTTCTGAGCCTTTTCAGGACGTCTTGTATGTTGGCTTAAAAATTGAGATTGAAAATTGATTCTTGACATTGGAAACAGCAATTTGAAGAAAAAAAAAATTACCATAAAGTCATATTAGCAGCTAATCTGGGGCTTTGGATCTTTAAAAGTCAAAAAGTCTTCAAAGTGTTTAAAAAAAATGGAAACTTGAACATCTACAATCTCATGACAACTGAGCAACTCCAGCAGCTGAGGCAGAGCGAAAGCTCAGGAACAGCTGCTAAATGGACGTTGTGAGACGTTTTTGGTGACTGTGGACAAGCTGCCGATTCCAAGGTCAAGTGTGAACTTTCAGGGGAGCTCAGGGGTTAAAGTGTCCACCATGAACCGCAATGTCCAATCAGCTATCAAATAAAGGGATAAAATACCCCCAAAATAATCGTATATGTCAAAAGAATTTCACAGATATTGTTTCATATTTTTTAAAAATACTGAGTAATTTCCCAAAGCAACTGCTCACCGTCGTTTTCAGCAAACGTTGCTCAAACATGAGGAAATAGTGCATTTGTTGGGGACTATTTTCCACGGCGGATGAATCCACATTTGGTGCTCTGAAGAGTATCTCCAGCAGCAGGACAGTGTGTGTGGGATTGAGTCAAAACTAACTAGAGTGTGTGTGTTCATAGTAACGAAGGAACACGTGATCCAGTGCAACAGCGTGTCTCACTGATGGAGCTCTATGGCACAAAGGAATAAGACGTATCAGTATCAGGCTTTTATACACACACACACACACTCACACACACTCACTAAACCCGCTGGTCGGATGGATTCATTGTTGCTTTTGGTGTTTATCTGGGATTTGTTGACAAGATGAAAAATACAGAATATCACTAGACCAGATTTGGGAAACTGACACTTCCAATATTACACAGAGGATGATTTTTACAGGACACCAACTACTAACGTTTTTGAATTAAGCCCCAAAAACGGAAATATAGCTTCTTTTTTTTTTTTTTTTTAAAAATGATCTATATTCTCTCCTTAAAGCCTACGTCTATGATGCAAATTTCTGTTGCACTTTATTATTGTTCTCTCTGTGGGCGACGCTGCCCTCTGCACTGCCGAAGAAAAAAGTCGCCGTCTCTCATCTCCATCTATTGCTTTCACAGATGCTTGGATGTGTTTCTGAGTGCGTTTTCAAGGTAACGCTGACAGAGTCTGTCCTCCTGTCCAGGTTTGGTTTCTGTAGAGAAAGGGGAGTGAGGAGGAGTGGCGTGTGGGGGATCGGGGGCGAAGGGGGGAGTCGGAGGGTGAGTAATGTGAGTGTGGGCCAACTTCAGTGGGCGGTCCCTGGGATTCAGCTGATTGGTCGTCCAGAGAGGACGCTTTGTTCCACAGACAACTGTTCCCAGGATGTGTGTGTGTGTGTGTGTGTGTGTGCTGTTGTCTGTCTATCTTTGTGAGGACCAATTTGTTTGACCTTCATTGTGCAGAATGATGTATGTGCAGAGTTGGACACTAGACGGCTGCTTTCACATTCATCTGCTGAAGAGGAAAATGTAATGATCCCCTAGAGACACGTTTAAAGACGCATAAAAACACTCACGCCGTGTCTGGTTTGGTTTTTCTACAAAAAATGGAAGTTAAAATTTTTTAAATGATTTTCTCCCTCATTGAAAATAAATCAATAATCTGTGAATATGCAAATATTTTTCATTACAAAAGTTTAACTGCCGTACACAAGATGCCTCCTACTTCACTGAAAAGTCCATTCTCAGTGTTTGTGAGCTGGAGGCTTCAGGTTTCCACATCGCACTAGTTTCAGTTACACATTGGACCATGACTGACTTTCAAACTAGTTGTGATGTTACAAAATCATGTTCCTGCGCACACGTGGTAAACTCAGATTAAAACTGAACACAGAGAAAACTTTCCTCTAAATGAATGTGAAAACCTCTTGAAAACATCATTCTGCACAGTGAAACATTCAAGTGAAGAACAGGAAGTGAGTAAAGCCTGATTCAGACTGGAGTTATTTCTCTAGGAGAGGTGGGATGATGGATGGATGAATGGAAGCTGTAAATGTAAATCTTCAACGTCAGATATGTCGACTGTATTCAATATTATGTCTTCTACTCTCCACTATAAATACATCAGATATTGGCGTCAGTAACGTTTGTTTTGTCAGTTGCTTCCTTCAGCTACACAACCCTTACACCTGGCGGTTACTGTAAATAATTAGTAACCAACAATCTCTTCTTGAGAACTATGAGCAACCTGTTTTTAATGTATTCATGTGCAAAACTCCCCTTACGGAAGACTTCAGTTAGAACGAGGTTAAGTTTGAACTAATTACCAAGTAGTGCAACCAGCTCCTGGAGAGGCTGTCAGGTAGGGTCCTCACAAGTATAGACGTACAACCAGTGTGTGTGTTGTGCAGAGGTTTTCCATTTCAGCTCCACTGTCCCACCTCCTGCCTGTTGCTATAGTAACTACTCGACTGTAGAATGGCCATGTTTCCATGGTGACGTCCTGGAGAACCCTGTTCCATATTTACAGTCGAGGCGTCTCGGCAACACGACCTAAACTAACTCACAACAAGCTGTGTGTATGTGTGTTTGTGTGTGTGTGTGTGTTTGTGTTTGTGTGTTTGTGTGTTCGGAGCTACGGCAGGTTGTCGTCCCGCAGGCTCTCCAGGATCTGGACCAGACTCTCCAGTCCGAACACGTAGCCCCGGTCCGGCCCGTCGTGCACCGCTGTGTCGCCACGGAAACCCTTAAAGGTGGAGTGGGCAAAGTCGATCATACGAACGTCCACCAGGGGGGGCTGCTTGGGTGGGGGGGCTGGAGGAGGGGGGAAGGAAA
>NW_019525275.1:739234-800001 GCF_002814215.2 Seriola lalandi dorsalis
GAGGGGGGAGGGGGGAGGAAGGAGCGGCAGTCTGACTTGGTGGGTGGGGCCTGTGGAGGGGGATGAGGAGAGGGGGAGGGTGGAGCCATTAGTCCAGGTCCCTGAGAGGACAGTGTCCCTGGGTCTGGGTTCTGGCTCATGTCCGTTTCAGAGGGAGTGTCGGGGGCCGGAGGAGCGTGGGGCCCGGGGCCACAGTGGGACTCTGCAGGGGCCGCGGGGGTCTTCTGGTGCCAGGCCGCGTGCTGCCCAGAGCTGAGGCCTGAGGGGCCCTCAGGTTCCTACAGACACAATCAAACACAGAGTTGGACTGAGGTCCTCGAGGAAATCATCGAACAGCAGATTGATTCTTGATTTGATTTGTTTTTATTCTTGATTTGATTTGATTTCTCACCTTTCCCTCATAGATGATGAGCAGTGAAGAGGAGTAGAAGCGGTAGGACGCCTGCCTCTCCAGCACCGCCTTCAGGCTGCGAAGCTTATTCAGGATCGGCTCAAAGAGGTCCTGCCTCAGGCCCTTCCCATTGTGCATGTACTGGTAGAGGGCCTGGCGGAAGCCTTCGATCGACAGGCCGCGGCCGTAGTACTTGTTCCTGCAGAGGTAGTGACCGGTGTTCAGCTGGTACACCTGCACACACAGAGGGGAAACCGCTCACACAAAGAAATGACAACAACTGTTCACACTCACGACTAGACATTTACCTTGTTCAATACAAGGCGATATCATTATGTAATACTTTAGCTGCACATGCAAATCAGGCCATAGTCAGAAGAACCCAAAATTTGTCAGACTATTTATTATTTCGCCCACATCCTCAGGCCATTATCTCTTCCTCAGGACTGTCATCTGACGAGTTCAGTAGAGGAGTCATCGTTCTACCTGCATGCCACACACTCTGACTCCCAGCGTCGCTGAAGTGCTCTGTTCACATTTCTTCATCTGCCTGGCCGCCTTCTCCTCGGAGGCGTCGTCTCCGTGCTGCCTGGTCCCCATCTTCAGGTCCAGGATGCAGGGGTACGAGAAGTGGTGAACCACGTTCTCCAGCAACAGGAACTCTGGGTAAGATGCTGCCGTTAAGGAGCACAACCAAACCATCCCTGATCTCTACCCAGTCCAGATGCACACAATAGCTTCAACTGTCCTATATTTTAATCATATTACATATTGAGCAAAAAGTGAACTAAGTTCGTTAAACGATTTTATAAACATAATATTGTTTATGAAATGGGAGCTGACAGCAGTCCTGTTGAATCTGGACCTTGTTGAGGACAGAGTGTGTTGCTTATTCACTTTCCTCAGCTGTGTTTTCCTGGCAGCTGCAGTTTCCTCTTTGAAGCTGAAGATCAAAACACAACCTTTAACCTGATAACCTCAAACATCTCCAGCCCTCCCCTTTATTCCTGCCTTTGTCCCCACAGTCTCACTCATATGTACATTCAGTGCCTCTTATTGCACAGGTTACTATTCCACCACCAATCAGAGATGTGGGCAGTAGTTATAACAGTCTGTACATATTTACATCATGTCTACAGCTAGATTCAGTCTTAATTATCGCTATTTACAAGGTCAAGTTTATTCTTGACCTTGGAAACAGCAGTGTGACAAAACAAATCTCAATATAAGGCCCACTTCCTAGTTTCTTTAAACCACGTCACGGTCTCCGTCAGTGGATGGAGTTAGTTTTGAAAGCTCTGGAAACAGGGGATGTGATTGGCTGAGGAAGGATACTGAAGAGTTTGCGGTCCTTGGACTCAGATCTCATGCGGCTGAGCTGCTGTTTGTGACAGCGGAGGCTCCACGGGTTGTGGCTGATCTTCTCTGATGTCAAACCGCTGTTCCAGTCCAACATCTGGAAGGGAACGTCGGAGTGGATCTTTGGATCCAGCCTGGGACTCTTCAGCTCTCCGAGACTGCGGGAGGAGAAAAAGAGGAAGAGAGAGGACAACGTTGGTGATGCTCTGTTCAAATCTGCAGTGGATTTAAAGGTTTGCATTATTCACATGAATTTGATCGCTGGATATTCTATGAAGTCTGAGTTTATTCGCCCAACACACCTAATATATGTCACACAGACTGTACGTTGTTGTGTTCAGATCAAACTCTGATTATCTCAGATCTCACCAGAAGCTCCAGCTCTACATTTATGATGTGGATCCATAAGGCCTCGGATTCAGCCTAAACTTTTCACCTTGCCCTGTCGTGTCTTCCCTTTAAATTTGAGCCATCCCCTTATTTATTTTTTAGCAGCACATTTCATTCAATCCAATAGTTATTGAGATTTACTTAAAATAGCAGCAAATATGAACCTCGTGGTGACATTAGAGAATAAGTCATAGGATCATCATGTGTCAGCAGACTTCATCATCTTCTGGGGATTATGAATGTCTGGAAAATTTCATGGTAAGAAATTGCTGATAAATTAGTACGAGGGGCTGGGAAAATTGTCTGGATCAAAGTGATGGTTCGCCTGACTGACATTTCCATTCCTCTTTTTACGAGCAATTAATCTGGGAATAATTTTTTATGACTCAATAAATATCCTTAAAATGTCTGAAAATGGTGAAAAACGCTCATTGAAATTTCCCAAAGTCCAAGATAACATCTTCCAATGTCTCATTTTGTCTGACCAACAATCCAAAACCCAAAGATCTTCAATCCACAGTGACATAAAACACAGAAAAGCAACAAATTTGTTTTCTCCACTGTCTTATTTTCTAGAAAAATCTTCCTTTCCTATGATCAGGGGGCAGTTTGACGACAGCTTAGATAAACAAATCGTCAGACTTCAGATGAACGTCTGAATTCATCAGTTGCACAAAGCAGTTTAGTTTTTGACTTATCTTAAACCGAACTGTGGTGCAATGAATTCTGTGTAAATTAAGACTTTTCTCAAAATAACAAAAAAAGTCCGACCGAGGAACCACATGTAACTGCTCAGCTCCGTTTACACAAGATGAAGAGTTTACCAAGAAACTGCTCATTGCTCTCTCCATGACGACGTTAGCTAACCACAAATTATGAGCGATGTTTTCCTGTTTTTTGTTATTGGGTGCTACTGCTCAGCTCAGGTGTCACTGGTTGTTACCATGGTAACACTTAGGCCTGAGTTAGCCTGGAGGTAATGCGTCAGTCATATTAATTAATTAATTAATTAATTCATTCATTAGTCGCAGTTCTGTGAAATGGTCTTACTTGATCTGTGAGCAAAATGAAGACTGGACCAACACCACAGACCAGCCGGACACATCTTTATCTTACTTGTCAGAGGTGTCGGTGTCGTGCGGCTCCCTCCTGTCGGGCCGCTCCTCCTTGTGGTCAGAGGAGGAGGAGGAGCGATGGAGGCTGCGGCGGGAGTGTTTCCTCCTCGGCTGCTCCCTCTCGGGGGGGTCACGCTCCTCGTGCTCTGCGATCCCGGCCTCCATGTGGCTCTCCACGTAGGGGTAGGCCACCAGGTTGATGTAGCCGTCGGAGTCCCCTTCGAAACAAACCAGCACCACACCTGACAGGACGGAGGAAACCACAGACAGGATGTTTAGAGATGTCTATTAAAATACCAGGAGAGACACAGAGAGAAACATAATCCATCTCAAATCAGGCCATAGTCAGAACAATCCAACATTTGTGAGACTGTCTTTTTCTTTTCTGGTTTTCACTGATTTCCCTGACGCTCTGCATCTAACCTTATATACTTAGAAACATCTCATAATGTTTGACCCCTCTGAATCTTAGTAAAAGCAGTTTGGAGGAAGAAGTAACAACTAATAGCTGCATTTTAAAGGTCATCTCTTTCTCTCTGTTACTCAGCTCTTCGAAAACAAGACCCGAGACGAGTCGGCCCGATTCAAAATCACAGGATTCAGTCTCATCTGGTCTGCAGGTCCAGGTCCATGTGTCAATATGTTTAATACTGGAGTGAGTGCAGGTGGACTCAATAGCAGCTAACAAGGTGCGTCATCATCATCATCATCATCATCATCATCATCACCACCACATGTGAAAAGTGTTTTTGAGTCAGACAGAGCGTGAAAGTGAAGTGCAGGAAAAATGTATTTTACATGTATGACATGTATTGCTGCTGTTAATTGGTTAATTGCTGCTGCTGCCAGTGTTGTTGCCGTGTCTCTGAATGGGTCTGTTCATCATTTTGAATCAGGTCTAATCCAGGTCGGACTTCCAGAGCCCCCTTCAGATCAGGTCTGTCTTTAAAAGAAAAATTGAATTCATGCAGGTTTGGTTCATTTGGGATCAGGTCAAAGGTTTTAGCTAACATTAGCCACCATCATGTACCCGTCACGCCAGAGCAAGTGAGGCTGTAGCAGCTTGTAGAGTGTGATGAACTGTGTGTTTTATTACTTGTGAATGTGACATTTAGTTTGTGTGAGAAAAATATATTTCTTCTTTAAAGCTGCAGTAATTAATATTTCTGTTACCAATGGATCAAGTGACTTTGTGTAATGTGTCACTCATAGTACTGTTCACTTGCACTGTGACCAAACAAAACTATTTAGTCGCTTGTTTTATTAAATTACGCCAGATTAGATTAAATTACATTGGATCTGTATTATCATTGTGCTGAACTTTGAAAATCCATCATCAAAACAACAAATGAAGGAATATCTTTTGGAAAATGGTTGAGTTCAGAGACTAGAAGCACTGAAGCTGTGTGTTGGCTTAGCTTTCATTTGTCATCCATCTATATATCAAGATTTAGTAAATGTTCTGGAAATTCAATTGAGGAACCGTTAACAGACAAAACAACCGGACATGGATGTCTGACAATGTTTTATTAGAAACATTAGGTCGTTATTTTTAGCTTTCCAAACTGTAGTAGAACATTTCATCCCCAGCTGAACCTTCTCCCTGTTTCATTTTGCTGCCAGTTTGCTCACTGGTGGGAAATCAACTCCACATCAAGTCCAAATTGAAGAGTGAAATATTCCTCTGAGCAGCAGAGAGCGAGCGCTCTCTCCACAGAGACGTCGACTTCTTCACCAGCTCCTCACCACAACACACGGAGAACCTTAATCTGATTACGTCACACAGTTTGTGGATGAAACAACCTTGACGGATTCTGAAAGTTGTGTCCGGGCAGCTAGCTGTCTGTCTGTCTGTCTGTCTGTCTGTCTGCAGTTATTCAATCAGCAGGACAATGGTAGTAGGGCAGAGATCCAGGGTTAAATATAGACTCCTTATGGACCACTGTTGTCATGGCACTGGGACCCACAACACCAGCAGGGCGGACTGGTGGGAATACAGACATACTAATGACTGCAGATCAATGTACTGGGAATATATCCACCAGGTCTCATGTAAGGTAGCTCCACGTGGGGAGGGGGTTGGTGAAGCGGCTCACTGGCAAGTAGTTTAAGTAATAATGTGCCAAAAAGAAGCATAAAGATTCACAAGTTTCTTCATCGACTGATTAGTTGTTTAGTCGATAAAATATCAATGTAAAAAATAATGTCTTTACATTACAGTCTAGATATTGAATTTATAATAGTAAAAAAGACTAAGACTCTACAGTTAAGGTAACAGCTCTGTGAGGCTGTACTGCTTTGAGCTAAATGCTAATGTCAGCATGCTAACAATAATAATGCCAACAGGTTAATGTTAGCAGGTGTAATGTTTATTTGGTGGGATATATAGTTTTAAGTAATCTCCTGCAAGATTTGCAGTAACTGCTTGTAAAGTCTCTGTTACATCTGCAACAATTTTTCAACCTGAAATTCTGCTCCTGAATTCTCTTCTATTTCCTGTTGTACCGTGTCCTAAATACCACTTTATAGTATCCTGTCAACAGGAAATGATGCGATATGTGCAGCGTTCTCTAGAACTGATTCACCTTCCCAAAGATCATTTTTTGAAGCATTTAAATCTATAACATTTACAATTTGAATGAAATCGAACTTTTTCAGCAACATGTTTATTTACATTCTGTAATCATATCTATGCACAGTAGCTTTTATTGTTTGTGGTGGAGTCTGACGTTCCTGCAGTGGAATCAAATTTCCTACCATGACGAGGGACCCACATGAAACAATGCAATGTGTAATCTAGTATTTCTGTTTGTAGTGTTATCTCATTTACATCAGCCTCACTGATTACTCCTCACTCTCCTAGAGCCTATCAGAGCTGTAGAAAGTTACTGCTAAAGCAAACTGAACATTTCCTACAGCTGTAGCCTCACAATAAAAGTGTCCAACTGGAGCTTTTATTCTGAATGTATCTGTAACTGATGTTAGTGATGATAGAGATTGTTCATCCAGCCTGCGTCTGTAAAACAACAGTCATTTCTGGCATTTCCTGTTATGATATTATTCAAGAGAGTGAAAGAGAAAGAAGGAACACCCTTCACTGTGACCTGTTCTTGTGAAGAAAGCCTCTATTTCTGACAGTGTAGCTGGTCTGTCTGCTGTCGTATTTAACCGCACGTGCCGTTACTACCAGTAACAATGAGGACGGCCGAATCAACCAAGACTAAAATCTATACAAACCCTGAGAGCTGTTCTCACTCATTGTGAATGACTGGAGTTCTGCTCTGGCTGAAGTTGGACAGAGCTGTGCTGGAACACACACAATCTCCTCGAAGCACTACTAAGAACGATGAAGGTAGAAGTTAACCCACCTTAACAGGTGCAACAAAACCAACAGGACAGTGAAGGACAGGTCAGTGTGAGCACTCCCACACAGTCCTTACAAAAGGCTGCATCAAGCACTGTAAGTGAAAACACATGTGTGGGTGCACTGTGGCTGTGTCCGGGATTTCACACTTATTCTCAAGTCTTTCCAGAGATTTCTCACCGGACTCTGCAATTCATTTATTTATGTTTTGCAGCTGTGAGCAGCACTTCAATATCTATTGTGCAATACTAAATACTAAATACTAAATGCATAAAACCTGTTCATCAAAACTGCATGTGTTGAACGAGGACACGGCTCATGTCTGGCAGCATCTTCCTGCCAGACATTCCTCATGGCTCACATTTTACTGTCAGAGAAATAAAACTAATATATCATAATAATGACTGATTACATTCCATTTGTGAGTGTTTCAGTGTTTCAGTGTTTCAGTGTCGGGGCCTTGATGTTTTGTTTGCTGGCTGAGTGTCGTGACTTAGAGGCACGACAAACTGGAACAGAGCCATCGTTAATGTTATTAGTTCCACCTGCTCCACCCACCATCAGTCTCCCTTCATCTGCGTCGTTATCTCCTCTCTTACATCATCCGCCAGAATGGTAAATAGGCCACATACATGTAGGAGAGGTGTGTGTGTGTGTTTGTATGCTGGCTGTCAAAGTGTGTTTGGGTCTGTTACTACAGCTAAAGCAGGCAGAAACAGTTATAGTATGTGCCCAGTGATGAAGAGCAGAGCAGCTACACCACTTTACTTCCATTAAACATCCGTACTTCCTTCCCTCTCTTCTCTCCGTTTCTCTCTCCAAAAAACTCATCGCACACACCGTCTCTCTCTGTTTATTTCATATTTAATACAACATTTCAGTCAGACTTTCTGTCTAGCGTTAAGAAAGACAGTGTGCATGAGTCACTTCTATTCAGTTCTTTTCTATTCTATTCAAAGCATTTCTAACCCAACCATAAATGATATGAGAAATAAAAATAAAATCAAATAAAGAGCCAATGTCCGGTAAGTGGGATTGTTTTAAATCTGTGTGCGCTCTTTGAACTGGTCTTTACTTTCTGTCCATAACGTAATTGAAGTAGACATGTTCCAGGGTGTGTGTGTGTGTGTGTGTGTGTGTGTGTGTGTGTGTGTGTGTGTGTGTGTGTGTGTGTGTGTGTGTGGGCTGCTTTCAAATTTTATTTCTCTTGTGTGCCTCTGTGTGAGTATTGTGTGGATGTGGTGTCAGATAGGACATGGATTTATCCACACTGAGCTCATTTGTAATCTGTGTTGTGGCTGTGGTGAATCTGCCACAATGAGACAGTTGTTGACACTGTCTTGTTGTGGGAATGTGAGTTCACCATGTAGAGTGGCAACAAGTTCAGGCTACGAGTAAGTCTAGTTTATCTATTGACACAGAGTCGCCTCAGAATCACTTACAACTTAAACCTGCAATAACAGATTTTTTTTGTTGTGTGTGAAGATAACAGTGAACTTGATGAACTTGTGAGCAAACAGTTGCCTATTTACACATCCAGCAGTTAGGGAGCAACATTATTATTCATTCTGAGATGTGTTTGTCTCCACCTCATAAATGTCTGATTTTCACTCTCTTTTAGCTCTTTTGGTCTCCACCAACCCCCGAGGGAAACTCCTGTCTATTTAGCTGCTAAATGTTCCACTATGTTCACCAGCTGGACTCTAACGGTGTCTGTTAGCTGCTTGCTGCTGAGCAGGTAGTGGACGGTGGGTTTTCTGGGTTTTTTTTTCTTTTAGAGCTTTTGCTCTGACAACAACTGCCTGCTGCAGCCAAAACTGATGCTATGAGAGCAGTGAAAATGAACCCAAGCAGTACATTTACAGACTGGACAGTTAATCAATGAGCTCAAATTCACTATAAAGCTCTGTACAGCAGAAGGAAGCTGCAGATACAGGTGTATGTGCATCACCACGAGCGACCTCTCACAGTGTTTTCACATCGTCACTGACACATTGTTCTTACAAGATATTGATACGAGCTGCTTTAACAACACGTGCTGTGATTGAGAGTGTGTGAAAAATAGTTAAAGAGGTAGGAACAAACGTACGAACACAAACTTGACCAAACCAACTGAACAAAGAGAAAAATAAGAACAAGAATAAAGACGGACAATACCGACAAGCCCATCTGGTGATTGTGCTGAGAGAATAAATCAGACGAAAAGGTTTGGGAGGGGTTGATAAAGCAAGCATCCATGGCTCCACTGATACTAAACAACGGTGAGTAATGACTGACCTTTATACTCCGGAGTGAACTCCTTCATCTCTGGAGGCAGAGACTCGTAGAAGCGCTGCTCTCTGCTGATCAGAGGCTTACACACTGTGTGGTCATCATAACGCATCATACTGGTGTGACCCCCCACCTGTGAACACACACACACACACACACGCACACACACGCACACACACACACACACACACGCACACACACGCACACACACAATTTAGTTGTTGAAAAATACATAGACAAACACTTATATCTGCTTACTCTGTATTATATGTGTTAAAAACATATTAACTGTTTGTATTCTGCATATAAAAGCTAAATGAGGATTAAAGTAAAGTGTTAAGTTTGGTTGTGTTTCAGTGAAGATGTGACATCATCACGGATCTCTCTCTTCATTACGGTGTTTCTATAACACACACTTCTCCCTCTCACCTGGTGTACGAAGGGCTCCAGTGGAACACCTCCTCCTCGTTGACGTAGTGAAGCCCCTCCCCCCTGCCCCGCCCCCTGTAGCTTGCTGTCCATGTTGTTGGTGTGAGGGAGGCACATGGCTCCTGGCGAACGCACTGCGCCTCCTCCTGCAGAGGAGAGGAGGGATTTAACACAGAGGTGACACAGAGAGCGGCTCTGACCTCTGTTTCATGGTTCTGCTCAGGCAGCAGCTCATACTGCAAAACCTGCCAATACCATACTCTGGTTTCTGTAATGATATGATGAATCAGTTTCCTTTTGGGATAACAAAGTATATCTATTAATCAATACCAAAATCATACTTTTTTCAAAATTCTAAATGTTTTTGAGAAATCTGAAAAAGTTTTCTATAAAACCCTTATTTTGATTTTATATAACAAGTGTTCAAATGATAATGATATTTAAACTAGGGCTAAACCATAGATAGATTATGGATTAATCTATCAGTTTTTTTTTAATTTGATTTGTTTTTCTATAAAAACTTTTATAAAATGTCAGAAAATATTGAAAAAATGTCCAGTACATTTTCCCAGAGTCCAAGCTGATGTTAATGTATTGTCTGAAAAAACAAAAAATGATATCAAACAAAGAAAAACAGCAGATCCGCAGCACACTGGAGAAGCTGGAACCACAGAATATTTGGCATTACTGCATGCAGAATCATTTCCTGGATCTATTGATCATCGAAGCTCTAGTCTAAACACAGAAGCAGCCACATAAGACACACTCTAAAACTGCCAAATGTAGGATTTATATCAGGAACTATGTGATCAAAACATAAGAAAACAAGATAACAAATCTGATCAATATCAGCTGATGGTACTCAGCGGACCAGGTAAAGTCTCAGTGCCACGGATGTATTTCAGCCATTGTTAAGAGATGTTGAGGTGAAGACCAGCAGGAGGAGACATTTAGGGAACCGCCAGCGAACGGTTATGACTGAACCTGCTGTCTGCGTCGTGTGTTGTGAACAGGAAGCAGCAGGAGGTAGCGACCCCCACCAGCTAACCTGACTGTCTGACCAGCCTGTGCCATGTGCTACAGGTGGCTGCTATCAACCTTTTTCATCTCATAACATTGTTGTAGCTTAAAATACAGAGTCTGGTGAACAACTTGGCACAATTTGTACAGCAGGTTTAGCTAACTGTTATCATTAATGTTGTTTATTGGCACCGACCAGATGATGAAACCTTGAACCTGTTGCCATGTTGCTCCAAAACACTGTTTATTGATCTGTTTGCTGAAAACTGGTAAAACCAGTAAAATTCGCTCTGGCTTGTTTTCCTCAGTGTGGTTTCTGTGGTTGCCATGGTTACACGGTGAGCACAAGTTCAATCAATCATTTTAAAAGCAAATATAGTTCTTTGACCTCCAGCTGACTGAGATCTGTGGGACAACCACTGTGATACATCACATTGGTCCCGCTCTTACCCTGGGCATGGGCTCTGGTGTGCAGTGACGGGGAGGGGGGGGCACAGGGCACCACGGGCTGCTGGGAGCGCACGCCGGCCCCGGGGGGAGGCGGCGCCAGACCGAAAAACCACCTCGCAAAGCCTCCAATCAGAGTGCTCTAATCCACCGCCGGCAGCACCGAGAGCCAGTCAGGACAGGGGGTGGGGTGGGGGCAGAGTTGGGGCGGTGGCCAGGAGTAGCAGGGTGACAGTTGGACGGGGTCACCACTTCCTGCAGAGAGAGGAAACAACAAATTGTTTAATGTATATTTTGATAAGTGACTCATTTCACTTTACACAAAGTCATTTGATCCATTCTGAATATGAAACTATTGATCAGTGTAGCTTTGCCTGAAAAAGCTTTTTGGACATTGTGGTTAGTGTCGGAGTGACGTAGCCTGAGGGTAACATCTGCAAGACAAATTTTTGGGGGAGGAAACATCTGTAGCACATGATGTTATATCGTGTTATTCTTCAGCACTGAACAACAGTTTTATAGAAACTGATTCTGAACCAGGCGGCTTCGTGTCTACTTATAGAAAATCACACACACACATTTCTGGGCTCGTCGCCACAAACAGTTGACATCAAATGTTTCAGCACGTTGGCACCCAACAGGCTGTCACTCACACACACACACACACACACACACACACAGAGCATACTTAAATACAGACAAACATATTTTGACTGTAGCTCAGTGAGAAGGGCGAGGCAGCAGCAAGATGTCCACCTGGACCCTGTTCATATCTGACAAGACGGGTTCTGTTCGATCGTGGAATTATTTTCACTCCAGCCAAACTCGGCTGTTTTCAAATTCAAAACGTCATCGGGAGTGTGAGAGGACACATTGTGATTCAGGATTTATTTTCCAATAAAGCACCCAGAGACACATTTTAACAAATACAGAATTAAATCAAAGCTCATCTGTTGCTGAGTAACATCTAAAATAAAATCACAATTAGAAGTGATTAGCATTTGAAAAAAATGACACTGGAGACGATAACAATAAAGAACAACACCAGATTTTTCTTTCAATTACCACATCAAACAGCTGAAGGCACAAATGTGATGGAGCTCATTTCTAAAACCATGTGAATTTATTTTGGGGAACATGTAAATTTTTTATTTGAGGTTCCACGCACGCAAGAGATGATCGACGAGTCTTTAAAACCGTCCCAATTAATCAGCCCAAGGTTCCTGGAAATAATTACATGATCTGGTTTAATGTCGTGCCCATTTTATAATTGTGTTTTTTTTGTGTTATATTAATGCTGCCATAAGAAAGTAGCATGAGAAACATTTTTATGATGTAAATTGAAGATGATCTGCATGAAAATGTTGTTTTCACAGCTCCTAAAAGCCTCTCTACTTCTCCTGATTTGAATGAACAGCGATGTAACAAAGAGACAAAAGTAAGTGGACATCCTTGTCATCCTATTTTAGTGTAATTTTGGCCTCCCCAGTCAGTCCTGCTGTAGCAAACAATGATACTTTAATAGACACTAGACAATAGTGTTCTTTCAAGTTCGTGTCAACAGTTTGGCGAAGGCCTTTTCCTGTTTTAATACCTCTGTGGACAAAATCAGGTCAATAAATAAACCGTTTGCTCAGTTTGTCCTGGAAGAACTTCAATGACCTGCACAGAGCCTTGACCTCAACCTTTGGGATGAACTGGAACAGCGACTGTGAGCCAGGACTTATCACCCAACATCAGTGTTGGATCTCACTGATGCTCTTGTGGCTGAATGGGAACAAATCCCATGGACTTTATATAAAGAGGCAAATCCCTGAAGCCAGCTTCCAAAATCTGGTGGAACATCTAAAACCAGAGCAGCTGAGGCTTTACAGCAGCAGATTCCTTGTATGGTGTAACATTCACATGTCCATATACTTTTGGCTATATTTCCCCCCCTCTACCACCTCCCAACCAATCCTCCTATCCCATCATGCACCTCAAAGCTGCTCCAAAATGACTCATCACCACCTGCCTGATGACAAGACAACATGAGAGAGGAGAGGGAGACTGGAAGAAATGAGGGAACAAACAAGAAGAAGATGATTGGAGGAGAGAAGCAGGCCCACTAATGATGTCACAGCGTACGCTTGTGTGAACGTGTGTTTCTGAGGGCATCATCTGGTCAATGTCAAGACTGTAGTGAGGCACCATGCTTCCTAATGATATCATGATGTGAGCTGAGAATAAATACCAAACAGCCTCCGACCACAGCAGCTCAGACACACTGAAACATTCAAAAATAAAACTTCTCCATCTTACACAAGACAGCAAGCTCCCTCATCTTTTACAGCTACACTTATGTGCAAACAATTATGTGTGGTCCTTAAAATTACAATTGTTAAAAGTTCAGTCAGTCAAAATTTCAGTGCTTTGTTAGAAGAAGAAAAACTGGTGTATCTGTGAGACTGAAGAAAACAGACAGCAGTGTTGGACAGGAAAACATTTAACTCATAAACGATCCAATGTTGTGCTCTCAATTACATGAAATGAGCACGTTCACCAGTTTCTGTCTTCAGCACCACATCCAGTGGGCGCACGCTTCATTTCCTGCGTGTGAATCACAGCTGAGATGAATATTCAATTAATTGTTTCAGTCAACCGTGACAAATTCAATCAGCAACTATTTTAATAACAGTGGTTTCAGTCTTTCTTCATGTGAGAAGCTGCAGCCAGCTGAGAACTCAGTGCTTTGATTTGTCATTTATAGTAACTGAAACTTTGGGGTTAGCACTGCTGGTCACACAAAACAAGCCATTTGAAGACACTTTGGACTCTGGGAAACTGGGAGGGGCATTTTAAACATTTTACAGATGAAACAATTAATTGAGAAATGAAGATAGAATAAAGAAGAAAGAATAACAGATGTAAGGGAGGGGTCACAGGGAGGCTGGAGCCAAAAGGTTGTCGGTCTGTCACAGTGCTGTCGTATAGAGACAAACAGGCGATTTAGAGTCACCATTTAACCTAAACCTGCATGTCTTTGGATTATGGGAAGAAACCCATGCAGGCACGAGGAGAACATGCAAACTGCACGGCAGGTTCGAAACCCAGAATGTTCTTGCTGTGAGGCGACAGTGCTAACCACGGCGCAACCACGCCGTAACAACAAAAACCACTATATAGAGAGGTAATTACACCATGTAAATACAGCACATTGAATGCTACAGTCCAAAAGACAGGGGATGAATCACGTGCAGTTTTGTAACAGAACACAAACAAGACCATGTTTTTACCAGCAGGAACTTGTTTTTCACCATCATGATCAAAATGTTGGACATGAACAGTGTCAAAAACATTGTCCCCTACTGCTCAGCCTCACGTATCAAATTAAAATATTTAGGAACTGCACCATTGTACCACTGGAAGGCTTTTAGTCTGACTTTATCACTGACGTCAGCAGCTCACTGCTTGTTCGTAAGAATTTCAGTTCCCTTTTTCATTTGGACAGTTTTTGGCATTTGCCGTCTGCCTGACGTGTAAACATGTCAAGGGAGAGATGAAAGGAAAGAAAACCTACAAGTGAGCTGCTTACGTGAGGAGCTTCACGCATCAGACGCATGCTGAAAACCTCAGACCTCCAACATGACATCAAGACATGCCTCTAACTACACTGTTCCTCACACAGGCTCCAATCACGACTGCTCACAGCACGGTGCATATATCTGACCACGATGGAAATCCAACATCCAGCAGTCTGGTCTCAAGTCACGATCCGAGCGTGACCAACCATGAACCCCAGAGAGCACACACACACACACACACACACACACACACACACACAGCAAGAACAGTGTTTCCCATGAGCAATGAATTCTAAAGTTAGCAGTAAACAGTAAACATCAGGCCACATCTGCTCTTTTCTAGGATCAGTGAAATGACCCTGACTATCCATGACCTCTAACATTCCACTGCACTCAACACACACACACACACACACACACACACACACACACACACACACAGTGTGTCTGTAGTCCAGCTGGATATTCACACATTCAGGATGGGCCAACAGATTATAATTCTTGTTGTGCTGTATCAAATAATGTTGTCAAACAGTAAATAATTCTCATCGGAAATGTCTGTATGAGAAAAAAAAACAAAAAACAATTTATGCAGAAATCTCTATTTGAGATAATATCGAGGAAGAATGACCTTTGTAAACGCTTATTGATTTATTAGTTATGCTACATGTTGACTAATGACATATTTAGAGAATGAAGTCTAGAGTACAACAGTAAATCCTACATCTCCTACAAGGCAAAACTATGATTGTGACTGTTTACTCCTGTTGCACTGACTCAGTGATCTGTACGCGTTTCGAACAGACGTTTTATTGTGAACACAGACAGAGCAGTTGTAAAATATTGGAAAGGGAGACCTGTGAGAGACGCATTTAATCATCTACCTATATATTGTCATATCACCCAGAGCGTTAACTAATTAGCAGAGAAAAATACAGACTGACTGACCAATGGCGAATAAATAATATCTGGTTCAGACACATGTGGTCAGAGGTGAGTATTGGGGTATTCAGTGAACAGCTGGCGCTTGGTAACCCCTCTGTACAGCGGTCCGCTCTCCGTTAGTGGATCTATATGTGTCTCCACTGTCTCCTGGCACACAGACAACAGGTGTGTGTTTCCAACAGGCAGCGTCCTGTGATACACAGGGCTGGGAATAGGCTGGTGGAGGGCAAAGTCAAGGACAACTTGCCCCCCCCCTTTCCTTCATCCCTCTCCCAAAATCCCCTCACCTCCCTCATCCCCTTCTTTTTTATCTCCTCCCCCCTTTCAACCCTCCCTTCTCCCAGGACTCGGCAATACTGAAAGAATCATTCTGCAGTATTTTTGACCACATACGTCAGTATTGATGATATATTGATACACTGTTATGTTCATTTATGATCAGTGATTTCATCATTTACAGAGAACAACCCTTAAAAATGTGGATTACGAATATGCCTAAAAAATTTAGAAGGTAATATGACAATATTCAACTGTCCTGAAATACTACTATTAGTGTCAAAATATATAATCATAATTCATAATTTCACACCATGACTGCCAGGGGCTTTGTTCCCCTAGACGAGACCTGATCTCCCCTTTAAACAACAAAAATGAACTAATTTACAATCAACCATTACATTATAGCAAGGGTTTAAAATATTTGTTCATATTCTGGCCAACTGGAACAATTACAAGTATGATAAATTAGCTTTGAGCAGCTCCTGTTTGCGATGTACCCATGGATGTACAGACAAATATCACTGCATTAACTTTGATACTGAAGAAAAAGGTAAAAACGTGATGATTCTCAGTTCTTTTTTATGGTTCTTAAAAAGCAGATTTATGGGCTTTTAATCACGATGGACATCTGGGATAATAATATCCTCAGAGTGTAAATCACACTGCAGGGAGTGTGATTTTTTTATGCTCATGCTCAAAGGATTTTCAAGTAATCCTCAATTGTCTGTACGAGCTGTGTATCACAGGCTCTGCTGCTGCTACAACCGCTGACCATGTTGACAAGTGAGAAAGTCAGCGGACCAAACAACAACTAACTTCCTGTTGTTTCCAGAGCACCAGCATCACCTGTGCCTTTCACCTCACGTAGTGTCTCAGCCTCTCGTCCCTCCCTCTGTGCTCTCCTTCAGTTTATTACTGAGTGTCGATATGATGTCGAATAGATCAGTGAGATAGAAAGATGTTATGAAAAGAACGGACACTCTCCCCAGATGCCACCTCCTGCTGTGCAAAGACAGCTGATGACTTCAGGTCAGAGCCTCCCTTCACATCATTTCTGCTTCGCATCATGGCTGAGTATCCCGCCGCCTGTCTATCAGGTGAAAGTCTGCGTGAGGACGCAGTGCAGGAACAAGTCCACGGTCAAAACAAACAGACAAACAACCCAATCTCTAATCGGGCCCCTGCGTTCTGCCAGGTGTGGTGAATGACCTGAGCAGCCAGCCAATCAGCTTAGAGGATCTGTGTGAGCATATCTTACATCATCAGCCATCACTGGGACAAAGCTGTGGGCTCACTACGGCTCCATGACACCGACAGACTGATTAAGATGCTATTTCTGACTGACTGACTGTGTGTGTGTGTGTGTGCGAGGGAATCCTTCTGTCCTTCAAGTCAGAGATAGAGCCAATTAAGGACTTCCAGGAATATCTAAGAGTTGAAGTGCGTAGTTCAGCAGCAACTTGCATCTGTGTTGAATTTTAAGGCTTCACTGAGGCTTTGCAGCACATTTCTCATTTCTAGGGGACATCATGAGCCTGGAAGAATAGTTTCAAGGTGGTTTCTGAAATGCACTTTGTAGTAGATTTCTTGTTTAGGTAGCAACATTATTCAACTGAAGAAGAGGATGTCATATTTATTCCTTCCATAAGTTGTGCACTTCATTGTCTTCAACACACAGGATGGGTCTAAAACAGATAGCCGTGCATTATCATCCCTACCTGATCCACTTAGTCTTTGTAAACACTGTTCGAGCTGCAACAACTAGTCCATCAATCAATGAGATAATCAACAGAAAATTAATCAATAACTATTTTCATAATCTAATAATAATTTTGGACGTTTTTCAAGCTAAAATGCCAAACAAGCTGTTTCTAGCTTCTCAGATTTCAGGATTTGATGCTTTTCTTTCTCATACATGAGAATAAAGTGAATATCCTTTGGTCAGACGAAACAAGTCATTTGAGGACATCACCCTGGGTCTCTGGGAAACCTTGTCATTATTTTACAGGATTGCATAGACTGAATGATTGATCGATTAAATGAAAAAAATCATCTGCAGATTAATCGATAATGAAACATTGGCTGCAGCCTTAAATATCTTTCCATGGGTTAAACGATCTTACTTCAAAACCCTGGGCTTCCCTTGGTGTTGAAGCAACATTGAGTGTTTTAAGGAATTCATGAAACTAAAACTGCACCTTAAATAATACATTTGCTGCATGTCATCCTCTCTCTCTCTCTCTCTCTCTCTCTCTCTCTTTCTCTCTCCCCCTGCCATTTCTGCCTGTGACAGAAAAATTAAAAATAAATTAATAAACAAATGTGTAATTTACGATGGTTCATCCAAACCGACTGTTTATGTTTTCAGAAAGTTCTTTTTCTCACTTGAACTTCTTATATGATCTGCTCTACAGCTTGGGGTGTTACTGTTGCCGTCGCTTATTGCTGTTCGAATGTACAGTATACAGCTAAACTGAGTACACCCCTGTGCAATGTCACTAAAATGTGTAGCTCCATACTATTAACAACAGATGGCGCAGTGGACGACGCCACGCACAATTCGCTATTTGCGTAACCTTGCATTGAAAAACAGACAGGTAAGTGCTTCTGACCTGGCACATGATTATCAGTGGAAATTGTCTGACCAGACTGTGTGAAGGACGCTGCGTGAAGTCAACTTCTATGGATGGCATCCAAGAGGAAAACCATTACTCATAGACCTGCAAAATTAAACTTTGAAAAGAGGCTTGATGAGTGTGTACAGCACATTCTTTGGTCAGATGCAACCAAAATAAAATTGTTTGGGGTCCAGCATGTTTGCTGTGGACCTGGCCAGGACCGCCAGAGTGACAGCACAGGGTCAGCAGAGAAACATAGAGGCGGACGTGTGCTGACATGTAGCTGCAGGAGTGCATGATATTTATAGATGGCACTATGAATTTAAGTTTGCACACCCAAATACTGAATGAGAAGACGACTCTCAGTCTCAAAGAGCTTGGCAGGAGAAACATTTCCCAACATGTAAATGATCCCAAACACACTGCAAAAATCACACAGGTGTTTGTAAAGAGGAAAAGAAAGTGAAGACGATGACCTGACCAAGTATGTCCCCTGACATGAATCCAATACAACACCTCTGGACTATTTTAAAGCTGAAGGTAGAGCAACAAAACCGCTTCAGTAATGGGTTATTGCAAGTGATCCTGAGCAGAGATACACTCAGTCTTGTTGAAATCTGTACATCAAACAGAATCAAAGTGAAGAATCATCTGGGTCACTGTTCAAAAGTGACAAACACCAGGAGAGAAAACAGGAGACAGGCCTAAACTGTCTTGAGACACAAAACACATAACTAAGACATCTCTGGTTTGAGTCCAACCCAAGACATTTGGTACATGTCTGAACTCTTCCTCCATATTGTGTGTTTCCTGTTTCACTGCTCAAACTATCCAAGAAAGACAAAATGCCAAAAAGTCTTAAAAAACATCTGGCAGAATAAAAACAAATAATCAGAACAAAGATGTTTTCATTAGATTAATCTGCCTATAATTTCTCGATTAATCAATTACTTGTCCATAAAATATTCAAACTACTGAGAAATTCCACAAAGCCTGAAGTGATGTTTTCAAACTTCTCATGAAGTCTGAGAACCAGACCCAAAAATGAGAAATGGTTTGACAGAGAAAAACACTGGATGTTCACAGGTGAGAGTGGACTTGATGTGCTGACACAGAACAAAGACACCTGCATTAAAACCATCTGAGGTAATCAGATTATAATCTATCAGAGGTCAACCACATCATCCACACACGTGCACATTTACTCAACATGTGGCCACAGACACATTAACACATCGACTAGAGCTGAACTGGAACACAAGGGCCTCACACTGGGAAGTCTGGGTAGTGACCAACAGTTTGTGTGTATGGAATATATACGTATCTATATATATGGATTCCAACCAATCAGAACTTCGTAGGCAGGATTAAGAGTGGTGAGGCCAAAACCAGAAAAATGACAACAACAAAATGATGACAAGCAGATGAGATGCATGTAGCTGTTTTACATCATCTTAAAGAAATATGAAATCAACAGATTTCTTCAGCTGACATGACAAACCTCTCAAATCTCAGGGGGGAAGGCCAACACGTCATCATCATCATCATCATCCTCACCCTCACCCTCATCATGATGTCTTAACTCAGCAGCTTGTGTGTATGTTATTGCTAAGTGGTTGCATTAGTGAAGCATGACCATGTTGAATGGTGCTAAATAAGGGCTGGAGGTTGCTACTGCTGACACGCGCTGTAATCATGGGAATCACACAAACATGTAGAAAAACACAAGGTTCAAGCAGGGCACAGGTGATGTAGAGGGAGAGACAGAGCCACGTTTACATGTGATAGATAATTGATAATTAATTATGCGATCAATACCAGTGCCAGTTATGTTTCTACTTTTTCGGGCGGAATAGGAATAAAAAGGAGACGATGAAGGAAAGGAGGAGGTAATTAAGAGGAGGTTGGAAAAGGAAAGTGAAAATGAAACTGGTGTCTTCAAATATCTTTTTTTTGCTAAACCAACAGTCCAAAACTCAAATACGTTCAGTTTATTATAATATAATACTGATATAAGCATCAAATCTTCATACTGGGGAAGCTACAAACATCAAATTTGGAAGATTTTTGCTTGATTATCGATTAATTTTCTGTCGATCAACAGAAGTATTTATTAATACTTGCAGCTCTAAAAACAAAACAACTAAGGAACAGACCAGAGGGGGAAATGAAATGGCAACGAAGAAAAAGTAGTGAGTATGTGTTGGTGATAGACACAAGGAGACAGGGAAGGAACGAAGGAGGTAGTGGAGGAAGAGAGATCCAGTTCTGTCTCTGTGTCATGCGGCCCTGTGGGACGTAAACCCCAAACACATCTGTCAGTCTCAAAAATCACAAACTACGACTGGGGAAAACACAAAAACACTCACACAGCTGCTGCCAATGTCCCCTGACAGAGCTGAACAGCTGCTGAGCAACACACACACACACACACACGCACACACGCACACACGCATACAGACACACACACAGACACGAGAACAATTCGTCCTATCAACAATTGTCTGGGTGACACAACAACTCAGATCAGTCAAAACAACTACCAAGATCACACATGTCTACCATCTGGGTTCCTTTCTCACCACACACCTAAGACTCTGGAGTTACCATAGCAACCAGAACTCACAACATATCAGTCAGCTGATAGGACTTGCACGTCGATGGGGCACATATACTTAAATCAAGTGTGGAGTTTTTGATCGCAGCCATGGTGTAAAAATGTTTCTAATATTCTCCCCCCAGATCATATTTGCAAATGGGATTTTAGAGACATTTCTCAGTATTATAGGAAAATGAGAGCTGTAACTAATGATTATTTTCATTATCAATTAATCTGTCAGTTCTTTTGTCCAAAAATTATTCAAAAATAATGAAAAATGCCCAGGTGAGGTCTTCAAATGTCTATCTTTGTCCAAAACGCAAAGTTATTGAGTTTAAAATGATATAAGACAAAGAAAAACAGTAAATCTGCACATTTGAGAAGCTGTAACCAGGAAGTGTTTGGCATTTTGACTCGGAAAAACGACTGAAATTAATTCTTGATTATCAAAATAGTTGAGCTCTACTCAATACAATGTAGTTCAGATCAATACTACTGCACCACAGCAAACTACAGCCTCAAAAATAAACATATAGTTAGGACATATAGTGGGACTGCATTAGATTTCACAGGTCTACCTAATGAAGTAGCCACTGAGTGTACAGACATGGCAACAGGCATCTGTGGAAGGAAACTTCAAGAAACTGAATTTCTGCTGCTGATGTGGAGAAACTGCAGAAAGCTCTGTGTGACTCTGTTTGTGAATACATTATTAGGGGCTCGTTTTCAACATGCACATATTATTCCTTTTTTAGCTACAAGATGATTATTTCCTGTCATTGCTTCATGGTGGGAATACTTTTTTATTTATGTGATACTGTCATCTGATTTCTTCTATAAAGACTTTCTATTCATCGGGTCACCTCAGGGCTGCACCGTCTGAATATGAAGAGGCTACACTGAAAATTCATAAAGCAATTTCTGCTCATTTTATTTTTATTTTTTTAACAGTAAGTATTTCTTAGAAGCCATGTTTTATGACCAGCATTGAGCATTAGTTTTCATAAAGTCCCGACTATGCGTGTGTGAATGTCTTCTTTCGGACTGTGTTGGGATCCTGTAGGAGTAACCATATTTGTGGGACCAAAAAGCCAGACTTAAGCCCAAAAGTAGCCAGCTAACTTACAAATCCTTCTTCAGGGGACTTGTCCAGGGTTAAATAATCTACACTGACCCATTCATACCAAAGGCTATATGCAAGACTTTCCGAGGTCCTTGCTTTAGACAGAATGAATGGAGCAGAAGCAGAAGCACTGCAGATGTTGGTTGGTTGCCTGGAAAAGGCCAAATTATCAAATTATAGACTAACGGCTAAATTATACTTCAGCGAGCTGACAGAAGTTTGCCCCATCATTTTTTATTTATAGTTTGGCGACAGTATACGCTGGTTTCGTAGCGACAGACACTGAGTCCGGCTGAGGTTTGTTTACATTCCGTAAAAGAGAACGCAGTAACAGAGGACAAAAAGTTGGCGAGTTTGGAGGAGGCCATTTTTAATCTCCACGTTAAGATGACAAAGGGATAAGAATGGTCGAGGTGCGTCCCCTGCATAGAACAAAATTTACCTCCGATGCTGTATCGGCACCAATACTACTACCTTCTTCAAATACTTTACACTGTCATTATAACACTGAAACAATACCTCTGTATAAATCTTCCAAGTGAAGCATAACTAAAATTTGAACAGGCCTAAAAAGAGTGTGTCAGTTCCACACTGTGAGGTGGAGAATGGAAAAAGAAAAGTGAAAACAAGTAAATGTGATATAAAACAGAGAAATGCAGAAAATCCTGACATGTTAAGCTGGGACTACTTAATGGCATTTTTGATTGAAAAATGACATAAACAATTAATAAATTATGCAAATAATATCCGATTATTTTTCTGATGAGCGACTTATTGATTAATCAACTAACATTTGCCACTAACTTTGCCGTCTAACTTGCACGGGTGAATACTGACACATCTGTGAAAGGTTGATGTTGGCTGATAACATCAGCCTGCGATTTATTGGTCAGGCACAGGTAATGAATTCAGCATCAGGAGACAAGAAGTGAAATCGCGCAGTGACCAGCACCAACCCCGCCATCTCTTGACAGCTCTGGCACATGGTTATGATGGCGTCAGTAACTTTCCACAAAAGAAAAAAATGCAGGTACACTAAAAGCACTGACGACATCTGATGTCAAAACTGTCAAATCGGAATCATTTATGTCTGAAAAGAATGTCACACAATGGTTTTGATTTTTAGTAGTAGTAGAAACCAGGCTTTCGCACACAAACAGCAGAGTTGTTGTCACTGACATGGGATAACCGACTCCAGTTAAATCCTTGTTTGGAAACACTCACAACAGACCCCAAACATTGGAATACATTTTTTCCTTGCCTCAGTTTGTGCCTTTAATGTATCGTTATTATATATGTGTTACAGAGTTATAGAGGTGCACATCTGTGTACCTAACACTGTTCTGAAGGTAAATTCAAAAACCTCAAAAAAATAAAAAGGATTACTTTTTAAGTTGCAATTATATCTTCCAAGCAAGTAGCAAAATCTCTGTCTCTCTCCTTGCTCATAAAACTAAATTAAATGTAAAATCTTATCACTGTGTATGTTAACAAAATATAAAACATGATAAAAAAGTAATACTGATAGAGTTAAATACAGAAGATAATAAATATTTTTTAATTTTGATCCATGTTGAACAAATTTAGTAGGGACATATGTTGTTTCAATGCATTTTGAGAAATGTAAAAACTGATGTTATCACAATACACAAGAGGCCAACTCTAGGGCTTAATTATCATGTAATAATTCTGCAGCTACCATAATTATTACTGTCTTGAAGCAAACTATATTCTATTGAAATTTCTCGTGATTACAATCCCAAACTTTTGAGTATGGAGAGCTGGACACATGCCCTTGATATAAACTGATGATGAGAAGAACCAGGCACACACAGGGGAAGTGAACTTTTTTCTTTCTCATAAAATGTTGATAATACTGTCATACAGTTATCATCAAGCACAAGTGAACCCAGCTAACTGGTGTCAGCAGGATATTTAGCATTGCATACAGGCCAAAACACCATCACAACCTCAGTGAAGCCACCAGTCACTCCCACTATGACGGATATCAATCTGTAAAACCACAGAGGTGCCTCAGTAGGCAGTGACTTTATTTACTAATACTATGGTCAATGTGGAGCAGCATGATAAGGCAGTCCTGCGTCAGTAGTTTGACAACAAATAAACACGAGTAGCAGCGTGGTTATCATCACACCCAGTGTAGATGAAGCTACCTTATAAAACCTGGTCAAACCAATCAAACATCTACTGTCACCATGCCATGCAGTGACCACAAGCTAATTACTAATGATAACATGCCACAGTACATTACACCAGGCAATCAATCTGACCTTAATTATATTTACACCGAGCTAGCTTCAAGCTAATGAAACTTTTGGGGATCCACCGCTTAATATTGAAACATAACCAAGCCCAGGTTCCGGCGTTAACCAGTTAGGCAGTGTTGCAGTGAAATGATAGCGGTGGTGATGTGACTAGCTGCCACATAACACGTTTATAGACTCTTAGGTACCATGTTAGTTAGCGTTAGCTGTCAGACTGGCCAGCTTCTTGACCTTAGCCTGACAACACGCTAGCTGGCTAAGTCTGCTACCCTCATCTTAAATCAGCTTTGAATGGAAAAAAAACTTCATACTGCTTTGTGTCATTAAACACCCCGTTCCCCTCTCTTCTTTTACTGCAGCTCTCTGTCCCGGACACTGGTGGAAAAACACCAGCGTTAGTTCGACTCTAACCGCCGTTAAAGTAGCCGTGCATGCTAACGCGAGCTAACTAGCTAACATCACGGTTTGACGTTACGCAGTGTCTCCAGTTACAGACACCGAGCTGTCACAGTAACCACATACCTTCAGGATCACCGGGTGGACAGTGAGCTGACTTCGCGGAGTTCACGGTGGATGTGCTTCAGAGACGGGAGAGGTTCATGGATGTCAGTCCCCGGTGTCCAAACTCATTAACGGCGGAAAAAAAACATCCCGGAGGCTAACGTCATTACAGTGAAAGCTCACGCAGCCTGTTTGGCTTTTACGCTTCATTTACTGGAGTGCGAGCCTCTAGCGCCACCTAGCGTCTACAGCTGGGTCCACCTTCTTCACCCACCTCTCCCCCCACCTGCAGGAGGACCTTGTTAAACCGGGTTTCACGCTTCCATGTTGGACTCACACACCAGTAAAGCCCGGTGCTGTGTTTCCGCTATCCGTAACCCAGCCAGTTGTCCTCTGAAATGCAACGTGATGCAAATCACTGGTGGAAAATAACTAGGAACTTTGGTGAGGACATGTTTTGTCTAATGGAACATGTTTTTGCTGCTATAATTTTCCTGAAACTGGACTTATATCATGACTTTTTTACTCTGATATCTCACAGATATTTTGCTTTAAAGAAAAAAAAAAAAAAAAAAAAAAATATATATATATATATATATATATATATATACCGTTTATTTGACATTGTCATGTAATCATGTAACAAGAAAATAAATGTATTAAAACCTGTCGATCGTGCTTCATTGTTTGACAGAGCCACAGCGATGCTCACACCTATCTTTAAATCATGTCAAAAATATTGTATTGTTTTTCATTCAGTTCCTCAACTTATTGCAAGATGTCAACATGACATGGGAACTCACCTGAGAGCCTGCAGCTCACCTGACTGCTGCTGAGAGGATTTTCAGAATAAAATAATGCCTGACAAAAGTAAACAACTCCGCTTTACATATGCATGTACAACGTTTTCATTGGCGTAAGACGTAGGCCTATAAAGCAGCTTCCAATCAAAGTACTCAAGTAAAGTACAAGTACCTCAAAATTGTACTTAGTTGTATGCAAACATTTAGACACCCCTGGGAAAATACTTCTTTTTCAAAAATTGGTTGATTTTTGTAAAGTGAAAAGAAGTAAATACAATCCATGTAGCAAACAGACATAAACATTTTTCTTTCTGCAAATATATCTGACATATTTTATAGGTCCAAATTATTGCATAGAACTGTAAGTACTACTACTACTACTACTGATTGGTTTTCTGTATTTTCAACAGTTTTTACAACATTAAGAAAAATAAAGTATATTGTCAGTCTTATCCTTAAATTGTGCTCACGTTAATAAAGTGAATTTACATTTTAAAAAACAAAAAAACAAACTGCGAGCCCTTATTTTGAAGTCTCTGTGAGCGGATGTAGTGAATTCAAGTGTGCGGTGTTGACACCGTTTGCGCGTTTGTTGCCACCGTGTACCGAGCTGACAGCGGCTCGTGTGACACCATGGATAACACACACACACACACACATAACACACACACACTACCGCTACTGCTGCTCTATAAAACCCCAGACACTCACACACACACACCGACACACAAACACACAGCGAGCTCTTTAGTGCGGAGGAGAAACTTTCTACCTGAACCATCATGGGCGTCATCATCTCACGAATCTTCTCCAGGTTCACCTCGAAGACACCCGTCCGGATTTTAATGGGTGAGATCTGATTTCAGCAGTAACGTTGTTAACAGCTTATCTGCGTTTTTTTAAAGATATTATAAAGTCTTAATTTTTATTTAATGAAGTGTTTCAGAAATTAAATGTAAAGTCTTAAACTGGTCATGAAAGATTTTTTGTCTGTGAGTTTAGCAAAAACGGTATGGAAACTGGTTAATCCATTCATTTGGCTTCATATAGAGGTCGTGTTTATTGATTAGTTAATTAATTATATTACTAGGGATTATTTTTATATACAGCTGGAAAAATACAATATAAATTTCCATAAAATCATGAACCTGGTGAATAATTCTGGGCCTTATACCTTCAGTGTGATCATGAAAGAGGTGTTAAATTACATTTCTATGTGGTATTAAAAATGTCTTTAATCTAAGTTAGTGAATACTTTAGAAACCCTGGTTAACCAGTGGAAATTAATAACTTTATTATGGTAACATTTTATCATTAGTGTTGTTAAAAGTAGTGATAGTTGAGGCACTACTGTGATAACAGTATGAATAGTCTTTTCTTTGTTTATTTGTGTTGTTATTTATCTTTTTGTGTCGTCTGAAAACTGTTGTGTAAATAAAGTTATCTGTAGCAACATGACAGTAGTATTAATCTATTACTCTTACTTTGACTTGTGATATTTTACAAAAAAAAGACATTTTAAGACGTCACCTCAGGTTCTGAGAAGCTGTGATGGGCTATAGATGGATCTATATATCACCGTTGTCTGTTTTGTGTGTGTGTGTGTGTGTGTGTGTGTGTGTGTGTGTGTGTGTGTTACTGCAGTGGGTCTGGATGGAGCAGGTAAAACCACACTGCTGTACAAACTGAAGCTGGCCGAGGTCGTCACCACCATCCCAACCATTGGTCAGTCTGTCTGATGTCTTTATATTAAAGCACATATGTAATATATAAATAACACAAATTCATAATTCATAAAATAAACTGTGTGTGTGTGTGTGTGTGTGTGTGTGTGTGTGCGCGTGCAGGTTTTAATGTGGAGACAGTGGAGTATAATAACATCAGTTTCACAGTTTGGGATGTTGGTGGTCAGACTGTCATCAGGCCTCTGTGGAGACATTACTACACTAACACACAGGTAACACTTCTACTCGGCTGTTACATAGTTAGGACAGAAACAGGACATGTGCAGTGATGTGTGTCTGTCTCTGTCTTCTTCAGGGTTTGATATTTGTGGTCGACAGCAACGACCCCGAGAGGATTAAAGAGGCTGGAGACGAGCTGCACAGGATGGTAACAGGCTTTTCTCTGAAGTGTTTCCACACTCCTTTATTCATCAACTAATACACACACACACACATACACACACACACACACACACACACACACACAACATCAGCTTTAGTCTTGCAGTACAAAAGATAGAAACTTATTGTGAAAGTCATTAAAATCATTCAGAGTCAGTTCAGGTTCATATTCTCCTTCCAGACACCCCGCCAAATTAAATTAAATCAAATTAGAGGAGGACATTTCTGACTCGTTTCTTATGCTCCAAACTTTCCTGTTTCCTCACCACGTTTATGTTTGTGCGTTGCAGTTGGAGGAGGACGAGCTGAGAGGCGTGGCCGTTCTGGTTTTCGCTAACAAGCAGGATTTGCCCAGAGCCATGTCTGTCATTGATGTCACCACGGCCCTGGGCCTATCAGCGATCTCACAGCCGGTGAGTGACAGATCCACCTGTTTTCTTCTCATGTGTTGTCATCTTAAATACACTGAAAGTAACTCGTTCTCTTCAACTGAAGTCGTAAACACGCACTGACACAACGACAGCACAGATTGATCAGAACTTCAACTGTTCACTCACCTACAGCGACCTCTGCTGGCAGAGAGACGCAGCAGCAGGGTTTACAACAAACTAAACTACAGTTTAAGTTTAACTACAGAGTTTAAGAGACCATATGATTATTTTAATGGTTTTGAATGGTTTTGTCCTTCTGTGTGTCTGTGCAGTGGTATGTCCAGTCGTCCTGTGCCGTCAGTGGTACAGGTCTGGTCGAGGGTCTGGACTGGCTCTCCCACCGGATCCTGAAGCAGTAGGAGCTGAAGTGAAGCTCTGGATTGTTCCTTTTCCTGCTGAGTCTTCAAAGACAAAAGGCTTTCTTCTGTGAACTGAGCCGAGACTGTGAATCCAGCAGAGACACAACAAAATGATCCCACATACGTTAAATCCAGCTTTCCGCAAAGACATTTTAGCGCTGCGTTCAAAAGCACGTAGGAAAACCCTGTAGATCCCAGCTCTTCCAGAAAACACACTACAGATTGTACCATGTTCATGGCACATTAAAAGAATCATAAAGATGGGGTGAAATGTCAGAGCAACAATCTGAGACTAGGGAATTACATTTATTAACTTAAAATGAACCTGCAGCAGGTCATTTTAGCTTTCAGTTTTCAAAAACAGATCAATTTTATCACCTCAAACAGAGCTTCAGGCTTTGAGTTGTTGTCCCTGCCATCAGAAAGTCGAGAAGAGTCGATGATAAGGAGCTAAGGAGATAAGGAGCCACTGACGATGTCAAAACTGTTTATACTTCCAACAGGTCGAAGACAGATGTAATGTTTTAGACCCGTGCTTTCAAACCTTTTGAGCTTCTTATGGCTCAAAATAAAGTGACGTCTACTCGTGTGAGGTCATGACCTTAATGTGGACATGAGAGAAGGATTTTCCGTCTGTTTCATTCGAAAAAATAGAGAAAAATCAGATCTATCACATTATTTTGTGTCACACAGGTTTCTGGTCATCCCATAAATATTTGTTTTTGACAGGCAGGTGGGTCATTTTTATGGGAAACACATCTGAACTGCACTGATTATTTTCATCTTTTCATCTGTTGAGGGATTGTAAGCATTAACATAAAATGAATCTGTCATTAATGATGTTAGGCTTGAAATAAACTTAATGACTTCTTTTATAAGTCAATTATATGTTTCCTGTAACAGTTTCTTCGTCACATGAAGAAACACATGATTAAAACTGCCCTGCTGGTTTTGTTGCGTAAATTTAAAGACTCTTTTTTTTACGTGTTGCTATTTGAATAATCAGCTGAGATTCTTTTCTGTCGCTTCACATGTACAGTAAGTCAATATTATTTATTGATCATGTTCATATTTTTCTTATATTAAAGTTTTTAAGGTGGCCAGTTTGTGTGTTTGTTTGTTTTTAAATACATGGATTGTGACATAGTTAAAGTAAGTTGTAAAAAATAGAAATTAGAATATAAATCATTATATTGAGTCGGGACTGTGAGGGGGACAGATTAAAGTCCATCTTCATTATGTGTGATCAGTGAAGGGTGGTGTAGAGTGTGAGCCGCTCTAAAAACCACGACATTACAACATCCTCCAAACGTTAACACACATTCATAAGTAAACTGAACCCGCAGAGCAGCAGCTCGAGTTCCCCATGACCAGTCGTTGACCTCTGACCCCCGCACACTGTTCATGTTGATGCCTGTAAGAGTGTCGGACACTTTATTTAACACTCTATAATTACGTCTTAGAAATGATGGTGTTATAGATCTTTCTATTGATTTAGATTACATTTTTCTATCATGTATTTTTTGGGGAAGGTAAAAAACAGTTTTCAGTTTTCAGAGACAGAAACTCCACAAAGAGTTTTCTAGTCTTCTTTCTTTAATGATACTCAATGGCATAAAGCTTGGAAAATATTTTATAAACAAAATATATATAAATAACGAGAAAGTGTCGTGTAAAATACAACATAGAATTATATTGTAAAATGATCTTAAAAATCTGAATTTATCCTTTTCCATGTTTTGTTTCATTTTGAGGACGATATGATACTTGGAAGATATATTCACAAAGAAAATGGCAAAATTCAAAGTGTAAATTTTATGTTTTGTATAAAAAAATTTACGTAACCACAGAAATGTTGATAGGAAAAAGAATAATTGAGAATTTATATATTTCAATTAAATATTGATTTTTTTATATCTAAATTTGTCAGACTAATGTTAATAATGAACTTTCATACACAAATATAACAATAAACTGTGCAAACATGAACATAAACACAAAAATCCACTTAGTTCTGTTCTTGATTTACACCTGTAAAACTCCCTGCAGCTCTTGTAGCTGAAGGAGGTTCGTTTGATCCGGAAACATCAGCAGACTGACTCAGGCGGGTGGAGTTAGTGCTTTATTTATCACTGAAAAGCCTTTTTTTATTAATCATGACACTGGAACATCAATCACTGAAACGTATTTACAGTTCAACATCGTCGATCCTGTCGTTAAAGTGCAGCTCCATCGACTCGAGTCCGTCACCTGGTTACAGCAAGAAAACATCCTCCCAAAAAAAAAAAAAAAACAACCAAAAAATAAATTTTTTATTAGTAACAGTTGATTTAGAGACGTCTTCACCCCGTTAACTTCCCCACAGGCGACTGAAGAGGTTTTGTCTGTTGTGCATGCAATGTCTATGATCCTGAAACTGAAGCTTATTCACTTCATTTTCCTACAGATAATCAATCACTCTGAATAAACGCTGATTAATGAATCAAACCTGTGAGAAGCATTAAAAGGCCTCTAGCATTGTTTCAGATTAACATGTGTTAAAGCACGGATCAATACTGTGATGTCAGGAGAGACACACAGGCTCGGCTGGTTATTTGGCAGAGCAGATGGAGGACTGCATGTCGGCATGGTTCCTACGGTTTTATATATTTAGATGCCAAAAATGTGACATTTCTTCACAGTTTACTGAATGAATAAAATGTATCAGCTCACCAGAGAAAACCAAAAGTTGACACCAAAATCTTTACTTCTTTCCAATCTCAGCTTCCTTTTATCAAACTGTCGTCAGAAGCAGCAAAAGTGAGGAGACCGATTGATCAGGTTTGTGCTTTAGTTGACAGATCTCCAACTTTTCCCAACGTCAGACCAACGTTTCTCAATAGGCAAACGGACAAAGACAAGAGCGAAGCATCGTTGGCTCACCTTCGTGGCCTAAAATCTAACTGGTGAACGGTAAATGTTTCTCATTAAGGAGCGTTACTTTCATGCAATTATTCATTTTGTAAGAGGCAGCAGTTGCAGAGAAACTCTTCAAATTACATCAATTCAAAATACAACTTTCTTTTTCACAACCTCTGGGTCTGTTTGGCTTCAGTCATGACAACATGCTAAAAACACACTGCGTACAAAGTGCATGAAAAGCAGAGGATGCTGGACTGACGACGGCTGATGATTCAGAAAAAGAACAAAGTTCATATTGGCACTGAAGCCGTTCAGTTGTTAGGGCACAGGGTATTTTCACTGTAGCTAAATCAGAGTTGACCTTTGACCTCGGGGGGGGGGGGGGCAAATGTTTCATTCACAGCGACTATGATGACAGGTAAGTCACATCTCAAACTCAAAAAACCTGTCACACTGTTGCCCAACCTGCATTCACGTTACAGGCTGTTGATCAGTGAAGTTCAGTCAGGATAACTTCAGCAGGTAACGTGAGTTTAACCTGACATGTTGTCACCACAGTGAGTCCAGCTGTGAGTGATCTTTCTGTTTCAGTCTTCAATGCCACGTATGTCTTTGAATAAAGTCGCAGCAAGAGTTTCTGTGTTTCCACATCACACACAGTCAGTAAGTCTAACGCCTGCTGACATCTGGGCTACATTTGGTTGAAAAGTTAGTTTTGTTTTAGACAACTAAGTTACAATTCAGTCTTACTTGTAACTGTAATATATTCAGTGGGATTAAAAAGTCTGAGACCACCTTCTCAGACCGTCTGGCCCCACTGTTGGCTTGTTGCAGCTCCTAATTATTATTTTAAATGTCTTATGCATCATTTTCCTACATTTCAGCGTGAAGTATTTGGTATTTTTGAAAGCTTTGGGATCTTCACTAGAATTTAAAATTGAGTGTAGTAGTATTTAAACCACAGTTACACTGAATGTGATGTGAAGATGCCCTTGACAGAAAAACATCAGAATATGACCAATGTTTACCTCACGTGCATTTCAATTATGACTCAAGTCTGTCAGGAGCAAAAGCTGAAGCAGTTTTATTTTTAGCCACGACCACGATTCCTGACCTTAATTAAGTTCTTGTGCCTAAATTTAACGAACCTTTAACCAGAGGTGGCAGGTCATTTTGTACCAGTGATTTTTAACTGTTTATCAAGGCACTGAAAAAGGAATATCTGAGTCTATCTGGACGACAACGACGAACAACACGTTTTGGCATTTAGTTTGAAGCAGCAACCAAATGTCACGTCCAACCCAGTGAAGCGTAATTTGAATTTAGACGTCTCGAGAGTCTTTTGACCAAATCTACGTTGACTCGCTGACGGTTTAGATTTCTGGATCTGTTCCTCTTCACCGTCCACGCTGCCGCTGCACCTTTCACCATTCGTTTATTGACATATCGATCACATGACTGATCAATGTACTGTATTTAAAGAAACTGGAATAAAGGTCGGTGTAGTGGAGAAGAGTCCAGCGACCTGTTTTAATTTTGATGCACTGGCTCTGTCTTGTTGACCTGAATAAAGTGGTCATAATGTCACTGTGACGTAAGGCTGCAATTATTATTATTATTATTATTATTATTATTATTATTATTATTAATCAATCTGCGGATTATTTTTTAGATTAATTGTTTGTCAATTAAAACATCTGAAAATTACAAACCAAAAAATACCGACTCAAGACTGGGCGTTATTCTTCATCCTGTGGTGAAATGAACGAAAACTAGTGACCGTCTGAAGGAAGATGAGTAAAAAGGTCAGCCGATGAACACATCACAACAGGAAGTACTCTTCAAAATAAGACTCCCTGCTCGCTCTGTCTCCTTTTTCTTCTTCTTCTGTTGTTTTAGAGCATCGTATGTCTCGTGTTTTACCAACAACACTGACAGAGAAAACAGCTGAGGTTCCTCAGTGCCAGAGTGAGACACTGACACCGTCCAAATCTGCACTCTGTGTTCCCTCAGGCTCCTTCAGATCCTGGTTCATTATTCCTCACGCTGTTCTGCTTTATATCCTCTGTCGTTATTCTTAGCTCTTTTTTTTTTTTCTTTATAAAATAAACATGTAAAACAGAAACTTACAGGTTAATCTATATTTTTTTGTCCTTTTCTGGATAGCGGAGCCGGTATAAAAAGCAGCGTTTTTACACACAGAATAAAACACCAGTCCGTGGCGAGATGTTTCCTCGCCACTCCTCCTCCTCCTCTTGCAGTGTGGGTGCATTTAGTTTATCCTCCGTTTTCAGAGTGACAGGCTCCACCACAAACTTCAAACAGAGTCCAGCAGAGAGGGAGCGCATGTTTTTCAGTCCCAGGCAGCCCGGGTGGGCAGGTGGTGTTCCCCCTCCTCTGATTCCTGAGCTGCTGCTTCAACAGTACCAGCTAGGACCAGCCTGGGAGGTAAAACATGCATCCTCTGCGTGTCGTTAGGCTTCAGACTCGCCCCTCTTCTTCCCTTCCTCCCCAGCGTCGCTGTCCTCTGATTGGCTGTTGCTTAGCACTAGGAACTGTCCGTCAGGGGCAGGCGGGTTGGCAGGGCGACTAGAGGCGGCGATCAAACGGCTCTGCTCCTCCAGATCCTGAAAAGACAAGACTGAGTCATGCTTCAAAATAAAGGAGGTTATGTTACCGAGCCGTGTACTGCAATCATTGTCAGTGACCTGGAGCTCAGTCATTCAGCAGTCTCTCGTCATGTTAGCATTCAGTAAAGACTTTACTGCTCGTCACGATCGTGAACCTCAGGCAGGCCGATTTCTCTGTCTCCGATTTCTCAGTTTCTCCCGTCTTCGTTTCAGCCAGAAAAACAAGATTTTAGACGAGGAGAAATGTAGGAAACATCCTCCCATAGCACTGTCATTACGGAACTTTATAAAAATTATTTTCCCTTATAATATTTGGCACCAGAGATCGTGTTGGTTTAATGAAAGCGGTCCAGGCTTCTGGCAGGTTACTACAGGTCAGCACCCTGTCCAACCGTGCACAGGTATTTTTCTAAAGCTTTTTCTGTGTTTTAGCCTCTTTTAAGGTTTAGGTCACTTTTCAGAGTTAAAGGTTAAAGGTCACCTTCTCTATCTGTCTCTGCTTGCTGAGTTCCTCCTGCTGCTTCTCTTTGGCCTTGTCCTGCTCCTTCCTCTTCTCCACCGCCTTACGGTCCTGCACGAGAAAAACATCAACAACACAACAACATAATTAACATCCACAACATCTGGAGGAACCATTACCATCCCCAAACTGTGGGGGAGTTCGCTTTAGCTTCAGCATAATGGAGTTTTAAATGAGTCTCACCATCTCAGAGTGGAAGGCTATCTGCTTGGCCAGACCGATACTGTCACAGATCTGCAACACATGAAGGAGACAGACAGGTCAGACAGACAGAGACAGACAGAGACAGAACAGAGTAGAGACAGAGACAGAGACAGAGAGACAAACAGATGAACAGGACCTTTTCTCCATCGTTGTTGGACTCGAAAATGTAGCAGACGGCTCGGCTGTCTCCCCGCCCACTTGCTGACTGCAAAACGAAGCCAAACAGCCTCTTGTTGTCCTGATGGGACGAACACTGAACCACACTGGACAGAGGGAACTGCAGCAGGAGGAAGGGAGAGAAAGAAGGAGGAGGACAGAGAAGGCTTAAATTTAGGAAGATGGGGACTGGAACCAATTATAAATCCTTAAAAACATGTCTGAAACCAAAACAAGGATCTAGTCTATTGAGACAGATCATCTTACCCTGAGTCGTGTGACCTGTGTCTGAGGATCAATAAGCCTGAAAAGAAAAGTTCACATGTTAAACTCAAAGACTTTTTCGAACTGATAACACGTTATCAGTTCGAATCACTGTTATGAACTTTTTTATGTGTAAGGAAAAATTTAATTTTTCTAATCTGCAGCTTGTCATTAAATAAACCATTTGATTTTTATGGCTCCATGACCTTTCCTGGAGCGCCACCCTCAGGACAAACTTTTAACTCCACCCTGCTCAGGTTCTAAGAAGAACTTAACGTTCCTTTTCTTGTTATGTTCACGATCAGTGCATGTGCGTCCTTGTGCGTGAAACAAACAAAATGGGGACCTACTCAAAATAAAAAACTGCTCCACAGAGCGACAAGAGGTCAAAAACTGTTCTGTCCAACACATTCATGTTGTAGTTGTAATGAACACTGCCGTCTCTAGGGGGCGCTACTGCGACTGAGACACTCACACACACACACACACACACACACACACACACACACATACTTGAGGCAGTCGCAGGTGACCAGCAGGTGTGACTCGGTCATCCTGAAGATGTTGTGGATGGCTCTGGCGGCCAGGATCTGTCTCATGGTCTCAGAGATGACGTCTGCTGACTCGGCGCTCCTCACCTCCATGGAGCCCAGGAAGCGAACGATGAAGAGCTGGTGGAGGATCGAGTCTGGACAACACGGACACAGGAAACAAACACAGGGATATCTCAATTTGATTAAAATTGGTCTGAAATGTATTATTGTAATTATTATTATTAATGTTGTTAAATTATAGTAAACTACAAGAGTCAAGATTAGAAACATCTTTACAATATATAATACAAATAAAATAGTTTTTTTTCTAATTCTTTGCCAAACATTACAATATAAAATATAAGATAAGAGTAAAATATTAGTCAACAAACAACAAAGAGCTGGTGATGATGCAGTCTGAAGAACAGGAAGGATTATACGGTAGTTTTAGTGTTTGTTTTATACACTCAAGGCAAAGCAACAAGGGGCAGCAATGAAATCACAATGGTGTGGTGCACCAGAATGAGGAGAGGACGACGCTGCACTCAAACACATTTTCATTGAACAAAACGGTGACAAATTGGAGGTAGATGCATCAACAGACACCATGCAGATGTAGTTTTCATTTTAATAATGAAATGTTGAGACAGACAGTACCTTCACTGTCTTCTGTAGTGGTGTCTCCCGTCTCTCCAAATGGATTACTCCTTCTGTATGACACACACACACACACACACACACACACAGTGGTTAGGCGTTGGGGTACGTGCTTCAGTTGCTCTAAAGATCTATTTTTGTATTGATCCCCTTTTTTGAAGTGATTCTACCTTGTGGAACTACCCTTTAACGCCTCATTGAAGCATATATCTCTAACACACACACACACACACACACACACACACACACACACACACACACCTGCCGGACTGTGCTGCCGTCTTGCTCTGTCCTGAGTTTTCCTCGCTGACGGGGGAAATGATGTCAAACTGGATTGGTGTTTCCGGGGCAACCAGCGCGTCCAATGAGAGCACAGAAAGCGCAGGCGATGGCTCGGACCCCACGGAGCTAATACTGCTCGCTCTGCCCGCACGCCCTTTACTGAAATGAGAGAAATATTGTATAAATGGAGGTCTGACTCGTCAAGTTGAGAAATCTGATTGGCCACCAGGGGTCCATCTCCATTACATCTGGCAGCTGATTGGTTATGACGTTGTCGATAACCCCTCGTCAGTGTCAGTACTACCTGCCGGGTCTCATGCTCTCGTGTCTCTGCTGGAAGGACGGTGATGGCGTCACAGCTTCGATAGCTGATTGGTTCACTCTGGCCGCAAGCTCCTGTCAATAGGAAGGAAGTACTGTCAGTGTCAACCAATGGGAAAACAGCTTTCTAATAAAAGCATACAATGCCAAAGACCACTTTTAAAAAGCTGTTATCCATATGTTTTCCTTTTGTCTTCCTGTTTACACTGTGACTGGACATGTGTTTTCTCATGTTGCTACTTGTAACCACCTTGTGCCTTTTTGCAAATATCTGACCACTGATCACAATATGACAGACAGTGCTACCGACTGCCACAGCTGGAAGAAAGTAAGAGACTGTCTCTCATCGTACAGGTGCTAATACGATCAGTTCACCTGCACAGCGTCGTCACCAGCTTGTCATGTCATTATAATAGTTATGATGTGGTAGCGTCAGGCTGTATGACCTCCACACTAATGTTTTAACAACTGGGGGAAACAGACTGACGTTCCAACTCAAATCAAATCAGAGATATGGGTGTGTGACTCATGGATCTGAAACCAGGATAAACTACACCTAAAAGTATCTGCCAAAGTTTCCTCTTTGATCTGTGACAAGAAAGTTAATGAGGGAAGAAGAAGGACACGCACCTCTGCGTTCTCGCTCAGGTAGATCCTCTTGGAGATGTTGTTTATGGTGGAGATCCACTGGTGGATAAACAAACAGCAGGAAGATGGTGTGAGAAAACAACAGAACAGCTGACAGGCAAGGTCACATGACAAAAAAAAGCAATTTACCTCCTCGCAGTCCTTCCTGCTCTCCGCCTGCAGCGTCACCACTCTGACGGAGCACAAAACGAGAGAAGGTGGCATTAACCCTGAAAGTGTCAGACTGGCGAGAACATCTGAGAAGAGTTACAGTGTCGTCATGAGAGAAGAAAGTAAAGTAACGGGGGCTCTCTCACTTCTTGCCGTCGAAGGATGTGACCTGGAAGCAGAAGCGGCGGTCGTCACTGTCGACCGCCATGACGGAGCAGTTGTCGAGGTCTGTGACCAGCCCGCCGGCCACCTCGCCGCGGCCCTGCTGCATCAGGTTACCGCCCTGCGTGAAGAAGTACTGACGCTCCCAGGAGGTCGACACCAGACCCGTCTTACTGAGAGACAGACAGAGGGGCTACTTTTACAGACCAAACCTCACAATTAAAGTTTTATATTCGTTAAAGGAGAATTATGTTTTGTTTTGTTTTTACAACTGTACTTTAATAGCTCAGAAATGTGACTTGTCAAGAAACATGATCAGCCAGATGATCAGACACGTTGGAGACAAACAAACAGTTTATCTAGACGATCTAAATCACTTTATTTGGAGGTCAAACTGAAACAGACCACACCTGAGATGTTGTGATAATCCCTCACTGCACAGGAAAACTGAATGAACACAACTACAGGAAGTAAGGAGGGTCAAACTGAATCTGTGATAGATGTTTACAACAGACGGTTTAGGTATTCATTTTACTGTCTTGCCTTCATGTTCTCTTCCAAACAAGTAACTGCTAAAATGATGGAAAAAACCAATAAGACTTAAAGTGGAATAAACCTTTACAGCTCCTGTGTGCATGAAGCTCAAAGTGTCTTTAATGTGAACAATAAATAAAAATATTAAAATGTGTGTGTGTGTGTTTGTGTCTTACTTGCGGATGTACAGGTATCCCTGTTTCCTGGTCAGGTTGCGACAGACAGGTGAGTGGGCGGGGTCAGGGTCACACGGTGCATACAGCGAGTCACATGATATCTCCATCTGCTGGATGGTCTGCTGCATCTGCCCCACCTCCTCCTCCATCTCCCGACGGACACTAAACACACACACAGACACTAGATTCACATTTGCTGCTTCATATTACTCTCATGTTTCCATCCATCTGCAGCTTCTTCAACACCACCTGCACTTTAAAACTTAGTTATATTCAAAAAAACACTGCATTTAGGACTTTGAATGTAGAATAGTAAAAAGGAGAAAACATCTGAGTCACTTTGGGAGGAAGGGGGCGGGTGTAAGGTCCTTACTTCTGGACGCTGGTTCCTATGGTTCCCAGGAAGTCCTCCCACTGCTGGGTAAGATTTTCTGACCCCAGCTTAAAGAAACTGATCTGCACAGAGCGAACACAGATATAAAGATACAGACACATCAGCAGGTTCCACTTCAACATCACAGCAGTCTCATGTTTCTCTCTGTTAACAGTGACATCTAGTTCTTGTTGCTGTCACAGTGATGCACATGAAAGCTCACTGCTATGTGTGTGTGTGTGTGTGTGTGTGTGTGTGTGTGTGTGTGTGTGTGTACCTGGGCCTGCATGTAGCCCAGCAGTGGCTCCAGCAGAGCTGTTTTCTTCTTGTACTGTAGCGTGTTAAGTGAGCAGAAGTAGTGCATCATGGTCTGGTGCTGTTTCTTGCGAGAGGTGTAGACGTCCTCCACTGCCTCCGCCCGCAGCTGCAACACACAACACTCTGCTCAGTATTACAATTCAAGGTTATATCTTCTAGTCAAAGATATTATATTATTATATATAGATATTATTACTGATAATCGTATTGTGATATGTTCATATTGGCATATAACTGGTTTGAGAAGCTTGAACCTTGTAGGAGAGCTTTAAAAACACTCCTCTGCTGCAGCTGCATCCCCACACAACAACCACTTCACTGACGTATGACAAAAAATACAACCGAGCAATGGTTCCACTCTGACGAGATGGGACAACTCAAAGGGTTACTCCTAATGAAGAATTTCTAAGAAATCAACTGAAATGGCTGCCTGGAGGGAAATCAATCTGATCGATCTAAAAACTGTGCATTAAACAATAAAAATATACAATTAGACGTTAATGGGTTAAAACGCTCAAAACCAGACTGGACAATGCAGAAGTTACGTCCATATCTTTCTAATTATTTCTGCAGAAAGTGCCTAATGTAATTTGTTTCAAATTATAGAAAAAACGGAGACCGTGCTCAATTGCTACATTTCAGATTATTGTAATACAAGTAACTGCTAATAACAAGAGCCTCACTGTGCACAGCAGGTCAGCTGAACAAGAAGACGTGAGATTTGTGTACAAGCAACTGAATGGATGCTTCATCAAGAAAGCATTACCTCAGAGTTTAGCATCAAACTGTGGTATTAAAGCACTGAATAATAAACCTGATGAGGAGCGTTGCTGTCACTAATGTGGTTACCTTGTCGTTGTCCCTCTTCTTGGACAGGCGGCTGTATCGATTAATGGCTGTGTCATGATCTGCACACAGACAGTCAAACAGGCAGGTGAGATGGTTCAGGTGAAGAAACATATTTTCTTTTTTAGCAGTAACAAGTTAGAGAGGAAGACAAAGCAGTAATGAGTACAACAATATTCTGCCTGTAACCCTTAAAAACAAGGGGAAATCTTCATTTAAGTTCAGATAAACCTCAGTAACAAAGCGATTCTGACTGAACGTGGAAGCAGTTTGAAGCCACGAGAGTCAGACTGACAAAAAGATTAAATGTGACTCTACATTGTGACGTGTCGAGCGAACTGTGACTGAGAGATAGTGGCTAAAAATTCTCATATCATCTTCATTCAAATTAGGACAGACAAAACTCCATACTCATGGATTAACAGTAATGAAAATATGTTCAAGACAAATGTTAATCAATGAACTGCTTTAAGTAAATTATTACATAAAAATTCCAAACATTTGAGAACCAATGTGAGATTTTGCAGATCTTTTCCCAGATTACTACAAACTAAACAGCTTTTAAAAATAGGAAATGCAGCGATATTCAGCCTCCAAAGTCCTTAACTGCCTGAATCTAGTCAAAAAAATTCTGTCCTCTGGTTTTTATGGAAAAAAAACTCTACCAGACATACAAGCAGATGTCAGGCGGACATATTAGAATATGCACACCAAAGCTTCAAGCAAAGCTGAGATGGATATTCAGACAGGTCATAATTGTAGTAGAAAAACATAACACTAGCCAGCATCTGTTAGCAACAGTAGCTAACGGACAGGGGGCACAGAATCGTTCAATTAGAAGATGCTAAGGAACTTGTGATGAACATTTATTCCAAAGAAAGAAACTGATAAACTGATATAGAAAATGAATTGCAGGCCCAAACCAGCGGTGCAAACTTACCATCACTGGCTATCTGGAAGACTTCCTTCAGAGTGAGGATCTCTGGAGAGAAACAAAAAGAACTGCAAGTTAGAATGCAAGGGATATTTTTACCTTTCCTGTTTATGTGAGCACCACATACTGGTACAAGTGTACTTTTTGTCTGGAAATCCCTGCAGCCAGGTTCCAAAATCTATTGGAAAATCTTGTTGAATCACATGTTCAACTATCACATTTGACGGTTAGCTGTCCACGTAGCCCTTGTCCATGTAGTTCTTTTTTTGTTTGTGTGCGGTTTCCTACCCTTCAGCTCTCTTTCTTTAAACTGAGTGATGGGAAACATCATGGCGTCTGCAAGTTGGGTGGACAAGACAGCATGACAGGAACTCAACTAGAAAGACAGAGAGAGAGAGAGAGAGAGAGAGAAACCAGTGGAACCACCACAGTTTAAAGATGAACACAGCGTCTTATTCTCCATCTCACAGATATTCACAGTAAATCGAATCTGATGTCATATCATATCAGATAAAAACTTCTTGTGCAGCACATCCAGAAGGATAAAACAAACTTGTCAGACGAAATATCGAGCTCTGGTGTGTTTGTGTTCTCTCTCACCTCATCAATGACTTTTGCAAACTGCTGCAGAGTGGAGCTCATCACCTCATCATCGCCACCCAGAGGAAAACGCTAAAGACAACAGAAGCAACGACATGGAGGAATGGATTAGAGCGATTCCCGAGAGGAAACTGCATCAAACGTACAGCATATGAATCTGTCAGTTCCTGGGAGCAAAACACCTCATCATCAAAAAATAAATGTTAGTTAAATGTTGACCTGTAGTTGTCTCTAATGGAAAGGTCAGGGGTCATGACATATTTACAAAAATGTCAAGAGGTCTTGTTTTGGACTAAAGTGTTTGGACAGGCAGATGGGACCAAATGCTCCTAGCTGCTAGCTGTAAAAATCAACAGTGTAAAACATAACCAGAACTGTAGATAAGACATAAGTGTGTGAAGTAAGCGTCAAAGCCAGTGGCTAGTATTATAAGGCTAATGGCTAGCGTTAAAAGGCTAGTGTTTAGCATTTTAACATTTGTGGCTTCTGTTTCAGGGATGGTGCTAGTGTGATATGTCTGCTAGCTAATGTTATAAAGCCAGTGGCTACTTTATAAGGTTTTGGCTAATTATAAGACTGATAGGTGGTGTGATAAGGTTCATGGCTAGTATTAGAAATTTGGGGCTGGTGTTATAAAACTGTGGTTAATGGCCTCTGGCTAGGGACGTGAGGCTAACGGCTAGGGTCATAAGCCTGATGGATAGTGTTGAAAGGCCAGTGTAAGGCTCATGTCTAGTGTGTCTTCGGGGTGGTGGCTGGTATGAAGTGGCCCACCTGTTTGTCGTACTCTTTCAGCAGCCTGGAGGTCAGGTGTGTTGCAGCACTGAGCTCATTCTGAAAAATCAAAACAAAACAGCAGAAACAGCACTGAGCAGCTGGAGACACATTATTTAATGAGCAGCCACGTATTAATGTTACTGTATGTTCTGGCCTGCACCTGCAACGCCAGTGGCAGTATAACTGTCAATCATGTGTGTGAGTGTGTACCTGTGCATCATAAATCCTATGCATGGCCTGATAGAGCTGTGTACAGTAGTTGGAGATGGCTGCAGTGTCCTCCTCAAACACTCCCAGCAGAGAGCGGGTCTGTATAGAAAACACACAATAGAAGTGGTGAATAACAGTGTTAGTTATGGCCCCAAATGATCCCTTGTGTGGCTGCCAAAAACCAAACCCATGTCTATCTATGTAAATCCACACCTGCGATCTGTCCCTACAGTACAGTACTGTTATCAAGGTGTGTCCCAACAGCATTTTTTAGCCTTTAGCCAGCCAGCAAGCTCATCTGTCATTGTCTATCTCAACTAATGTCATTGTGAGAGATAAAAATAAATAGTTGTACGTAAAAGTCACAAAAAAAATTGCATCCAACTGTACGACTGAATTTTTGACATGTGTCTACCAATTTATAAATGGTCAAGCGGCACCAGGATTTATAATAATTACATATGCTTTACACTACTGCAGCTTGTATCACAAAGACAAATTAGTGTAGGTAACTCACATTCTTTTAGTCTGGTTAAATTGTATATATTTTACCATGCTGGAAATCACATTTTGAAGCTGCCATGATCAACTTTCCCTCAATGTTTCCTCAAATTACTCCTGTCAGTCTCACAGTTCTGATGATGTTACATGTAGTTTCAAAGTACGGCTGTTTTACTTGAGTGGTCACAGCTAGATAAGAAAACTTAGAATTAACTAAGCTTGTTAACCTTTTTCATCCAGATTCACCAACATAAAATCCTCACATATGACACACTGAAAGGGAATGTTTGACCCTTTTGCTTGAAAAATAGCCAAAAAAATTCAATCACTTAAAATTAAAATTATTTCTGATAAATCTTCTGGCAATCTTCTAATCTAATACTTGACAAATCATTACCCGTATAATACAAGTCCCTGAAGTGCCTGATAAAACTCATGGCACATTAACTGAACTAAAACATCCAAACATCCTACAGTATATTTACAGACTGAACCTGTCAGGTGTATCACACTCTGGCCACACCCTGATCAGTGATGTCACAGCAGGTGTTCTGTCATGGATTTGCTGCACTAATTGTGGTGTGTCTCAAGTCATCTGGATCAGTGCATCACCAGCAGCTGCAGTTGCAGCAGCAGCAGCAGCAGCAGCAGCAGCAGCTTCTTGCGGCTCTGTGTGACATACTAACAATAACAGACAGCAGCAGGGTGACACTGCTGTTTGGCCAAGGAATAAACAGTTATCACTGGAAAGAGTGGAAACACTTTAGCTTAAAGGCTAAGGAAGTAGCTAAATACACATTTAACGAGCTCATTTCAGTGCAAACCAACACTGAATGATGTTTGACATTTCGACTTCGTATCCTGACTGACACCTCCTCCAGCTGAGGTCATTTTAACGCCGATGCACAGCTGGCGTTTCCCATTTAATCTGTCCGGTTGACAGCTTTGGTTAGCCGGGCCGTTAGCGGCATCTCTTCGCTGGTTGTTGGCAAACACTGAGCCTACAAAGACAGTTAGCCTAGCCGGATAAGTAGCTAACGTTAGCAAGCTAGCTGAAGCCTCCAGTGAAGAGATATGTTACCTGCGGACTGTCCTCCAGCGTCTCCTCTATCGGCAGCTTCTCTATCCCGGGCATGTCTGCAGCTGGCGCGTTGGAAATCGGTGCCAATCAACGGACAAAACGCACAACAAAATCGGTCCGACAACTCCCACTCAAGATTTCTTGACTACACGAATTCACAACACCCCAAAACAGATCCACCCAGTAGCGGGTGTCCCGCCCCCCAAGTGGATTTTGATTGGATAGAAAATAACTTCCATGAATTCGATTGGTTTCTTGTTTAAAGGGGAAAAGGCGCCATTTTGGATCTTACCGGGATCGCCCTTTCACTATTTTCGTGTGCAATTCAGAGCCATAATGGCGGCCAGTCTGCTGCGTTTGCAGGTGAGAAAAACGGTATTTTTAGCCTGTATTTGTTGATTTTAGTGATGCCATCAACTCCTGTTACAGGGAGTTTTGCGAGTTGTAAGCTATCATATGTTCTGTATGTATTTTCTGTACGTTATTTTTAACCATTTTAAATGGTTAAATGGTCAATTGAATGTGCAAGGATAATTAATTTAGGAGTACAATACCAAATAGATTCTTTGATCTAGAGCAGTGACCTGTTATCAATCACGCTGACATAAACAGGTATATATAGTATATGTAATACATAACAAACATGAAAATATATTTATATATTTATAATGTATAATGGAATAATTATGGAACAATAACAACACCCTTCTTTAAAAACACAAATAAAATAATTTCATTTATTTAAAAATGACATTTAATGTCAATCATGATGCCACGGATGACATGTCAGGACTGGGCTTCCTCCACATTGGTGGGTGTCAGGGGACCACGAGGGAACAATTTCTCTACCACACTGGGGAGTCCATGCAGCACACAGCAGCTCAGGCCATTGCGGTACCTCTCAATGTTAGAGTCACTGTACCACATACAGGTGTCCGCATTGTAGCGCTCCACAGTTGACAGAGTGGAGCTTTTGTGTCCTCCGACCACAAAGAGCTGGTCGTTCACCACCTCGATGCCAAAGTAGCTGCGGTTGGTGTTCATGGACGGCATGGGTCTCCACCTGTTGGTTTGGGGGTTGTAGGCCTCAACACTGCGCATGTGGTAGCTCCCACTACAGGTGCCGCCAACCTGTGAGAGAAAGGAGTCCAGTGTTTCAGTAGAGTAAGGAAAACCATATTGAGACTGGAAGAAAATCCTGAGGAAGTCATTTTAATTTTGGCTCCTTTTCTGATAAAACAACATAGAGAGCCTAATAGTCCAAATATTGTCATCATCCAATTTTACACAACCCTACTCTGTCTGAGGACTAACTGATCCACAAAAAAAGCATGGTCTTCAGACAGGTAAGAGACAGGAGCAATGGGTTAAGTTTCCCATGTCTCATGAATTAAGTGTGTAGACCTATTTTCCAGTTAGTAGCAGAGTTTGCTAACTTGCTACCTGGCAGGTGTAAAGCTAGCAAACTAGAATGCTACCTGCTAGCTCGCCTGTCACAGTAGGTTGTGATCAAACCTCCAGCAGTACTTATTACATGAAGACACGCAAATATTCTTGCAGTGCCACTTCCTGGTCTGACGGGAGCTTTATCCTTTAAAAGGCTTTCCAGTTTTACATTTGTTATCACAGTCACTAATCGCCATCTTACAAGTCATTTGAATACAATAAACCAAATTTTTGAGCAACATATTGATACTAAACTCACTGCATAGATATTGTCTCTGAAGGCAGCGACCCCAAGGCCACTTCGGCAGGTCCTCATGGGTGCAATCAGTGTCCAAAGGTTGGTGTCTGGGTTGTAGCATTCAGCCGTGGACAGGCTGCAATGCCCATTGAAACCCCCGCAAATGTACACCTACAAACAGATTTAGGACAGCTACATTTATGATCACTGGCTCCTGATTGGTTAGGGCAAAATCAACAAAATTACCATCATCTTCAACATGAAGAAATTGGCTCACATGAACATGATGCCAGGCTGAATAATAAGGTGAAAAGAACATGTCTGTTTAGTCTTATTATCAGGCTAGTTTGGTGGTTAAAGTCACCCTCCTCTCGGACATTACTTGTTTCAGTCATCTCTGTTTCACCCACCTTGCCATTTAGAGTTGTAGCACTGGCCCCACACCTCTTTTGACACATGGGTGCTGTGATGGTCCACTGGTTAGTCTCGGGCTTGTAGCACTCAACAGTGTTATAGTAAGTATGTCCACTGAAGCCTCCCATGGCATAAATGCAGCCACTCTGCACAACAACGCTGACATAGCAGCGGCAGTAGTTCATGGATGCCACCTGGTGCAACGTGCAGGTGACAAAGTCAAACCTTTGCACTGTATTCAAGTAAGAGTCACGGTGGCAGCCACCAATTAAGTACACAAAGCTGTTGAGAACAGCAGCACCGTGGTGAGAACGAGAAATCTCAACCCTCACAGTGACCCAGCTGTTAGTTCGGGCATCATATGCCTCAAGGTTGGTCATGGTACAGTTGAAATCATTGCCTCCGGTGGCCAATAAAATGTCAGGAGGCAGGCGTGGGCGAGTCAATAGGTTTCTGTAGTCAGATTTTGAGGGTTTATTGGCCCTGAAGAGAAAACATGCTGTGACTGCCTCATCGATGATGGGTACACATTCGATGCTGCTTGTTACCGCAGCGTTGACCATCACAACGTTCTGGAGGTAGGCAAGGGTCATCAAGCCCAGTCGCACCTAAAGAGATGTAAGAGGACAGCAGTTAGAAATAGTCTCTGATATCAGTGGTTGGACTGGAAGTAGGAATTAATTGTGAGCCTGGCTCTGTCCAATAACCTTCTCTTCTGAGAGAATTAAGCTTTTAATTTCACAGCCACAAGAGTTTGCTCATCAGAAAAAAGCAGCAGATCAATTGGGCAGTTTCTGTAAAAATTCAACCCAGTGCATGCTATATGAAGATGACAACAGTTACAGCTGATTTATTGTTTAGTTACCTTGGGTAGCAGCACAGAGATGAGGCTTTGTCTTTGTTCAGGCAGGTGGTTAATCCAGCGGAGGACAGTCTCAAACACAGTGTTTTCTTCTTTCACATTGAGATGATCATTTTCGATGATAGCAACCAGCTCCTGCACAGAGAGCTCCAGGAGTTCCTGTGAGACACAAACTATCTCCTCAAAGTGGCGCAGGATGTAGAGGAAGACCTTGTGCTTCAGCTCTGGGCAGTTGTAGAAGTTCACCAGCCTCCAGATGCCGATGCAGTTCCTCTGGCACAGCTGGTCCTCCAGGAAGAAGCAGCAGGCCTGAACAATCCCCGGGACCAGCAACTGGTCTGCAGCTGCCAAAACCTCCACCACATTGTCCTCTGTCACGGGAACAGAGTGGGTGTAGGCATAATCGACGATGAGCTGCATCATCTCAGGTGACACCCCAGGGATGGTGTACATCTGCTTCCTTGAGGTTGTCCAGGCGCCGGTGAAAAGAGTGCTGTGGGATCAGGATTTATCAGTGTCATCAAAGTCAAATACATGCAGCAAAGTCTTAACATCTGACCTGTTGTTCATATGCAGATAACTGATGAAGGCTTTGAAATAACAGTCTTTGCTCCACTGACATAATCTACTCACCAGAAGTAGCGGCTGCAGCTACAGAGGATGATCTTGTGGGCGCTGAACTCAGTGTCATCCACCTTGATCACCACATCACATAGTTTTTCCTCCAGGCGAAATTCAGTTAAGACTGCAGACGCCTTGTCACTCATGCGTTTTTCCATTTCATTTCTCTGAGAATTCAGGCGGAAGGCGGCAACAGAAGCTCGCTCTTGCTCGCTCATTTTTGATGTCAGTATTTTCTCACTGTGCTGTGTGGAGGCTGTAGATAAGTTCAGATGCTTGTTCTTCTGCAGACAGTAGTGAAGTGTCAGGATTCTGAACTTGTTGTGACCTTGAGATCAGAATCTAGAGTGTTTCATTATGACATCACAGAATCTGAAGCCGTTACTGTCACGCAGAGTCCAGTCTGGGTTTAAGTCTGGAGACTGTCTTCCATCATGTGCAGCCACCGTCTTGATCTTCTCTCTGAATGTTTTCGGTTGTTATCTTGCTGTGGGATGAACCCCTGACGAACCGGTCCGTCCTCCTTTGTTAACTGCCTTTACTTCACCATTCTGATATAAAATATACAGCTCTACTTCCTATAATATTTCACAAATATTGCTTCAGAGGGTGTAGTCACTCAGTCTGTTCCAGCACTGCCTTTATATAGACAGAGGGCTTATAAGTCAACAACAAACGTCGAGGCGCCTGAATTGTTGCATCAACTTTCAAGGCTTCATTTACGTCCATTACTACAGAAAAGATCAATTTTTAACCCACGACTTGATCCCTGGAGATTTTATAACTGTAAAATCTAAATTATTTTTCTATTTTTGTTGACCTAAACCTTTCTTTTCACCTCGGGCAGTTTTATTTGAGGTTATTCACTGGACTGCTTAAGTTTCAGATATTAGCTGTCGTAAAGACTTCACACCAACTGATTCTCCTGTTACTGAGCCGTGACTCTGTTCTTCATTGTGCAGACGGCTGACGATCACCAAGTCATCTGCAAACGCTTGTTCAGTTTTTGTTGAATATGTGTCAGAGGTGTTGATTCAACTGATGTAGTTTTTGGCGCTGTTGAACAAGAGAAATGTTTCTATTATTCCACCTATCCTCGTGGAAATAAAGGGGTATAATGTTACAAATAAATTCCTCTAGATTATTTTCATTATTATCAATAAATCTGTCTTGTTTTTTAATGCTCATCACCAGGACTCCTTGTTGACATCCTTGATTCTTGATTGTTGGTGATATTGTTGTGTACAAATTGACGCACCCCTCTTCACACACTGTTGTATTTTGTTTTGTTCTCACACTATCGTATGGTGTTGGTACATGTCAAGCCTGAGTTTCAAGTTCTGGCAGATTCATGTCAGAGTTTTTCTTGTAATTAATTTTTTATCTTGTTGTGGTTTTGTGGGTAATCACTTGTTCTCAGATTCCCTGCACAGACAAGTAAAGCAACGCAAGAGCTGAGTAAGAGAAAAGCGTTTTCACCACAAGAGGACGACAAAGAGACATTGTTGTGAGGTCCTGAGATGAAGGGATGGACGGTGTTGTTGGCCTGACCTCGGCTATACATGGAAATTTTATCATCCACCTAGGCACCCAGAAACCGACCAGTTACCTAGAGCGGAGATGATCAGTCAAGAGACAAGTTAGTCGACTGTCTCTCTCTCTCTCCTCTTGTGTGTTTGTTTTCTTCTCCTGGACGTGTGAATGGTGTTTGTGTAGTCTGTCCTCTCTCCAGGTCTTCGTGGTGGAGAGGAAGTCGTGTGGCTCATCGTCCACTCTGTAAATCTACTCTTGCTTTATTCTATACACACAACATCCATCACATGTCTGTCTGTCCTGGAAGAGGGATCCCCTCCTGGGTTTCCCTTGTCTGATTCAAGGGTCCAAGGACAGAGGATGTCTGTTAAGCCCCTTGGGGCATGTAACCATATCATATATATATATATATATATATATATGACTATATAAATGAAATTTGAATTGACTTGATGGACATAAAGTTAATTGGCAACAGTTTTGATAATTAATAAATCATTTGAGTCATGTTTTAGGTAAATTTACTGGCACCAGCTTCTATTGTTAATATTTAATGATTTCCCCAGATTTATATCCGGGTTAAATCATCTCAAAACTTATTTGGGTTTTGGACTCTGGGTCAGGGGGAAAACTATTATTCTTCATATATATTTTCTACTGAACAATTAATTTATGATTAAAGAAAATAATTGTCTTGTTGATATTCAGTGGTGCAGTTTTAGGATTAATCAGATAATGTGTAGACCCGGATGACATGTAGGTAACCCGGGGGCCTCTGGGGACCGGACAAAATGTTCTCACCTTTAAGGTCTAAAACTCAAAAGGATAGTGAACACACACACACACACACACACACACACACACACACACACACACACACACACACACACACACACACCTCCTTCTCTCCCCTCTCGCTCTCAGAGTTGTTCAGACTTGAGGGAGGAATGGCGGCCCCTCGGAGTTTCTTCATCTCTCTCTCCGGGTTGTTTCTGCTTTTCTGTCTCTCTGGTGGATCTACGACTTCAGGCAACAAGAGATCCAACCAGGAACGATGCGGGTTCAAGGTAAGGAAAAGACACACACACACACAATAACACTTTGACCGGGTTGTTTTAACGACATTCAGCGAAAGCTGCTGCCGCCGCCGCTGAGTCGATTCAAGTCTCCAAAAAAGAAAAGCTGAGTTTTTGGGGAGTTATTGATGGTCGGTTTCCACTGTTTCTGTGTCTGTCGCTTCCGCTTGCTTTACTAAACTAGCAGCTGAAATAAAGTTAAGATTGAAGATAAAGTTTTGCTCCAACAGCTGCGTTTAGCGTCAGTCACGCGACCTTTCTTACCTGTCCGAAGCTGAAGCTCAGGTCCGGACCTTTTTCTCTCCGTAGAGACCTCACTCCAGTTTAAAACTGCTCATCTAAATATCACTCGCCTAAAGGCAAATCCACAGACTTTGGGAAACGAACTTGAATCTCACCTGAACAGGTCGAGTGTCCCTCTGAATTTAACATACATGTACTTCCCCACACACCGTCTCCTGTCGCCTGAACCGGCGCTGGTAAATATTACCTTTGGGAAAAGGCAGCAAGTGGCTCCGGGGAACTAAGAGGAATTACCGAAGATGTTTTGTATTGATGAATTCAAAACTGACATGGAAAGCTCGTGTTTATGTGATTCATTGGCTTTAAACACATGCACCTTGAGAAATCAACTTGTTTAAGCCGCAATTAAACAAGATTAAACCTTTATTTAGTTTTAACAATGTCCCTACATCAAACTGCTCAATCTCCTGTCCCACCTGTCCTGAATGCACCTTTTTATTGTGTTATTTCTGTAGCTGGTATATACGAGGTTACATTATGCATAAATATAATACACCAAAGAGCAGGTAACTACAAAAAAAATAGCAGGCCAAATAAAAGCAGAGGATCAGTGGTTAGAATATAAATGAGACGGTGTGTTCTTGATGCTGAATCACATGAGTTTAAAACACAGAGCTTCTCTTCCTCTCCATGTGAGTTTTGTGGTTTAGGTGAATTGTAGGTAGTTAAAGCTGATTTCCTGCCTTTTGTGTGTTCGGCTGAAAAGCATTTGATGTGGAAAACAGGAATCTGTGAACGGACCCACCACCTCCGCTCTGCTGCTCTGCTTTTGCACTTCACAACAGCTTTGTTTCTGCGTCTCTGGCCATGAATGAAAGTCTTTCTGGTCTGTGCTGCCCCGTTGGAGTTCAGGATATGTGCATCTTTAGAGAAGCTTAGCCTCAAAAACAAAACAGTTTAATGTTTTAAACAGTCTTTTTTTAAAAGATGATGAAGGATAGATTACTTTCTAAACATATGGTCTTTTCTATAGTGTCTGTTTAGGGCTGCGACTAATGATTTTTTTCTTTACTGATTCATCTGCTGATTAATTTATGTCTATAAAAATTGTATAAAAGATCCATCTTAGTTTCTCAAAGTCTAGGTTTCAGATGTCTTGAATCTTGTCTGACATATAACAGTCCAAAACATGAATATAATCAGTTTACAAAGATTTAAATTAGAGAGAAAATCTTAACCTTCCAGAGGCTGAAACTGGATTTTATTTTTAAATGTATTTTTGTTTGAAAAGTTACTAAAAATAATTAATCAGTTATCAAAATAGTTTCAGATCATTTTTCTGATGAGGAGGAGAGTCATGCAGACAGTGATGGGACGTCCCGGGCTCCTGTCATGGGTTAATCTCTGGTTACTCTCGGGAATGTTGCGCCTTTACTCCACATACAGAGACCCGGGTCCGTCCACATCACCGCTACACCACAGACGAGACGAGACCTCTGGAGGTTCATTGAGTGGAGTTGATGTTGCTGCCAGTCGTAGCTGTGGGGTCTCAGGTTGCGTGTAGTCGCTATAGTAACCCGTCGTTTCCCTTCCTGAGACCAAAGCTGAGCCGTGTGGTGTTGAGCTCAGGTGAGGTCACCAATCGCCAATGACAGACAGACTGTGATATAATCCCATTAGAAAGAGAATTAATAATGGGGGGGGGGGGAGAAAGATTTCTTGATCAATAATCAAATTATTCTGTTGATTAACTAATGGTTAATGGACTTTTTGTTTCAGCTCTACTGAATAATTATTAGTGTGAAAGACAACTGTGTGTGTGTGTGTGCGTGTGTGTGTGTGTGTGTGTGTGTGTGTGTGTGCGTGCCTGTGACACAGATGTGTTTTTAAAGTGTGTGAAGTGATTTTCTTTTTCATGTGTGTAATGTGGAAAGGAGAATTATCTGATCGTGTGAGCGCACACGCTCTACAGGTTTTAATTTTCCTGTGTTGATAGATGACTCCTACCTGCCTTTGATACCGTGTGTGTGCGCTTGCGAGTGTGTGTGTGTGTGTGTGCGCGTGCGAGTGTGTGTGTGCGCGTGCGAGTGTGTGTGTGTGTGATCCTAGTTTCCTCTCTCTGGCTTTGAAGTGCTTTCTACAGGAAGCTTCACACTGTTTACTCTGAAGAAACATTCCTTCCTGCAGCCCCACCCCCCCAAACACACACACACACACACACACACACACACACACACACACACACACACACACCTCCCCCTCTCTCTCCCAGCTTCCCCTCTCTTTTCAGAAACACACACATCAAAGGCTGCTTGATGGGGGTGTGAGGACCTGCTATTCTACAGGTGTGAGGTTATTAGACCCGTGTGTGTGTGTGTGTGTGTGTGTGACCCATAAATGCTCTGCTAGTTTTACATGTCTGCATCATGTTTGAAAGGGGCCCCGGGCTGGGGTAGGTATATTTAGACAGAGCTGAAATAATTAGTTCATTAACTGATTAGCAATTTGTCATTTCAAGTCATTTGTTAAAGATAAAATGCAGAATGTGACAATTTGATGCTTTTCTTTGTCAGATGATGATGAACTGAACATCTGTGGGGTTTGAATTATTGCTCAGACTCTAGGCTTCAGATTTTTCTCTATTTTCTGACATTTTATATATATTTTATGTAAAGACCAAACTATTAATCGAGTAAATGTTTGTGATCATCTGAGAAGACAGTCGATTAATCAATAATGAAAATCAAGATTAGTTCTAGCCCTAATTTACACTTGTTTTTCTACAGTTTTTTAGTGCTAGTTTTTAGCCTCTAACACGGGACAAGTATTTGTTTTAATTCACTCGTCTATAGATACACGTTCTCATCTCCAGTTATTCCATATCGAAACGGCTCCTTTATTTGTTCAGCGTCTTATTTCGTCTTTCCGACCGATGCCGAGCTGTTGCAGTTTCCCTGGAGCTCTTCGGCTTTGGCCGTGTTCAGACCTGACACTGACGTTCTCCGTCTCAGGTGATCCAAACGCAGGTGAACACAAGTACAGGTGTGAATGGACCAAGAATTCAGCGAGGATGCAATTTGAGATCCGATCACTCAGACCACATTCGGAGGTGGTCTGGGCCACACGTGATCAAATCCCCCGAGATGCATATTAATGGCGGGTCTGAACGGGGCCTTTGTGTTACTGTGGCTCTTTTGCTGCTACAAGCAAATGTTTTGCCAGGTATCTGTCTGATCCTCAGTGTTCCCCAACGCAGGACAGATCTATGGAAACGCATCTACCACAATGTACTGTAAGGCTTTAGTTTACTCCAGAAAACACGAGGGCTCCAACTAATGATTGTTTTCATTATCTGCTGATTATTTTCTCTATAAAATAGCTGAAAAAAATGATAAAATGTGCATCACAGTCCAAGGTGAGACCTGTTCTGTCCGACCAACAGTCCAGTGTTCAAAGATATTCAATTTCTAATGATATAAAAGAGAGAAAAACAGGAAAGCTTTACATTTGAGAAGCTGTAAACAGCAATTTTATGACATTTTGCTGGAAAATGTAATTAAATAATTGGCCGCTCGTGAAAATAGTTGAGAATTATTTTTCTGTTGATTGTGTAATCCATGAATTGACTAATCGTTGTCTGGCTGTTGTGATTCTGGGCTGGATTTCCTTTTGCAGTAATCTCTCCCTGGTCGTGGAAGTGCATCGGGTTATAAACATTTTTAACTATTCCTCCTTAAACTTTTAGGTATTTCACTACTTCACTTCGCTTCCTCTGCTTTCCCCTGAGGCATGATAATAAAAGAAGCTGATATTATGTCCCGCACATACAAAATCAGCGCAACAGAACCAGAGAACCTGGCGTCTCTGTTACCCATAATGCAACTTGGAACACGGACAGAAATTCGGGTGTGTTATGCTAGACGCGGCTAACGTAGCCGTGAGCCGCTTGCCTCAAGCAGAGATGAGGAGCCGGGCGACGGCGGTCTGGCAAACTCACTTCCTTCTTCACTCCACACCCACAGGTTTTTTTGTTTTTTTTTTCAATTTGAGACCAAACCGACGCCGACTCAAGTCACTTGATCACTTTATCAGACTTCACCGACTCCCTCTGGAGCCACAAAAGCCTTTCTACAACTCTTTCACATATGCAGTAGTTCTCCCCGCGACCTGTGCGCAGACTTTAACGTGTAACATCAGTGGAGTTCCCCTCCACACGGACCAATGATCAGGTTTCAACATGAAGATACGCAGGAATCACTCAGTCCCTCCACCTGATGAAGGAAACAGTTTCTTCTTCTCTTTTTCTTTTTTTACTGGATGTTTCAGGTTAGTGAGGAAGACCACGGCGATGATTGAGATGATTTAGGTCCGTGTAAACTCTCCCTCCCTGGTTTCAACACATCTGCTGCAGTCATCACATCTGTCTCAGCGGAGGAGGACGCACCAGGAAATCGTTCAGCTTCCTCCCCTCCCTTGTTCCGCTCTCTGTTCTCCATCCCTCTCTCTCTCTCTCTCTCTCTCTCTCTCGCCCTCACCCTCCCCTCATTTTAAAGCAGGTTTCCACTCTATAACCATGTCACGTATCCCATCATCCTCCAGGGCTCCGGTGTGTTTTTGGCATCAAGAGAGCCTCAGAGGGCGTCACGGCTGGGTGGGCGTCCGATGTGAAACACGTGTGTTTTCTGGTTTTCTGGTGACTGAATCAGGCAGAGGATGAAGGATCGATGCTTGACCTTCGCCTCTTATATAAAACATCTCGGGGAAATATTTCTTCACTGTCGTCCCCGAAGGAACCAGGTTTTTCTGCTCAAATAATTCCTTCAACTGTTTTCTGTTGCCTTCGGCCTTTTCTCCGTCCATCTGAAAACAGCAGCTGAAGTTTTGTCTCATTAATGAACACAATGAAACGTGTGAGGCGGAGACGTACAGAGGGCATCTTGTGGAGTCTTTATCTCCATGTTTTTTTGTCCACATTTGTTACTTCACCAAAACCTCCCCCTGTAGACCTGGGAGTTGTAGACACACAGCAGTCACAGTGGAGTCAAGCCTGAATTGCTCAGATACATATGTGTTTTCACGTAATCGTTTCTGATACGGAGCTAAAAGACTCGTTTTAAAAATGAAAAGTCGTAGTAGTGTGGACGTAGTCTGAAACTTTATCGACTTCCCCACGTCGTGCCACTGGGCGGCTTTGGAGCCTTAGAGTTGTAACAGGCAACGAAACCTCATCCTGGTTCCTGGTTCTCTACACTCGGTATAAAACCTCCATCCCTTTTGGCATCAGCTGAAATGTGTCCGTAGCATCACGTACCAAACTGTCAGGTATTGAAGTTTGTGTGGTCGGACTCGTAATGTAGTTCACTTAGTCGTTGATTTACATCAGTTTTTTGTATCATATTAAAATGCAAGTATTGGGTCTGTTTATAGTATATTTATTTATTTATTTATTTATTTGCGGTGTTTATCACGTCCATCGCATTTTCAGTTAAAAGAACAAGACACTGAACATGGTCTGCGTGGTTCTGGTGTAAGAGGTGTCTTTTTTTTCCTATAATCATATTTATGTTTTGTGAAAAAATAGAAATCACTGGTAAGAGTTTATCTATAACACAAAGAGATAAGAAAAGGCATCATGATCAGCATCATAGAGAGAGGAGTATTTTCTGATCAGCATCACTTTCTGTTGTTTCAAAGCTGCTCATATTTTGGGTTATTTAACATGTAATAGAGGTGAAACAGCTCTGAAACAAATATCCAAAGTCTCATGCCCACTCTCATTTCACAGTCAGCGCTATACATCACACGCACAGATCACAAGATTATTATTCTCTCTAAAGTTGTATATGTTGAGAATATACTACACACTGCGTCTAACTGTGTGTGTGTCTCATAAATACTTTGTCCGATTACTATCACGCCTGCGGTAAAAGATAGCTGGTGTAATTACCTCAAGATGGATAATAACCCTGAGATTGCAGACCCCTTCCGGGCAACTTTAAACCAGTAGTGTGGGAACATCTTGGTTATCGCCACAGACCAGCAGTTTGTCCCTGCGACCGGCCTTTATGCTAAGCTAGGCTGCATTACTGGATGTTTGTGGCCTACACAGGCAGTCGCACGTCCCTCGGTCGGTAACTGCAGGTCCAGGTCACATGACTCTTTTTCAGATTAGACCTTCACACGTACGGACGCGTGCAGTGTTGTCTGGTGCCGAATGTCAGTGTGTGTCTGTCAAAGGAAGTCAGAGTTGGTCCTGGTGTTCTCTCTGTAAAAAAGAGGAGAGAGTCTTTTAAAGGACAAACTGCCACAGCAGGAGTGGAGGAGTTGAGGAGGAGGAGAGGAGGAGGAGGGGGAGCTGTGATGAAGAAGAGGGGTGGGGGGGTCATTGAGGAGCAGTCATGCAGGAGGAGGAAGCTGCAGGTTTTGTTCCTGTGGTGGGAAATCTCTGGTTGGCTGCTCCCAAACACACACACACACACACACACACACACACTTTGCATTGTTGCACCTCACTTTTGTTTCCAGATTTTCTTCCTCTGGGACTCGTTTCTCACCATTTGCATGAGCCAAGACTAAAAACGTACGATCATATTAAACATGTTTGACTTTATCAGAACGCCAAGACACATAAAAGGCTGACTTACACCAAGCGGCCGAGATGACGGGAGCGCACCGCAGCTCTTAACTCTAAACTTTGATGATTTTATTTCGACACTGGGAATTTTATCTGCGACAGTAAAATCGCCTGGTCGTCTGGTGAGATCTGCAGCAACACAACACAACCCACAGTTTTGCCGGTTGGACCCCAGAGACGTGGTGTGGTGTTGGCAAGTTCCTCTCCCCCTCTAAAATACACACACATCGACATTTCAGTGCAGCCATGTTGTCCCATATGGAAGTGTTTGGAGGTGTGTGTTTGAGTGTGTTTGTAAGAGACAGGAAGACATTAAGAGGAGCAGGGCCGAGTTTTTAGCCCTGGGGCCTTTGCAGGAACAAGACCCTCATCCAGTTAACACACGCACACACACACACACACACACAGTGTCGACTTCTTTGAGGCCGTACATTTGTACATCTTCATGAATTAGTTTTTACTGGAAGCTCGGTGACTGGTGGGGTTTGTTGGCAAACTCTGTTGGCTGATGAGCGAAGGGCCTGGGTTATACCAGAAAAGATCCACTTCAAATACAACATGTTGTCAGTGTGTTTAAGGGATGTTCAAGTACAGCACAACTTTGCTTAACAAGCAACAGGCTCCAAAACATGTCCTCATATCTCAAACAGCTTTCATGCCACGCTACGATTGCCAACATGACATAATTTCCTCTGCATTTCATTTTGGGATGTTTCACCCGTCAAAACAAACCGCCACAGCAGAGACACACGCATGAGATCAGGAGTCAAACCGGACTCATCTGGAATTTGCGAGGGAGAATCATTTGTAGTTGTTTGTTGTAATGTAATGACACGAGTATGAAGGAATAAATTCAGTGCTTGCAGACGCCTGGACACCAAAGTGCTGGAGCCAACCTGCCGCTAAAGGCTGCGACATCATCGAAAGAAAAAAGTGTTAGTGGTCGTTCTGAGTAAAAAACTTTCACAGCCGGCCAGTCACTGTGTAAAGTGGGTGTGAACGTTCCCGATTGTTGGTTTTGAAAAGTTAGAGAAAAGGTCGTGTAGTGTGGTTTGAATCAGGAACTCTCTGATCAAATAATAAGAAGATTATGAGACACTTTGACAGACACTGACACTGATACAGTATCAGATCCAGATTTTCCAGTATCGCAGCTCCGATCCTGGTCATCCAAACGGAGCCTTTCTGGCTGTTCGTACCTCAGCTCATGAGAGTATGTTGATTAAAGGTCAACTGAGAGTGTGTCCCATGTTCTCCTTCCCACATCTGGAACTGGTCTGGTCGCCCCAAACAAAATGAGGGAGAGGAGAAGTCTGCTCCATGAACCCTGAAAGCTGTAATTGAAGGAGTTCCTGTTTAATCAGATTCCTCCTTCTTTTCTTCCCTCCTTCTCTTCCACCTTCCTTCCTTCCCTGCAGGCCTGGTGATTACTTCTCCCATCATTCCTCACTCCTGCTTCTGAGCCCTCCTTTTCTCTGTCCTCCCTTTCTGGCATCCTTCCTTCCTTCCTTCCTTCCTTCCTTCCTCCTTGCATCCTTTTTTCTCCCCCTCCCTCTTTCCTTCCCTCCAGCTCTGTGATTAATTACTGTTGATGTTCAGCTAACTGAGCCTGCAATTAGCTGTCTGATTACAGCAGGAACTTGTGTGTGTGTGTGTGTGTGTGTGTGTGTGTGTGTGTGTGTGTGTGTGTGTGTGTGGGGATTCCCGAGGGGACTTCTGCTCTCTCTTTTCAAAGTTTAACTTTTTGTGTTTATATATTTGTAGTTCACTTCTGTTGTTTGTTGTCGTTTTTAAAAAGTGAATCATCGTCTCTTGAAGACTCTGTGTGTTGGATGTTGGATCTGCCACAGCTGCTTTTTAGTTCTTACTGATAATGAACTGCTGTTTTTTCTTCTTTCTTTTTACTTCTTTTCTTTTCAGTTGTTTACTGATTTGACTCAGTGTGCTCAGGCCTCAGGGCCTGTGTGTGTGTGTGTGTGTGTGTGTGTGTGTGTGGGGACTATAATGATTATTACTAGTGAGAAACACCTGGCAACAGGAAGGAAGAAAATTCTCTTTCTCTGTTAGTCTGTTTAGTAAATTGTCAGTTGTAAAAGTATGACGGTTTGGCTCGTGGCGGTGGGCGGGGCCACCGGCGAGTCCTCACCGTGAGACACGTCCACCAGCGCCTGACCTGAAGCTCGGGGGCCACACGCACAAACCAAAAGGAAAAATAAGTTTCTGTGACTCTAGCAAAGAAGAAAACTCACCAGAGCCACAGTTACAGACGTTAATTGCACACTCTGACAAACTGGTATCGAACTGATATCATCGACTGACGTCTGTCTTGCACAGTGTGACGTATTTCACAATCTTTGTTGGCACAGTCTAAAGGCGCCTCAATTGACTCAAATTGCAATTACAGTATCTACTTAAATAATCGCAATTTGTTATTTTTTCATATCGTGCAGCCCCTAAGTCAAAGTGAGGAGTGTGACGCTCCCCTGGTCATGACCAGCAGCCACGTAGAGACATCGAGAGCTGTGATTGGTCAGCTCAGGCCGGTTGTAGTGAAGTGAAGACAACATGAAGCAGGTTGAACGGCTCAGTCACTTGCTCCAGCTGCAACCTAAACAAACAATGTTCTACAAGGTTACATCTCTCACCTTTTATATTTAATCTCCTCCTTATCGCCTCACCTGCAGGTATCTGTAGAAACGTGTGCACACCTGGTCTGAAGTGTTTGTGAAGTGACACTTTCTCACTGCTCATGCTTTTATAAATACCAGTTTGTGTGTGGGAAATGGCGGAGGCACGGTTGGTAACAGCCCCATCCTGTTGTTGTGTACGGACGCTGCGACGCCACATTCACACAGACAACAGCACGGCATGAGAAATGCTCAGCTCTCGTTGATTGGAATGAGCCTGTTCACTGATGCAGCAGGGGTCCACACACAAAGGACTCCAGTGAAGAAACTCCTAAAAAAAGAAAAGAAGTGGAACCTGGTTCAGCTTTTGTGACATCGCAGTGTGATGTCATCCGTCAAATGAAGCACTGGCCAATCAGATACATGCAAACGCGCATTCCTGGCAGATCACTTTGTAGTTTGAACGGCATGTTTCTGCTATTTACCTGGTGACTGTCACTACGAACGATAAGATTATTGTTGGTGTGATAACTTCACATACATGTTAATTCCTGTCTAACGGAGATTTATCCACCGCTCTGCAGTGTTGAGGTTTTTGAGGGCTGTTTCTTTTTGTCTTTGTCCTGAATCCAGAGTCAGACGTCGACCCCAGTCCAAAAACATGCAGGTCAACCAGAGACAGCTGGGTTTGGATTCAGTCTCCAGAGACCCTGCACTCTTTACAGGGAACACAAGTTACCTGGTTATTCACCTCTCTGTACACGACTCCAACATCCTCGCTGGTGACTTAAGTCTCCACACTCGGCCTCTCAGTCTTTTTTCTTTTTGCCAACACACAAGTCGTAGAACCAACTTTTCTGGGGGGGGTGGGGTATAG
>NW_019525275.1:800054-804710 GCF_002814215.2 Seriola lalandi dorsalis
TGGGGGGGCAGGGCAGTTTCCCAGTGCAACCAGTCAGGAAGTCTGCTTTCTTGAGCTGTCAGTGAAAAGCTTCCCTTGATTTTAATTAGCCTCCATTTCATGCTGCCAGCAGGACGTCTGTGGACACAGCAGCATGTAAACCTCTAAGGGTCAAAGGTCAGCAGTGGAGACAAACTGAAGGCGAAATATATAATTAATAGGAGCATGATAGGATAGACGTGTGTGTGTGTGTGTGTGTGTGTGTGTGTGTGTGTGTTTCTGTCTTTCTAAGGACTTTTTTATTTCCCATTTTTCTGGTTTTAGGGTCTAAGAGTTTGTTTTAAGTGCTAGGGAATGTTTTATGTCGTTTAGGGTCTTCACAAGTATATAATTACAAACGTGTGTGTGTGGATGGGTACAGTGGCTGCTAACAAGCATGGCACACCGTCTGTAACACACACACACACACACACACATACATACGCACACAGTAGGGGGTCTGTCTGATTGGTTTCAGGTGTGTGTATGGTTGTTGTGTGTGACCACAGTCTGACACCTCTGTAACAAGCGTGCGTGTGTGTGTGTGTGTGTGTGTGTGTGTGTGTGTCGCACAGCAGGGCAACATGAAAACAAGGTCAAAACTGTAAAACTGTTCAAACAGTCGAGGCTGAAACAGGCCTCTCGAGAATCCATGTCTTTGTGCAGCGACACAGAGAAAGGGATTCTGGGTAACTGTATCTCACAGGGGAGCGGATGTTCACACCTCAGCTTATCTCAGTACTCATCATGTGCCACTATGTCTGCTGTCCTTTGTATGAAATAGAGCTGCTGGGTGGAGCAGTTACAGAAACGCAGAATCAAGCAGATCAAGGTTTTCCTCTCGTGCCAACGTTTACTCCAGAAATACAAAATCCATGTGAGTTTCCTGGAAGATTTCCACGACTGACACCACCCGATGGAGCCTGGTGTCTCCTTACAGTCGAGTTACTTCAGCAGAAAGAACCAAAGCTGCTGGTTGTAGTTCCTCCTGCAGTTCGTTAGAGGAGCACCTGAAGTGTCGGCGCCAGGCTGCCAGCTGTGTTCGGTCCCGAGGTGCCTTCAAATACTCGATTCATTCCTTCATATTCTTAAGTTATTCGTTTGTTCCTTTGTTGTGATGCTTCATTGGATGGTGTTTCAGTGGTTCTGTCCTCCAGCTGCATATAAACCACTGTGCAGCCTGATCAGTGTTATGTTTTGTTCCAGACTTATCTGGAAGTCTGATAATCTAATTTTATTTTCTTTCTCTTTCTTCTCTTAAAGTTTCACATATATGAGGAAGTTATTTTAGTTAAACCACACCAAAGGAACTTGTGATTTTCAGTTGACCGGTGCTGAACTAGCAGCTGCTACAAAGAGTTAACTTAATGTTTTACACATGGATTAAAAAAAAAAGTTGATAGAAGAGTTGTTTTGTAAGTTTCCTTGCAGCTTGTTGCAAGTCGACATCTCATCAACACTTGTTGCTTTTATCGTGTTATTTTTTCTGGTTCTGGACCAGGAAGATGACGTGGTTGACTGTTTTCCCACCTTGGAAAGCTGTCAGTGAACACAACACCATGCCAATTTGAATTAGCTTCCCCGATTTGTTGATTTTAATCAGTTTATGCGATTGCCAACTATTTTGTTAATCGATTGATCATCCAAGTGATCTCTCAAGACAAAATGCCACAAACATTGTATTTGAGCACTTGCTGCTGCTTCTTGTCATTGTTATATAAATCAAAATTTTTGGGGTTCAAACTAAACAAGACACTTAATGTCGTCACTTTGTGTTGGAGGAATTTGTACTGAGTGTTTTTCTCTCTCTCTCTCTCTCTCTCTCTCTCTCTCTCTCTCAGGTGCAGTCTGGTGCAGATGGAGGTCGCAGGTTGTCCGTCACCTTCAGAGCTGACAGTGAGTTTCTGTGTATCTCTGGATGCTCTGACTGTTTCTGTGTTTTACCTCAGACTCATAATAATAAAACTTAGAATGAAACTTTTCTTCATGTTTATGTGCGACATGTCGGTTTCTGACATTTCTCCCCAAAGTCAAAGCATCAAAACATTTTCTGTGGATTCTTCTGAGAGTTCAGATCCCAAAGTCAATTTTTATTTTCCATCTCGTTATCTACTGTGAAAATCTGCAAACCGCCTTGATTCCGCATCTCCACCCCCATCTTCATCCTCTTCCTCCTCCACCATCCTCCTCCTCCTCCTCTTTTGTTCTTTTCTCTCTAAAAGTCAAGTTCCTGAGCCGTGGCCGATCCCTGCCTCCTGCTTTTGTCCGTGACCATGAGCGAGAAGCACTTTCAGCTTCCTCTTTGTGTGTGTGTGTGTGTGTGTAGAAAGTGTGTGTGTCTCTGTTCGCAGTCATCAGGCAATCCTTATATCAACCTGATGTTTAACTATTTTAAAGGAGTTTTTCGTGAAAAATATACGAAACAAAATGAAGGAAGTTTAAAACAGTGTAATAATAATCAACAGGTTCATTTGTTTTGCAGGAGTAATACATTCAGGACTGTATTGATCATAACTCCATCAACCAAACATCTGCCAATTACTTTTCCAATTAATCCTTTAGTTTATGAAATATCAAAAATGTATGAAATGAAAAAAAATGAAAAAAAGCAAGTCCTGAAACTGCAGAGCCACAAAAATGTTTTCACTCATTTTGACTGAAAAATTACAAAAAGAATCAGTTAAAAAATGTTTTTTTTAATTAATTTTATTTGTTTGTTTTGATGATCCAGTTGTCAATTAATCGACTAATTGTTTCAGCTTGTTTTCAGTCTGAGTTCATTCACAGATTTAAAATCTTTGCGCCAAGAATCAGAATCAAATCCCTTCATGACGTTCCCAAAGATTCCCACCCGTCCCGCTGGACAGAGCCAGGCTAGCTGTTTCCCTCCGTTTCCAGTCTGTATGCTAAGCTAAGCTAACGATAGCGTAGCTTTACTGATATGAGATTGATCTTCTCATCAAACTCTTGGCAAGAAAGCAAATAAGTGTATTTCCTAAAATGTGAAACTGTTCCTTTAAATACAACGTGTCATCGTAACTATTCACTGATAGCAGTTGTTCTCTCTGAGGGTCTCCCAGTGAATTTAAATTTTCAGCTGCTGCCACGTCTCCTTTTCTCTCTCTACAAAAGCAATTCGTTAATTCTTAATACATATTATGTCACCAATAATATGGAGGTCAGAGGTCAGAAGGTCATGTGGCTGAAATGATGATGCATCCTCTTTAAGAACTCATGAAATAAAAAGTGTTGAAACCCACACAGTTTTAAGTCAAAGTAAAGCACAGAGGTGTTTTAGCATGACAATCAGCAATCGGAATCGGCTCATTGTGTGTGTGTACTGGTGTGTGTACTGGTGTGTGTGTGTGTGTGTGTGTGTGTGTGTGTGTGTGTGAGTGTGTGCTGAGGGAGGGACACACCTCACTGCTTCCTTTCCTCTGGACCTCCAGCTGTTGGAGGATGAAGGAGGACGGAGGAGACTCTGTTCTCTTCTTGTGCCTCTGACTCTGTTTGCAGTGATGTAACGGGGAATATAAAGCAGGGTGACCTTTGACCTGCAGTTGGTCACAGAGGGAAGGTGATGAGATCAGCCAGATCCGAACACATAAGTCTGGAGAATTTCAACATTTGTTCTCATAGTCGACAGATGCAAAGTAAAGACCAAAACCAACAAGCAGCCGATCCTACCAACAAGTATCGTCTCTGTCTCTGTGTCAGTTGACGCCGTAGCTTTACTTTCTGAGGCTGGATTTATTATTTAGGTTATTGGCTTTTGATGCAAATGGCAGTTGGATTTCTAACGAGTTTTTCTTTCTTAAACAGAACCAAGAAGTTATATGTTTTCACTTTGGCTCTCTATTAATCCGCCGCTGAAAGTAGTCCCCGACAAATCCAGTATTTACTTTTGTTTGAGGAACATTTTAGTAAAAGACCACAGAGCCCAGCTGCTTTAGGAAATGAAACTGTATTTCTGTGAGGTGTTTTTAAAGGTTTACGTCTTCAGTGGGAAACAACTTAACTGAGCGTTTTAGTGTGTGAGGACTGTAGCCTTCTCTTTCCTTCTTAAACTGGAAGGAGAAAGAGGAGGAAGAGGAGTAAGAAAGTGAGAACTAAAGATAAAACTTCTCCCCTTCATCCAGCATCACATCCCTCTTTTATCCTCCTCTTCCTCCTCCTCTTTTGTCTTATAAAAAAACTGAAGACAAACAGGAGGGAAGGAGGAAGAGGAGTAACAAGCTGCGACCTTTCCCTCCTCCTCACATCCTATAGAGGAGCTTTATAATGGAGGAGGAGGAAGAGGAGTGACGAGCCGTGACCTTCTCCTTGAGCCCTGAACATGACCCCACTGGGTGATAATGAGGCAAGAGGAAGAGGAGCGATGATTCGTGCATCCCATGCTCTCCTAACCTCCTCTCAGTCATCTCCATCCTTTTTAAGCTCCTCTCCTCTGTCCCATCTTCCTCCTCCTCCTCCTCCTCACCTCAATCCTCTCCGTCAATAGGTGGCTGGCAGGAGGAAAGAGGAGCAGTCAGTCGTGTCTGAGCTCACGCCCCTTTTCATTCTGCGTCCTAAGTCCATCTTTTCTCCTCCGATCCCTCTCGGTTCATGGCTGGCTGCTCCCCCCCACCCCTCCCTCCC
>NW_019525275.1:804730-873313 GCF_002814215.2 Seriola lalandi dorsalis
CCCTCCCTCCTCCTCCTCCTCCTCCTCAACAACACAAGAGAAATGTTGGGAACAGGAGGAGGTGAGTACACGTGGTGATGAATGAGTGAAGGTCTGGGTCATAAAAATAGGAAGAGCGGTGTACAGCCTGCTCCTGCTGACAGTCACCTGTTTCTTCAAAGTCAAACTGTTTCTAAGCATCATGTGACTTTCTGTCGTCACGTAACAATTTGTTGACGACTAGAAAACAACTAGAAAACAATGAAACATCACCGACCTTATCACTTTAAAATTAAATCTGAATTTTTTGCTAAGAAGTCAGCTCTGTTCTTGACTCCTGTAGTTGTTTGGTCAAAAGTGTAACCACTATAAATAACAGTTTAAAGTCTGATTAGTTTTAGGGCTGCATTGATGATTATTTTCATTATCAATTCATCTGCCTGTTAAAACCTTTATGACGTCATCACGTGTCTTGTTTTTAAAAACCAAAAGTCCTAAAACTCCAGTATCACCAAAATGATGTAGTGCAATAATATGTTGAAATATATAATAATGATAATCAATAATTTGTCATAAGTGCAGGTTGTTGATCTCTCTCTCTCTCTCTGTCTGTCTCTGTCCATGTCTCTCGCCCCTGCAGACTGTTCATTAAACTACCCACTGGGGAAACATGTGATCCATGAAGTCACCAATGTCTCCTTCAGCCACCTGGCCTGTGAGGACCAGGCCGCCGTGGTCGTCCACTGGTCTGCAAGTCCACTAGGTAACTGTCTGTCTGTTTACCTGTCTGTTTACCTGTCTGTTTACCTGTCCGACTGTGTGTCCGTCTGTCTCTCTCTCTTTCTTTTTCTCTGGCTCTTCAGAGAGATTTAGAGAAGTTGGGAGGAACAGGAGAGTAAAACCTTCAAAGTGCTCAAATCTGTAAGATTACCCAGCTCTGTGTCAGAGAGAGTGTGTGTGTGTGTGTGTGTGTGTGTGTGTGTGTGTGTGTGTGTGTGTGTGTGTGTGTGTGTCCCTTTGATCAGCCCCAGAGAGAGAGAGAGAGAGAGAGAGGATCACATCTCGCACAATAATACCACGACTTGACCGTAAAGGAATGTGTGTTGGTGCGTGTGCTCTGTGTAAGGTGAACCTCTCTCTCTCTCTCTCTCTCCCTCTCTCTCTCTCTCTCTCTCTCTCTCTCTCTCTCTCTCCCTCTCTGTGACAATGCCGCCCGTTGTTTTCTCACAGAGAGACAGAAATCTTCCACGTCACACATGAACATCTATCTGTCAAACTAACGACCTCGTCTCCTGCTCAGCTTCGTAGCTGAAAGTTTAAAAAGATTATAAGATTTTAAGCAAAACAAATTATAGCTCCGGTTTACCATCCTCTAATGGCCACTCCCAGCAAGATATTGCTCCATGTCACGAAGCAAAAGTCGTCTCCAAACTGGTTTTATGAACATGACCTCGAGTTCAGTGAACTTCAGCGGCCTCCCCAGTCTCCAGATCTGAATCACCTTTGGGATGTGGTAGAACAGGAGATTGGCAGCATGAATGTGCAGCTGACAAATCTACAAAAATGATGTGATGCAATCATGTCAACATGGAGCAGAGCCTCAGAGGAAAGTTTCCAACATCTTGTGGAATCGATGCCACGAAGAACTGAGGCTGTTTTAAGAGCAGAGGGAGAAAACACCCAGTGTTAGTGCGGTGATCCTAACAGGGCCGTCACCGTATCAGGTTCATCATAACGATATTATTGCGATATCTATAGTAGATTTGGAAAAAGATATAATGATGCTATCAGTCAAATTCATCTTGAACTTTGTTTATTGTGTGTTTTGTCTCTTTTTTGGCAGATGAATTTGACTCAAATGTGATTATAGGGAGGCGGAGAGAGAGAGAGAGAGTTTGTAACCTCAGTGTTTTGTGCTTCAGATATTTTACTCCCGACATCTCAAGAGCCTCCAGTGAAGCTTATAACGAATACTTTAAATCAAGGTTGAAACATGTAGAACTTGCACTGAAGCCAAGGAGCACACACCTGCTGTCACACTGCAGCTGTTGTTAACATGCAAAAACATCCTCGTCTGTCCTCGACTCTGCAGGAGAGAGAGAGAGCGAGAGAGAGAGAGAGAGAGAGAGAGAGAAAGGCAGAGAGAGAGAGAGAGGAATCTGCCTCAAGACACAAAAACCTGTTCTGCTACCTCTCTCTCTCTCCCTCTCTCTCTCTCTCCCTCCCTCCCTCCCTTCACTCCTAATAGGAAAAACATGTCCTGTGGATGTAAAGGTGTAATTACAAGACAGACCTGTTTTAAAGGGCAGAGAGGGGGAGGAGGAGGAGGAGGAGGGGGAGGAAACAAGGTGGGGTCTGTGGGGCAAAAGGGGGGAGGGAAGAGGAAAGGAAACAAGGAGTGGAGGAGAAGAAAGGAAACAAATAGTGAACAGAAGGAGATGTAAGGTAGCAACACGTGGGGGGGTAGGAGGGACAAAGGAAATAAGGAGAAGAGATGAGGGGAGGAGAGAAAAGAAGAAAACAAGAGGAGGACAAATAGAGAGAAGAGTAAACAAGGAGAGCAGGGGAGATGAAATTAAAAATGAAGCGAGGGGGAGGAAGGGAAATAAAAAAGGAGAGGTGAGGAGGAAAATAGGAAAGAGGAGCAAAGTAGGTAAGAAAATGAGGAGGACTGGACAGAAAAGGAAACAAGGAGAGGAAATGAAAAAAGGAAGTAAGGAAAGGAAAAGAAAATGGGTAACAAGTAAGCAATAAGCGAAGGGAAAGAAAAATATGAGAGGAGGAAAGGAAATGTTAGAGAGGAGGAGAAAGAAATCTGGTGAGGAGAGAATGGAGAGAACAGGGAGAAGAAAGGAGAGGACAGAAGGAGACAAGGAGGTAAGAGGATGGGAGGGAAGGAAACAATGGTAGGTTGAAAGGGACCAGAGGGAAGAGAATAAGGAGAAGAACGAAGGAAAGGAAACAAGGGAGTGAAGAGAAGGACACAGAAGCAGGAGGAGGAGAAAAGAAAAAAAGAAGAGATTTAGTAACGAAGACAGATGGAGGAGAGAAGGAAAGGAAATGAGGAGAGAAGGATGCTTGCGGATGATTGGACGGAGGGTGAGGCTGAACTTCCCGCTGTGTCTCTGCAGGGATCGAACACATTAAAGGCTTCAGAGTTTATCTGGAGGACAAGAATCCAGAGGGGAAACAGTGTCAACACCTCATCCTCAAGGACCCGAGGCAGCTCAACTTCTCCTACAGGAACACGGTAGGACCAAAAAAACTGTGACTCAAATTAACCAATCACATTCAACTGAGGCCGCAGGTGATTATTCTTCTTCCTAAGACTATGAGTTTACAGTGTAAACCTTAAGTATTCACCTGAAAGACTTCGCCTGATGTCACCTGTTCACCTCTCCACGTTAATCTTGTGTTCGGACTATTTGTGTTAGTTACTATTGATTTATTATTGATTCCCTCACACAGAAGCTGAGCAGTCAGCCGTTCAGCGGTTTGACCTTTGACACCGACTACATGGTTCGTGTTGTTCCTTTCCCGACTCTGATGAACGAGAGTTTCTTCCCTCCGTCCTTCCTCCGGACCAACTGTGAGTCCAGTACCGCCCTCATCCGCACACGATGGATTAGTTAATCAGTTGATTGATTTATTAAGTGATTAATTGTCTCCAATAGAACATTCCTTCTTGCTACCTGACGAACATCTTTAAGACTTTCCCTGAACATTTCTGCCGCTATTTGTTTTGTTTTCTTACCTCGTCAGACATCTACAAATGATTATTAATTAAAAGGAAAATTTTTATATTTGGGGGAAATAAAATTTTTGTCAGATGAAAACATCAAATCAAATTCAGATACTTAATTCACTCAAACAAAAGTACACACTGATAATTGATGTTAAATTGTTTAGCTTAGCTTAGCTTAGCTTAGCTTAGCTGGGCGCTAATACTGGTAGCATGAGGAAACTGTTAGCCTAGCTCTGCAGAAGTAAGGATTACTGAGCCGCTGTGACTGCACACAGCATCTCAGACTTCCTCACAGTCCTCAAACTGCCAGGTGTGAGGTCTGTCTTTAATCTGCTGTCAACACAACCCTGCTAACTCTCGACTGGAGACGACCTCACGAGGTAGAACATGTGGACAGTTTTTGAGTTGTCGGAAGGTTGAACTTTTCCACTTTGTGCTAAGCTAGGCTAAAACAAAACCTGGACCTTTCTGAGGAAGACAGGAAAGAGGTCAAGACTGTCCCTTTTTTAAAATGTGTCTGATCATTGAACTGAAGAGACAAAACCGTCTAATCATTTCTGTGTGTGTGTTACAGCGTGTGAAGTCCTCCTGGGATCAGACAACCTGGTTTGCAAACCATGTAAGTTCCTTAGTGTTGTCGTCATAACCAGAGCCACATGTAAACAGAGTTAGTCCAGGGTTTGATCGTCTTCGTCTCAGAGCAGTTAAATGTAAATGATACATTTCCACAAACTAATTTTAAGCCTTAAATAGTTGACACAGTTTCTGTCTGAGGACAAAGCGATTACATAAGGTTTTAATCCAATCAGTGCCGTGAAGAAGCTTTTACTTGAGTCATAAAGTTGTATATCCTTTGTTTCCACACCTGCCAGAACAAAAGAGGCTGGTGCAGATGTTTCACATTAAAAGCCTAGCAGGAAAGACGGATGATGTTTGTCACGTTTTTGAAGGAAGTGTTGAGTTTGACAGTAGATTAACTCGGATCAAAAGACACTGTTAGTGTTAAAAAGAAAAACTGAGATCAGCAGAGTGGTGAGTATGACACGACTCATTTGTTGAACTGATGGTGATGAGGCTGAAAAGAAAACAGGTGAATAAACTGCAGGTTAAACCCGAAGCAGACCAGAAAACAAGGAGGTTTCTAAATAAACTATGATCAAATATACTTAGAAATAAATCTGAATCTCTGCTATTGAGGTGAATATTAAAATTTTGATTTGAAGGTCACTTTTGTACCACTAACTAAGTAGAAGCACTACATGTCCATGAGAGTGGAGGTTAAGTTTTGTCTGTGTCTGTCTGTGCAGTCTGGAAGCCAAAGACCTTGAACGTGTCCCAGCTGGGCTCAAACCTCCACGTGGCGTTCGACCAGGCTCCGGCCTCCTTCGGCTTCCACTTCTACTACCTGTACTACAAACTGCGGCAGGACGGACCGTTCAGGCTGCAGCGCTGCAAACCAGTAAGACCAAATTTATGTTTTTTTACATGACGTGCAAAAAAAACCACTGCTACATATTATTAGACGTCTTCTTGTGACCAAAGTGTTTCACTTATCAAGTCTTTGAGGCTTTGGCCTTAGCTCGTTTTCTTTTGGCATGAGGTCTTGCTTTAAACAAACTAAAGGTCGCACTAAGTGTGGTCCGACCACGTGTTTCAGCCTGTCCTGAATGTCCACACCAGGAGGTGAAGGTGAAAGGTTGCATCCCACTGCCTCCCCCCTCTCTGTCTTTTGTGCGTCTTTGTTGTCTCAATGTGATGAATCATGGAAATGTGGACAGTGGCTCTCTGCCATCTGAACCAGATTGTGCTGTCAGAAAGGGGGTTTTAAGATGCTGTTACTCAAACGTACAAAGATTGCCTCTCGTTCACCCGCGGCCTGTCCATCAATCTATGATTCAGTGTCCGACCAACCCCCGTGATTAAAGGAGGAGACCGGAGGTGAACTTCACTCCGGCTCTGAAAAAGAACATTGTGACAGTCGGTTGCTCTGATTTGTAATTTGTGAGAATTCATGTCTTAGCTAAACGATAAGATACGATGCTTCCTGACCTAGAATGTTTTAATGATGCGTTTACTGTGTGCAGGACGTGAACCAGCCCAGAACTACATGTATCCTCCAGGACGTCACTCCAGGGACCTACACCGTAGAGGTACATGAACGCAGCACGGGACCGAGCTTCATTTACACAGCACAGTTTCATCACTTGACTTTCATATCTGTTCATGCTGTGAATCATTTTCTCTCCATTTGATGTAATGATTTATTTATTTTTTCTTCTCTTCTGTGTCAGCTGAGAGACGACTGTAACACGACCAGGAGGCAGACGCAGTACCACGTCAGCCAGGGTGAGACACACACACACACACACACACACACACACACACACACACACACACACACACACACACACACACTATAGGAATAGCACAGTAATCCACATAAGTTAGTTCACTGACTCTGTTGCACTGCTGTTACTCTATGTTTCATCATTTACCGTTATCCCATAAGGTCTTTCAATAATCTGATTCTGTTGTCTCATGCTGGGTGTGTATGCTTCATCCTTCAGTCCACTCCCCCTGGGCGGGTCCTATCCGCGCCATGGCCATCACAGTGCCTCTGGTCATCATGTCGGCCTTCGCCACTCTCTTCACCGTCATGTGTCGTAAGAAGCAGCAAGGTGAGAGCACTTAAAGTTGGCGATATTTCTTCTTTTAGTTCACTGTCTCCTGCACACTTGGTGTTTTACGAACATTACAATCCCATGGGGCCTTTAGCCTTGGAAACACCCTGCAGGGTTCAAGCATCCTCTGTTTAATGTGGAGTTGCAACGATTAATCGATTAGTTGTCAAACAGTAAATTCATCAGCATCAATTTGGATAATCAAAAAGTCATTTTAGGCTGTTTTCAAGTAAAAGTACCAAATGTTTGTTTGTTCAGTGTCTTTGGGTTTTAAACAAGGAATTACAAGATGCCACAAGATGCAACTTCAAAACTTCACCATTTTCTGACATCTGATAGACCAAACGATTGATCAAGAAAATACTGTGCAGATTAATCGATAATGAAAAGAATTCTTCACTTCCCAAAGTTAGTGCTTAATTTAATATATCTAATATATCTTTTCCATTTGTCTTCTCTCCTGTTAGAAAACATCTACAGCCAGCTGGATGAGGAGAGCAGCGAGTCCTCCAATCACAGTGCAGCGTTGAACACGGAGCGCCCGTGGCCTCGTCCCAAAGTCTTCATCTGTTACTCCAACAGAGACTGTCCCAAACACACCAGCGTCATCCAGAGCTTTGCCTACTTCCTGCAGGACTTCTGCAACTGCGAGGTGAGACAGATCATACCTGGGCGACGAAGAGGAAAAATAAAACGTCCTTTAAATCAAAGTCGCTAGTCTGAAGGTTGGGTACGTTTGTCAAATGCCTTTTCACTTCTGCTCAGGTTGTGTTGGATCTGTGGGAACATCTGGAGACGTGCAAAGAGGGTCAGATGTCGTGGCTAAGCAGACAGCTGGACGAAGCCAACTTCATCATCACCGTCTGTTCCAGAGGCCTACGGTACTCTATCTACTGTCTACTCTGCCTCTGTCCAAACTACTGTTGATGTTTCACAAGTCCTTGAGCTGCAGTTCCTCCGGTGGCCACTAGATGCTGCTAAAGCTCTGACATTGACTGCTGTGTAGTGAACATCCCCAAAGTTGTATTTAAATTTCAGTCAATGAGAAGTGAGACACTCGGGAGTAATGATGTGTTTTGTAAGTTTACGTCTCACCTTCTCTTCATCCCTCCATCCTATTTGTTTAAAATTTTTCTTCTTTCCCTTTTCCCTCCATCCATCCTTCCATTTCTTCTTTTCTTCCTTCCTCCCTTTTGTCCCTACTTCATACTTTCCTTATCTTTCCTCTCTCTCACTCCTCGATATTGTATTGTTTCTATTCTAAACAGCTCGGTTCTCTTTTTACAGCTACTATGTGGAGAAGAAGAGTCGCAGAGGAAAGACACCAGTCAGTCGCCGTGGTAACAGCAGCAGCAGCAGCTCTCCGATCGGTGGATCCGGCAGTGACCTGTTCATAGTGGCCGTGGCCATGATCGCTGAAAAGCTGCGGCTGGTTAAGCAGAGCGAGGGGGGCGGGGCTCAGGAGCTGAACCGCTTCATGACGGTTTACTTCGACTATTCAACAGAGAACGACATCCCCACCATGTTGAGTCTGGCTCCAAGGTAACTGCAGCACTACGGGACAGAACAACAGGCGCAACAGCCGCCCTACACTGTCCATGTGACCGTGTCTGACAGTCCATAAAGCAGGAAAATAACAGGCTGAGACATTTTGCATTGACTATAGGCAGGAGGTGAAGTGTTTAAGTCTTGGGATTTTACACAAAAATATGCAGAAGTTGTGCGTTTTTGTTTGTTTTTGTTTGCATTTACGGAGAAATGAAGCTAACAAACCTTTCACTAAATCTTTTTTTATCTAAAGTTTTGTCTCTCTTTGGTAAAAACCAAAGCTTTTGGTAATAAACAGTCACTTATTACCAAAGAGTAACAGAGTGGGTCGTTTTGTCCTGTGTTTAGGTTCAAGTTGATGGACCAGCTGCCTCAGCTGTTCAGTCGGCTCCACTCCACTCAGTCCAGTTTAGCTGACCGTGAGCAGCAGCCTCTCAACGTCTCCAGGAGGAACTACTTCAGGAGTAAGTCTGGACGCTCGCTCTACGTTTCCATCTGCAACATGCACCAACACATCAGCCAGAACCCCGACTGGTTCGACAAGCAGCTGCCTCCTGCAGCAGGTTCCTCCGCCTCCTCCGGCTCCTCTTCCAAACATTCTCCTCTCCCGGCTGTACCGGCTCCCAGCACTCCTCCAAAGCCTCCCTGCGTCTCCTCCTCCACTCAGCCCGAGCAGAGGTTTGACTCCGGCTTGGTGCTGAATGAGGTGGTGGTGAGGACGCCGTCGCTGGAGGGCGGGAATGGAGTCCCAAAGAGGAACATGCTCCTGCTGGGCCCCGGCTCCAATCCCAGCCTCAATCTTGGGCACGGCCACAGCCACAGTCCCAGTCCCAGTCCTGGTCCCTGTCCCAGTCCTGGTGTCTGTCCCAGTCCTGGTGTCTGTCCCAGTCCAGGCCTGCCACACTGTTCTCTGTCGATGCTGGGACACACGTCAAGGTAAAGAAAGCTGTAGTACCACTCTAGCTTTCTATCGTTTTACTGTGAGCATTAAAGCTGAGTGTATTTTTTTTACCACCCGGGTCACATTTCAGTCTCTAAAGGATGTTCATCTTGATGCTAAACTCACCTGCCTGTTAGTAAAGTATTATATTATAGTAGTGTAGTTACTGGTCACTGTATCATTCCTCTTCCAGATGACCATAAAGCTTTTATTTCATAGCGAGATTCCAGTATGAAAAAGAGAATTTTGAACGACTGTTTGCAGCTGCTGTTGATGCTGATTGAGTTTGTATCAACTCGTCATGAAACCTGACATATAACCTGACTGTTATATATTGGTGCTTTTGTTTGGTGTGACCATCAGTGTTGGTGATGGTGAGTTTTGAGTCCATGGTTTGGACTACACAGCAGGTAATATGAGATCACTCGTCAGTCTGACGGCTGCTGTTGTTCTTCTCCATCAGGTCCACTTCTGGAATATCTGAACTTTTACCTGAAGAACCTTCTTCCTCCTCCTCCTCCTCCTCATCTGCTCCCTCCATCCTCCAGGATGGGATGTGCCCTCCTCCCGCCCAGGCAGAAGAAGGCCGTCCCTCCCCTCCAGAGGTCCCACCTCCTCGTGATTCGGGCATCTATGATTCATCTGTCCCTTCCTCGGAGCTTTCCATCCCCCTAATGGAGGGACTGTCACATGACCAGGCTGACTCCTCCTCCCTGGCTGACAGCGAATCATCTTCTTCGGGGCTGGGTAAGGCTGGCTGTTAGAACCGCACCTGATGTTGTTTTACATCTGAAATATCATTGTATGCTGTTATTCTATGTTGTTCTAATTTCATTTTAACTTGTTGACTGTTGAATAAATGACCTTCACACCTGGCCGTTTGTCTTTCAGGTGATGAAGAGCCACCTGTTGTCACGTCGCTCCGCTGCAGCACTGCCACAGTCTGTAAAGCTGAGCTGCACCATCACCACCACCTGGAGCACAGTGACGGACACGCTCCTGTAGCTTCATTGTAGGAGACACCTCCAGCCAATCAAAAGAGGACTAGCCCCGTGATGTCATCACAGGGCCAAATATGTTTTGGTTGTAGACCTGAATCCTTTCTCAGCAGTGCCATCATCTGATCACCGTGGAAATAAAACTGGAATCATTAAAAGGCATTAGAGTGAGTCACCTGTGGAAATGACCGAGTTCTTGAATGCTGGTCCGTGGTAACTATGGTAACCACTGACTTAGAGAACACTAGTCACTGGTGACTGTTGTAACTGTTATGTTCTAGAACACTAGTCCTTGGTAACTATGGTAACCATTACTTTCTAGAACATTGATAGGTACGATAACTATGGTAATCGCTGCATCAAGAAAATCAGTCCCTAGTAGCTATGGTAACCAGTGAGTTTTAGAACACTAGTCCTTGGTAACTATGGTCACCAATGCATTTCTAGAACACTGGCCCCTGGTAACTGTGGTAATCACTGGGTTGCACAGCATTATTCCCTGGTATCTATGGTAACCACTACATTCTAGAACAATAATCCAAGTAACTATGGTAATCACTGAGTTCTAGAACATTGATAACTACGCTAACCTTGGTAACCACTGAGGGCTGGAACACAAGAAGGACCGGGTCTCCAGATGCTGGCGGAGCAGACCCATTCAAACCAAAGACTGCCTCAGCACTGCGTCTTGAGTGATTGATAGCTGACTCGTGTACGAGTTGATGTTTGGTACCAAAACATGATGCGGAAACACTGTTTGTTCAGGCACTTTTTGATACAGAAACACAGGAAAACACAGCTCCACAAATGTTCAGATTTTCCATGGCAACAACATCCAATGGGATCAAAGCAGCTTGTGAATTTCTGGTATCCACAAAGATTTTTAACAGAAGCTGCTGAATGTATCAACACCTTAAGGACATTGATAATGAGGATGTCTTTTGTATTATTCTCAATATGTTGGACCAAAAGCAAGTAAACATTAATACTTTGGGGAAAATCACATATTCATTAGTGAACGATGCTGTTTTTTTCATTTAATGTGCCTTTTTGTTTTAGGAGGAGCATTTTTCATTAGAAAGTGGAATTCCCCTGAAACAGTTGGTACTAGAACATTTTATAAATCTTCATTTTTATGAGCGCTGTATTTCCTCTGTGATATGTTTTAACACGTACCTTATTTTAAAATGTTTTCAACATAGAAATGTAGTAACAGGATGACCACCTAATCACAAATCATTAAACTGTCAAAGAACTTTGATAAACTGTCAAAAATGTACTAAAACCTGCTAATGTGATATAACATGGTGGACGAGTTGTGTGAATTACATGTTGGATTGAAATTTAGTTTTATGAATTTTATTTTCTTTGCATTTTAATTCACAAATTCAGAATCTATAACTCAAACTCATTTGGCTGGTGGCGCCACCTCTACACCATAATATATTGAAAACTGTGGTTGCTTTGTGAAGCTTATGGTTACATATATAAGAATTGAATATTAATGTTGCATTTATAGTTATATATTTCTTAATGCTTTGTAATCATTTTGAACATTGTTGCAGGGAGCAGCAAGGATGAGGGCATTATAAAACTAAACCACTTTATAAACGCCACAATGGAAGCCCATTCCTGCCAAGACGAGAAATAAATGCATGAAAAAGTAAATAAAAATATTTACAGTCAAAATTCTGAGATAGTATGTCATAATTTTGATTTAAAAAGCAAAAAACGGTTAGCTTTTATCTCATCATTGTGTCTGATTCATTATTTTTGAATTGTGAATATGATCATTTCTTTTCCTCCTGGTGGAAATGGGCGTCTGTGCGTCTTTTGTTATTGATCTTGATCTGAAGGACACTACGACTTTCAGTTATTGATTCTTTCATGATCAGCAGCTGCAGTCACGTTGTCCTCCCCTGGACCGGACCATGGGTTAAAGTTTTATAAAGTATTTTTATTTTCTGACACAAATGTTGTGGTTGCTGCTGAAAGCAGAGTGACAACTTCTCTGCAGGTCTGAGTTTATTGGAAGGGAAGATTCGGCATTTCCAACTTTGTAAATATTATTTTTATAATTTCACTTTTTCTTGGAAATGTCTGTTTTGTTTCAGTTTTTGTATAGTTAGACTGTTATTTTCCTATTTTTCTACATTTATTTTTAGAAATGTACTGTTTTATAGTACCTTAATGTAGGAAATAAATAATTCCATCTAATAAAATGTTTCTCTTTTCATCTTTTTTTTCAATGACTGGTAAGAGTTTATGATTTATCATAATAAGCACAGTTTTAGTGCAATTACCTAAACAAAAATACTGAAATTGAAAAGAAAAGACAACAGGAGGCAAAAGTGAACTAATGCATTTTAAAATTTACAGCAGCTAATCAAGCTGTAAAAAGCAGTTTATCAGGTAGCCAGAGGGATAAATACTCAGCACAGTAGCTAAGTATTTATATTGCATCATGACTGGTAATTTTCTCTCATTTGCTTCAAGCTGACAGGCGAGTTTAAGTATCTTACCATAACACACACACACACACACACACAGTCTTCACTGACTTAAAAACCAGCAGACAGCTCTTTAGTGTGTGAGCTGTGAGGCGTCAACACTTAAAACAACAGCAGCCTCTAAAACTCACAAACAGCCTGGCACTAAGTCAGCCAGCCCAGAACCAGCCTGCCTTCAAAATAAAAGCACAAGTCCTCTCACTGTATGGCACTTTACTATGGCTGCAAATATCGAATATTTTCATTTTCAATTGATCTGCTAATTATTTTTAACTTTAGTTTGCTATAAGTGCTGAACCTCTACTGTTTCGGTGCAGACAGAAATATCTTTGTTGTACTGACATCAAAACCTGTCAATCACTGAAAACTGCCATCAGATAAGTTTTATATTTTAGACATTCTTTATTTATTTTAGGTAAAGTTCTTAAATGGCTGCTGTTTTTTTGTTGTTGTATGAAATCATAATTATATTTCTATATTTTCTACCAAAAGAAGTATTATTTTGTTTATTGGTTCCAAAGCTCAGGTGTGGTATCAGCACTAAAATTTGAAAAGCCAAAATATATAAACTTAAACAAAGATATGTTTTGCTTGAAGAATGATTAAATGTATTATTTGTTTTATTGTTATTGATTTTATTTTTACCCACTTTCTGTTGAGCAACTATCAACTGACCTCTTCAGCACTACTTGATAAACGATAATTTCATTGGTAAAATTCTTCTATTCTATTCAGTGTTATAACGTGACTAGATCATGAGACAATGGGCCCCTGGGCACAGAAATGTTAAATCCCCCCTCCCGTCCTACATAGGAGCAAGAACCCAGACTGAAAGAGATATGTGACTTTATGGTAGTTGTTGGTGGTTTTGCAGATCTTGGCAGTTGCATCTTTTTGTGCAACATATTCTGTCTTATGTGTTGTTTTCCTTCTCTTTGTGGACCTTCTTTGCAGTTATTCTGTGTGTTTCATGAACTTTTATTTTGAAGGTACCACCGGAAAAGAGGTGAGTGGTCGCTTGACTGTTGAGAGGCGGATTTAGTGAATCTCAGCGACTCAGTTTATTGCTCGGCTGAATCTTCGGACTGAAGTTTGACTTTAACTTGTTGCAGAAGCAGAGAAGTCAGTCGTTGCTCGGCGGAGCAGAGACGACAGACTGACTAACAACAAGTGTTTTAAAATCAGCTGACTGTGGGTCTGAGCTGGATCGTTGGGAGGAGCTGCAGTCTGATGCCGGCAGGTGATGGATGTCAGCGGGGTTCAAGGTGAGAAGCTGCACCGTGAGAATGGTTCTCTCAAGGTTTTGGTAAACTCAAAGAAAAAATAAGATAAATGGGCGTTTTCTGGTAATGTAGGAGAAGAGGAATGTGAAGAGACAGACAGGGAGTTAACTCCTCCACTGCTGGTCTGTCTGTCTGTCTGTCTGTTAACATTATAAAATCTGTGGAGAAGATTAAGTTTGGTCACTATGAATGATCTGTGGTCGAGAGACCCTGAAGCCTGAAGGGAGAGACAGAGAGAAAGAAAGAAAAGAGGTTTTATTGCAGCCCAGTGAGTCACAAGTTTGCCTGAGAGTGACTGATATAGTCTGCAAATACACACACACACGCACACACACACACACACACACACACACACACACAGTCCTCTGTAAACAGTTTGCCATCATAGCAGGTCAGTGTTGAAAGATGTTTATTTGTTTTTTAGCTGAAAGTTTACTGACACTACTGTTTCTAGCACAGCTGGAGGAAGTGCTCAGGTCCTTTACTTAAGTAAAAATACCAAAACAACAATGTAAAAACTCCTGTACTTTAGTACAAGTACTGAAGTATTATCAGTTAAATTGATCTGAAGTACTGTAGAAGATTGGACCTTGTGGCTTGTGGTAATTAACGACATTGTTAATGCTGACGCGTCAACATGTAATCAGCATTTTACTGCTGTAGCTGCTGTTGCTGTAGCTGGTTTAAATACTGTATGTACAGTTAGATAGTTCAGTCCAGTGGTTCCCAACCTAGGGGTCAGGCTCCTCCCAAGGGTCACCAGATAAATCTGTGGGGTCGTGAGATGACACAGTTCTGATTTGTAATAATTCTTCCAACCTTTCTCCAGTCTTTGCTGCTCTTTGTGAAACATTGGAGAGTTTTTTTTTCTCTGTTATTTAAATGAAACCATGGACGAAGTTTAGAGGGGAAATCTGTTTTTGGTAAAACTGCTAACAACTCCCAGACAGCGGAAACATGACAATTATTAGTAATGTTTATGAATCTTTAACAAATCAGCAACAGCCAATCTCTCACTTTTACATAAAATTACAAAACTTGTTTATGTAATATGCACAGATCTGTAGAGTGCACAACAGCTTTGTCAATGTTATGTGGCAGATCCATAATAAAGAACTCTTATCCACACCATCCCTCACCCACACCAGTCCCATCTACAAGCCAGAATTTCATGTATGAAAAGACACTTTGTCCCTGTATTAATACAGAAATGTGCTGGGAGTCAGATTTTGTATTTAGAGAAGAATGGAAGGAAAAATGAATAAATAAATAAAAGAAAGGATGTTTAGAAATGGATAAACTTCTACAGACTGTATTGCTGACAGAAATCAACAGAAAGACAAAAAGAGTTCAGGTTAGTTTGACTGAAGAGTCTGACAGTGATTCAGGAAACGTCCCAAACCTTTTTGTTTGAGTTACAAACTGAGTAGCGGATCTTTTTCCAGGTTCAGATGGGACATAATGGCATCTTAGTAATACTGAATGTCTGGCCAAAAGAGAGGCGAAGAACAAAGTGCGTCACTTGATTGGAGTCATCCTCTCCAGTGGTGCCAAAGAAGGCGACCAGAGAGTCGGGTTCTACTGTAAGTCAAAATTGAGGACTAGGGATGAGGTTTGGAAAACGTCCCTCTGGTATTTTTCCAGGGTAGGACACGTCCAGAACATGTGGATAATGAAAGCTTCACCTCCTCTACGCAGCAGGGATTCACGTCTGGCTAAACACGAGATAGTTTTGATTTGCACACGGCTGTAAACTGTAACAGTGAAAGACACAGAGGGATGTTGATATAATCTGCATGAAGATCAAATCCTGTATCACGTCCGACAGCGAAAGGTTTAGATTCTGCTCCCAGCTTTAATTTTGTCAAGAAGAGCATGTCTTACACCAGACAACTTATATTAAACCTTCATGTGATGGGTGTAAACTAAGAAACGCAGGGTAATGTGGTATCTGAGAGTGGAGAAAGCGCCTGGTTTGCAGGTAGAAAGAATGTGTATTTGGTAGGTTATTGATTAAAGGATCTTTAAATCGGCCTAAATGGATGAGTAATAACAGCACGGTGGACACAGAAGTATCCGGGCTTGATATGGAAAGCAAAAGATCGTCTGCATAGAGGGACACTTTATGTTCAGCTCCCTTCCTCCAAATCCCTGAAATATCCTCGCAGCTACGGAGCGTAGATGCTAATGTCTCCGTGGTCAGATCAAGAAGTAGCGGGCTTACAGGGCGTCCTTGATGAGTTCCCCGTTTGAGGCTGAAAGGTTTTGACTGTTGAGAGTTGGAGAGGATTTAAGCAGGAGGGCAAAAGTATAATAATTTATCCACGTGATAAAACTTGGTACAAAGTCAAAATTTATTTAAAACTGCAAATAAATACATCCACTCCACGATGTCAAATGCTTTCTTTGTGTCTAGAGGAAGGAGAGAGTACAACACGTCAAATAGACGTGTATTTGTTTTTGTTTTTTTTTATAGAAAGTCTGATTTTATTATAAAGTTATATGTTTTATTTAGAGTAAAATTTAATTTGCTACTGTCATATAAATATGGAAAACGCAAACTCTTATGTGAATGCTACCAAACAGTCGTATTAACAGCTGAGGAGCAGTGAGGTGACTTGAAGCAGTCAGTGTTGGAGGAATGTGGTTCTGCTGCTGTTGAGGGACAATGAAGATTTTGTTCAGGTGTTTGTTCTGCTGCTTTGTTCTGACACTAATCGTCATGTTTCTGTCGGCAGTATGCTGCCCTGCTGGTTCCACGAGGTGGTTGTACGTGTGTGTGTGTGTGTGTGTGTGTGTGTGTGTGTGTGTGTGTGTGTGATGATTAACAGTTGTGATCAGTACGATTTAGCGAAACACAAAGAAAATAAGTGGCAATAAGAACCACACAAAATGAATCAAAAAGTTCAGCAAATTAACAGCAATCACATAAAAAGAAAAAACATATATGTTTATGGAGCCAGAGAAAGATGGAAACTTTGGTGGAGCAGGTTCAGGACTGACTGGAGGTTTGTCGGTCTGACCTGAGATCAGATGGTGTGTGAAAGAAGCTCGTCTAGCTTCAGCAGAGCAGCGTTTCCTCTGCTGTTTCCTGAACAATGTTCTCACATCATATCGACTTTTTCCTCAGCGGGAAATGACATCATCCCACCTGCCTGGAAGATGAGACAGTGTTTATCTCAGGACGCCCTGAAAGTCACATTTACATCTGTGCAGCAGTAAATTCAATTTGCTTCGTTGGTGTTTTACAGTTTGAATCTGAGTCCCAGAGAAATCATTATCTCATTATCACAAATTATTAAGCTTAAATTCTCCACCCAAGCTGTCTTCAATAGAGATGAAGCTCAAACTCTCCATTCTTCTGACCATTTTAATGATAAGACTGATGTTATTCTATTTTTCTTTTTACTTATTATCAGAAGAATCCCAATTAAACACCAAACCAATGTATTTGTTCCTCCGATTTCCCTTCCCTGTCTGTGGCTCTCAGCCTTTAGCCCACCAGTTTAAAAAGCCGCAGTAACTTCCCAAAACAGCTGATCACCACAGTTTTTAGCAAATGTTACTCAAGGAGGAGGAAATAGTGCTTTTGTTGGAGACTATTTTCAGTGGCGGATTAATCCACAATTGACATAAGTGAGTATTAACAGCAGCAGGACAGTGTGTGTGGGACTAAGTCAAAGTAAACTACAGTGTGTGTTCATTGTAACGAAGGAACATGTCAGCCAGGGCGACAGTGCAGCTCAGTGATGTGATTTTAATAGTTGGTAACAACAGTGGAGCTCTTTGGCCCAGAGGAATATCTCAGGCCTCGGACACACACACACACACACACACACACACACACACACACAAACAAACACAAACACACACACACACACACCCGACTTCAACCGACTCAAAACTATCAAAACAATCAACAACATATAAAACAAACCAGAGTCTGTGAAACACTGTGTTAGTTTTACTAAAGAGAGGCTCTTCACAAGAGCTTCTCAGCTTCTTTCTGAACACAGGACACCCTGTTTACATCTGAAGACTGAATGTTTACTGACAGAGAGAGAGAGGGAGAGAGAGAGAGAGAGAGAGAGAGAGAGAGAGAGAGAGAGAGAGAGAGAGAGAGATTAAAAACAGATGGGGGGTAAAAGATTCAACAAGGAAAATGAAAGAAAGACTAGGAGGGAGAAAAGTGTGTGTGTGTGTGTGTGTGTGTGTGTGTGTGTGTGTGTCTCTGTGTGTGTGTGTCTCTGTGTGTGTGTGTGTGTGTGTGTGTGAGTGTGTGTTTGTGTGTGTGTGTGTGCGTGTTTGTGCACGTCGAGGGTGTGTTGATTTGTGCTATTGGAAAAAGCACTGCAAGTCCTAGGAATGAATGAGTCACACACATATTTAAACACTTGTAATGTACACACACACACACACACACACACACACACACACACACACACACACAGACTACAAAGCTTTGGTCAGACTGAAATGAAGAACAAGTGTCTGTTTGGAAGTTTCAGGATTGTTGATAAAGCACTTGTCTCTTTAACATCTGGTGACAACAGAGTCGCTGCGAGTGCATCACTACACACTGAGCTGTGTTGTGTCCTGTGTGTGTCTCTCAAATGATCCAACAATGCTGCACAATCCTGCCCGGACGGATCACCAGAAAACAAGTTGTTCTTTTACTGCTGGGGCTCTGTTTTCCTGCCAGTGCAAGTTCAGCAGTAAGAAACGCACATGTTACGTAATTTTCCTCGAGCATTTGTACCGTTTCCCCGGCTCCACCCAAACCCACTTGCATCAAGGTGGGAGAGATGGTGCAGCGGAGGTGGTTTATGCTCATTACATGGACAGTTGTTTGCAAAGGTTTGGGCACCCGGTTAAGTCGATATTAGTAACTCTTCTTTGGGAAATACCAAAAGCTTGGAAACACATTTTGTAGCAGCTAAGAGTCTTTTTTATTCTGAATTTAGATATTTTCAACCAATCACTTCAGGTGCTGAGATCCTGTCAGGCTGTCCCGCACACGGCGTGTTAAAGATCGTCGCACAGAGTTTCAGTGATGTTCAGGTCAGGGGTTGATGGTGGATTTTGAGATCTGCTTTTGATCATTGTCCTGTTGTAGAAAAAAACAGGTTCTTCTCCGTTTCACTCTCTTGACTCACTGCAGGACATTTTGCGTCGACAAATTTGCTGATATTTAGTGGAATCCATTCTTCCCTCTGTGCGATGTTTCCTCTGCCTCTGAAGTGGAAGAGCCGCTCACAGCTGCAACAAATTAGAGCATGTGGTGGATGGTGGTGAAACAACTTCTCGAACACTGAGGAAAACAGAAGTAATTATTAAATCCTTGGAAAAAAAACAAAAACATTCTCAAGTTTATTTGTGAAGTTTATTGGCCTTTAAAAGTTGCAGTTTGATTGAGATGTAGCCGAGCTCATATTTTATCATCTCCTGTTAGAGTATGTTGTTGACATTTAGTTCACTGTACAGTATATACTGTATGTGGTATGTTATTGGTGCACGGTAATGGAGGGTAGAAAGGGTGTTTTTTCATGCAAATCTCATCAAATGCACTTGCTGTCAAATCATCGGTCTGAATTTGTCCGTGCAAAAGCTTGTCCTGCCTGAGACACAGTGCAGAGGTTCAGCAGGGTTTGTGCCTCAGAGCCTGGTGGAGGCCGTGGAGGGAGGTGACGTCACCTTCTGGGCGTTGTTATACGAGGCGTCAAAGGTTCCTGTGATGGTTGAATCATCGTTAAACACAATGAGTCAGTGAGCTGAAAAAAAAATCTGATCAGTGATTAAAAGAAAACAAAGAAGGAACAAGACTCTGTCCAGAACAACTTTTACTGGGACTACGAGTCCCAGAGGGCCTTGCTGTAAGAATCATCCAATCACAGAGATTCAGATCATGTTACAGTGTTCTTTGTAGCGAAGAAGTGAGAGTAGAGGTTGAGCTGCAGAGGTTGTTTGGTGCGTGTGTGTGTGTGTGTGTGTGTGTGTGTGTGTGTGTGTGTGTATGTGTGTGTGTGTTTCCTCTCTCAGGTGAGGTGACACAGGGCAGGAAACAGAACAGGACTAATGTGTTGGGAGTAAGCGAGGCTGCTGACCTCTTTGACTTTCTGTTTCCTCTCTGTCTGCTTCACTCTCTGCAGTAAAGTAAAGTAAAGTAAAGAGATACTTTGATCATATTTATTTCATACAAGACACAGTGCACAGAGATCCCTTCAAGTCCTGATGTTTTAGACGCAGGTTTACGTTTGTGCTCGTGGAAGAAGCAGAAGTTACGACTGTGCATCACTTTTATCTAATTGGACGTCTCTGCCTGGTTGAAACTAGTTTCCACACATTCTGAACTGCAGCACGTGGTGGTCTGGAGTTACAGTGAATCAGAACCAGAGCTGGTTGTTTAATGGTTATTAAAACGCCTTTAAAACAGCTCCAGTTCTCCTCAGTACACCTGCACACGGGTCTTCAGATACGTTTATGATCTACATGTACTGACTGACGGGAACCACAAGGAGGAGCTGTGGTCAAACTCAAACCTAAGCTACAATACCCTTTCAGTGAAGGGGGGCTCAGGTGGGAGAGCAGCTTGGCTGCTGATCCCTGGTTTGGTGGTTCAATCCCGGACTCCCCAGACTCCCCTTCCTGATCAACACAGGCTGCGTCAGGAAGAGCATCCGGCATAAAACCAAATCAAATGTGCAGATGGTGATCCGCTGTGGCCGCCCCTCATGGGAGCAACTGAAAGACAACAACAACAACAATGTACAAGCACCGAACTCGTCTGTTTGGCCACTGGAGAGAAATAGAAGAAATGGGCTTTTTGCCCAGAGTCCAGTCTCTCAGGCTGCGTATCAATTCTTCTCTTAGATTGAAGATTTAAATCAGTGGTTTAGACCTTCTCGAGTCTATTTTCATTCTCATGTGTACAATGAAGCATCACTGGTGGTTGAAATCATTGCTCCTGTTCACACTGGCTGTGATCTCTTCAGGCGTACTAGCTGTAACAAGCGATTATTTTCATTATTGATTGATTTCTGATTATTTCAGCTATTATTTATCGATTAATCCTCTTTCCTTCTCCTCTCTGCTACTGTTTTACTTCCTTCCCTCCTTCCTTCCATCTTTTCCTCTTCTCCCTCCCTTCATTTGTCCCTTCTTCCTTCCCTCTTTTCTCCCTTCATCCCTTCTCCGTGTCCTTCCATCAGGTCGAAGCTGCAGAAGAAAACTTCCTCCCTCTCTCTTCTCTCCTGACGGCTGGTCCCTCAGAGGGGTAAGAACAAATCTCCCATGTAAACTGATTCATGTTATTCACAACTGTGCAGCTCTATTACGGCAGAATGCACAACAACGTGACGCCATAATCCCAAATAACAAAGGAGGAGATGGAGGTGAACAGCCTCCGCTCACACCTCAGAGTTCATGGATCTAATATCACACACCAAGAGAAAAAAAGCAGAATCTGATTTACAAATATGTGTCACCAGTTTTTATTCACATTTACTGTAGTTTCCTCAATGACAGATAACTTGTAATGTAGTAAGAAACAGATAAGGCAACAAATAAGTGAAAGTACATATTCCTTTAACAAACCAGAAGTGATTATGTTTCTGTGTTGTTAAAAGAATATTTTCATTTTGGGGAAGAAGCCTATTTGCTTCGTGGTTTTAGTGGGAGTTGTATGAGATGTGCTGTAACTATTTCTAGAGGGATTCATCCTCAGGGACTCTTAAATATCTGCATAAAATCTCAGGACAATCCACCCAATAGTTTTTGAGATATTTCAGTCTGAACCAAAGTGGCGGACTGCTCGCTGAATACCTGCAGTCCCTGCTCAGGGCTGAGAAAACAGCCGACGCCCACCGGTATCTTTTTGGGTTAAAATATAATTGAATCTATAATTTTGAATACAGTTAATATTCTCTTAAAATGCGAGAAATAAACATCAGTCAAAAATAATATTTCAATATTAACAGAAAGTAAAAGGTTTACATCATGTTTTTTATCATATTACCATTATTATGGAAAAGAGCATTAACCAATAGTTCATTCTTTGATAAAACATAAATGCAATGTAAATTAAAATGTAGGAAATATTATGTTTCACATCTACAATAATGTGCAAAAGTTATAGGCACTTGATATTTAGATTCAGGAGGCGTCTGATTGGTCCTGGTCTCCAGAGACAAGAAGAACAAGGAGTCCTGCAGCAGGATTTAGGTTTTTTTGTTTTACTGCACTTTGCATGAAGTTAATTGATAAATAAAAATCTAAAGCTTTTGAACAGAGGTGTATATATAAGATATGTGAGTCTGGATCAAAGCGGTGGACTGAGTGAACCACATCGCCATCGTTAGGGCTGCTAGTGAAACTCAAACCATTAATGACTAAAACTGTGACTCACTGCAAGAAAAGAACAAACTTTTGATTTTTATAAACCAGCGCTCATGTTCTTTGTGTGTCAGTGTCTCTATCGCTGGTGTCTCCGTGTCTCCTGTAGCTCCTAATTATAGACGCCTGTTTCCCCCAACGACCGTCACTTCCTGTTTGTCCAATGGGAACTGACTGGACACACACACACACACACACACACACACACACACACACACACACACACACACATTGTGAAGGGTTCCTGTTCCTGAGGGTCTGTAGAGCCACTCAGACTGTGACCTGATGAGGTGGAGAAGGGAGGAAGGCAGCGGACAGAAGAAGTGAGAAAAGAGAGAGGAGAGAAAGGAGCTTCTAAAAGTCTGACTGAGGAGGAGAAGAAGAAGCAGCTCTCGGAGTAGCACTGGAGGAGAGAAACTGGAGGAAGGAGAGACAAGAAAAGGAAACAAGACGGACGGAGAAAGAGAAAAATAGCAATGTGACTGTGAAGGAGGTGATTCAGAGGAGGAGAGAGAAATCAGGCAACAAAAGGAGGAGAATTACGAAGTGACTGCAGATGCCGACTTGCACGTGAGGAGGAGAAAAAGAAAGGAGAGCTGATGTGACTGTGGGGTTTAAAACAGGGCGACCTGGGGGAAGAGGAGCAGCAGATGTTTGCAGAGAGAGTCAACTGAAACGCTCCAGCTGTGTTTGAGAAGCAGATCAGGTCCTGATGATGGGCTGCTGTCTGTTTGTTTACTATCGGGTGAGTTTGAGTCCGTGTGTCATTTCCAGTGTCTCCCACCGTTTCTGTCAGTGATAATGAGCCGCAGGTTTACGTAGATGAGCCCAGAGTCAGATTTATCTCCAGTATCTCTCTCAGAGACCCACAGATTACTGGGTTACACTTTACTGCATGTGGACGTCTTCACACGGAGGCTCATCACAGACTCTGATCAATTACACTGTTCAATAACTGTTCACTCTGCTCCATCTGCGTGCGATGTGTCAGGTACACAGGTACACAGGTAAGCCAGGTTATGTAAAGGTCAAGAGGTCAAGAGCAAATGGGACGTTAAACAAAAACAAAAAAACAAACCAAAAAATACAACAAAAATCAACAAAAACTGTCAATGATCTTTTAGGTACACTGTGTTATATTATTCAGATATTTAATATATTAAAGTTTACATCCTCACACACACGTATGTGCTCATATGTGCAACGAGATTCCTTCTTAAAGTGATGAGAGGATAAAATCCGTTTTGGGTTAGGGTTAGTTTTAGGGTTGTTGTGTGCAAAAAATGCATTTGGAAGTTTTAAAAGAATATTTTCAGTTTGGTAAATAATCTTATTTGCTTTCTTAGTAGTTAGTTTGTGGTTTTAGGAGAACCATGAGAACCATGACCCATCTGTACAAAATGTTCAATGGGAATCCGTCCAATAGTTTTTCAGAAGTGCTTGACCGAATTTCCAAATGCAAATTAGTTGGATATAAACATCGTTTTTACGGGACAAGGGTTAGTCAAGTCAGTGGGGATCTTCCAAACTTTCTTTTCAAAACACAATCCACTTTTTGAGTAGGAGCATGCAGAGGGACGAGGAGGCGTGACACTGTGTTTAGACCTGAACTAGTCGCTGCAGATTCGTTTAAGAATGAATTTCTGTAAGATCGTTGTCTGTGTCGCGCGTCCAGAGGAGATTTATCAACAAACTTAGGTAGGAATAGGTAATTGTGATTTTTAGAGGATGGACCTAATATGGTCAGGAGGAGCAGACTGCTCCTCCTCCTCCTCCTCCTCGCTGGTTTCCATAGCAACAGGGAGTTAAAGGTAAAGTCTGCCAGGTTATATAACATCCGGACAACAACAAAGTCTCAACACAATACTGAACAAACAGCAGACTTCCTGCTATTGTTACACTCCGCTACACTGGCCGCACATCCTCCTCTCTTCCTCCTCCTCCTCCTCCTCCTCCTATTCATGTCCTCTTTTCTCCTCTCTTCCTCTCTCATCTTCCTCCTCTTTTCTCCTCTCCTCCTCTCTCATCTTCCTCCTCTTCTCTCCTCTCCTTCTTTCCCACCTTCATATCTTTGAACCACTCCTCCTCTTACTAAATCCCCTTTCTCTCTTCCCTCCTTTTCCCTCACCTTTCCTCTCTCCCCCCTCCTTCCTTTTTTCCTTTTTCCCTCTCTCCTCCTCCCCTCCTCCTCTCCTCTCCTCTCCTCCTCCTCCCCTCCTCTCCTCTCCTCTCCTCTCCTCTCTTCCTCTCCTCCTCCCCTCCTCCTCTCCTCTCCTCCTCCTCTCCTCCCCTCTTCCTCCTCCTCTCCTCCTCCTCCCCTCCTCCTCTCCCAGCCCTTTGTCCTCATTGACCTGGTTCATCAGGTGTTTGTGTGATTTCTTCCTGTTGTTGTCGTCACGGCGGCGCACGGGAACTGTTTTGTTCATTCTCATGCACCTGTGCAGCTTCCCGCCACATAAATAGTGGTTGCCATGGTTACCACAGAGGTTGAGCCTGGCCCAGACAAAATCTGTGAGGAATGTGGGACCATTTACTGAAAACCAACAAACCATCATGATCTTATGATTAGTGAGTACGTTTACTCATGTACTGGACTGAAATACAACTTTTAGGTACTTATACTTTACTCGAGAATTTTCCAAAATATTTAGCAGATTAATTGATATGATATAAGAATAATCATTAATTGCAGCCCAGTCTGGTCGTAGATGGAAATGAACTGTGCAAACTGACCAATCTGTAACAAGCACTGAGCTAAAAGCTGCCTGAGCTGCAGGTTTGGAGCTTCATCATCCGTTATATTTGAGTCATTTGATTCACTGTGAAATCAAAAGCATCACTTCACGTTTCCTGTTCTACCTCTAACATCGTGTTTGCTGTGTGTCTTTTTGTGTTGCAGAAGAAGAGGAAGCAGGCAAGCAGAGATGCAGACTCCCTCAGTCTCTGCAGTCTGGACATCAACGTGAGTTCAGCTCCTGCAAACTAACATGTCTGTTGTGTCTCAGCCTGTGGTGTCAGCTTGAGTTTACACAAACTTGTGCTGAAATGTCTCAGAAAAGCTTTTACTTTGACAAGGATTAATACTTCCTGATTCTATGGTTGCAGTGTTTGTAAAACTGTAAAGAAAAAGAAAAAGGGGAGTAACTTCAGTGTTCAGTGTCTTTGTACGTGTTTTGAGTCTCTTTGTGGTCATTCCATTGACTTAACAGAAGGAGAAGTTCAGTGGCACAGAGGTGGTTTTGAGCACAGGTGTTTATTTGTCTGTGTGGGGCCAGATGTTGTCACTGTGATTCAGGGCAGACTGGACACTACAGTGACTTGGTAGCTGGTTAGCATGCTAACTTCAGTAGAAGAGAAGGACTGATACATAGATAAGAGTTTATTTTCTTTCCACGCCTGGAGACAGCTCTTGTTTCTTTCTTTCGTTTCTTCCAGACTGATAAATAAACAGCTGTTAATGCTAATGCTAGCTACTTAGCAATAACAATAATAATAATAATAATAATAATAATAATAATGACTGAAAATGGAAACTGAAATGTAGGAAAAGCATAAAGCAGAGTGCTTGTACTCCGTTCAGCTCTGACTGTTGATTATTGCGGACCCTCGGGGGCCTCGGCCCTCATGTTGGACCCCCTGTCTGTTTTTAGCCCTCTGCCAGCAGCCCGTTCCTTCCCGGGCGTTTCCCTCTCGGCTCAGTCTAACACAGGATGTCCACCCTGTTCAATACACTCCAGTGTGACAAATAGACCCAAACACACCGGCAGCTTTGTGCCGTTACAAACCAGCGTTGGCAGATACTGAACCAGGAATAAATTACACTCTATTGTTTCTCTACTGTTACTCCCTCTGGCTCAGTGAGTCACATACAGTCGCATTGTGCTTTTACTGAAAATCCAGGACCTGGAGACCACTTTATCAGATTTAAGGGTCAAACGTTATGACAGAGCTTCATATTTTATATGAAAATATTCAGTTCTGGAGCAACACTATCTCTGTCTGGAGTGGAGATGAATTAAATCAGATGAAAGGTTAATTCATTTTTTGGCAGTAACTAATATTTACTCAGGTGCTTTCCCGAAGTACAGTTTTGAGGTATTTCTAATAGTAGTTTCATTTTATACTTTATATACAGGGAAATATTTTTACTTTTACTCCTTTACATTTACTTGACAACTTTAGTCACTTACAAAATATACAAAATATAATTAACAAATAAATGATACCCAGCAATAAAATCAACCCCAACTTTACCAGCTGCAACATGACACTGATGAACAAATTAATACATCAATAATTTTAATCCAATAATGAGATATCTATTATTCTGAAATGTGCCATTCTGCATAATGAGTACTTTTGTATTTTTATGTAAATAAAATCTAAGTTAAAAAAATCAGAGTATTTCTTTCACCACTGTTTGTAAAATATTAAAACATATAATTACAGTATAAAAAGATTTACTGATACTCAGATACTCAGATATTCCACATGACAGTTTAACTTACTAGTAAAATAAAAAGTTCAGGATCATGAATATATACAGTAATTATACAGTAATATTTTATTGAAATACAGATAATTATAAATGGTGTAAGTAGAGAATTATTTTCATTATTGATTAATTTGCAGAATAGTTTCATGTATAAATCACATTTTGTCATAGGTGACATCATCAAGGTTATTCAGTTTACAGAAAAGCAACAAATCCTCACGATGGAGACGCTGAACATTGTTTGGCATTTTTTGAAAATGAAATGAATGAAAAATCGGTGGATTATCAAAATAGTTGCTGATTGATATTTGACTAATCGATCAGTCGACCGGTCATTGCTGCTCTACAGGTAAATCAAATGATCAGAGGAGACCAGCTGTCGTTTCAACATGTCACTTATACAGTGTAGGTTTGTGTTTGGAACTAGAATGGTTATTGATTTTTTTCACTGGTTAATTAAAATCTGCTGAGCGCCTCGGGGTCACATGGTTGATTAACAGTTATTGATTTTGTTTAGTGAACCAAGATTAGAAAACTGTGTGAGAAGACACTTTTATTTGGCAACAGCAAAGACGACTTTTTCTTTTGGAAACAAAGAGACTTCTGTTATAGCTGTCTGGCCTTCAGAATAAAAGCAGGCAGGTTTATTTTCTTAGATAGTTTTAAGGTTTTTAAAGTAATATAAGTAAAAGATTTTATGGAAGCCCATTTCCATTTTTGTTTTCTGTATTTGGTTGTGTTTTCAGTATCTGTAGTTCATGTCTATATTTGTTCTTTCTCGTTTTCAGGATTTTTTCTGAATGCTGCGCATGTGTTGTCAAATTGATGAAGATGTTTTGTTAGTTCAGTTGTGTGTATTTTAAGCTGCAGTGCATTGAGCTTTCCGGGCCACCGTAGTTTTGCCATCAATACTCTTTGACGCCTATAGAGTGATACGAAATACAAAACAGTGCAGAAAGATGCACAAATTTTGTGTTGGTAAAGGAAGAGTGTCCCTTTTGATTATGTCTCGTCTTTGTAGGTTTCGATTGTCTGAAGGTTTGTTACCAGTTCTCAGAAATTTAAGCATTTAGCAATTTCTATTCATATTTTATAAGACAATAAGTCCGTGAGTTACAGTCCAGATGAGAGGCTTGAGTCTGTTTGACTGTGGTCGTCTCTGGGCGTCCATGACCCAATGTCCTATTTACAGACAATGGAGCTGAATCAGAGGGGCTGCTATTGTCAGCAAGACATTAGGTGTGTTTCATGTCATGTCAGAGGTCAGCGATGATGATGATGTGACTCACAGCTTTCAAAGAAAAACCATGGAAACGTTTCTAAAAATAACGTAAAGATCAGCTTGTTCTGTTTCCTTGTTACTACATCTGATCCAGGACATACTGTTTGTGTCTCTCTTTATTTATTTTGGCTATTTTTTAAACGGCCACCAACTAATTATTATTTTCATTATCAATGTTATAATTTCACCGAGCCCAACATGTCGCCTTCATATGTCTTCTGTTGTCCAACCATCAATCTGAATCCCAAAAATATGGAGTTTACAAAGATGAAAAACAGAGAAAAGCAGCAAATCTTCATTTTATTTTTATTAATCTGCAATTATTTTGATAATTGATTAATCATTTGACTTGCTGCTTCAGTTTGTCTTATGAGATCATAAACTGAATATCTTTGTAATTTGGATTGTTGGCAAATCTAGACATCTGATATCATCCCCTTAGGCCTTAGTAAATTATGATTTACTAATTATGATTTTCACCACTCATGGACATTTTGAAGAATCCACAGATTAATGAATAATGGAAATAATTGTTAGTTAGCTCTATAACTAAAACATGGGCGCTCAGTAACACAGTAACTGACTTGAAAACTACTGGAAAACCAGGACATAGCGCTGCCCGCCCGCAGGCTCCTCTCTCTCCCTCTCTCTTTGATAATTACAGCTCAGATTGACATTGATTGATGATGAACTGAGCAGTGAAGTCCCAGCACCACCAGCAGCCCCAGTATCAGCTCCAGTAGCAGGAAGGGTCATGAAACTGTGTATGGTGTAACTTTGTACTTTGTATCTGAGATTTCCTTTTGTTGCTACTTTGCTCATTTAATTAGTTTTGCTTTTAAACCCTTTGATGAGGTTTAATTATGATGCATTATGGTAGTTAAACCTAACAGCAGCTGGACCAGAGTACATTTGGCCCGACCTGCTGACTTCTTGTCACTGGCACTAAACCCAAAGCCCATTAGTAAATATTAAAAAAAAAATGGCTGTAAAAAGGTATTGTTAATATTTTTTTTAAAAGGCTCAGTAATTTCCTAAAACACCTGATGTTTTTAGCAAATTTATTCAAACAGGAGGAAATAGTGCATTTGTTGGGGACTATTTTCAGTGGCGGATTAGTACACATTTTTTGCTCCAGAGAGTATTTCCAGCAGCAGGACTTTGTGTGTAAAATAAACTGAGCGTTCATGGTGATGAGCAGCATGTCTCCCAGTGCATGTGTTTATAATATTTTCATACAACAGTGGAGCTGCACGGCAGAGAGGAATAAGATATATCAGGCTTTGGACACAAGTGCGACGCTCATTAAAAGGATCAACTCGTTGTTGTTTTCGGGTCCTTTCATGGGATTATGGTAACAACAAGAAAAATGTAAACCTTATATAAATCTTATTGTTTTTGCAAAAGCTCAGAGAGGTGGGTGGGGGTGGGGGAAAGGAGAAAGAGAGGAAGGAAGTAAAATGAGTGAGTGGATGAGTGAGCCAGTGAATTAGTGAGTCAGAGAGAGAGAGAGAGAGAGAGAGAGAGAGAGGGAGACAGAGAGAGCATGAGCAAGCTGTGAGTTTTAAAACAGAGGGAGAGTCAGGAGGGGCGCGATCATCACTGAGAGCCAGAAAGCGCGTCTGAAAGCTCAGCTCTTTGCGGCGCTGCTGGTACTGAGCTGGATCCAGATGTTCTGCTCCTGTCGGTCCTCTGACAGCACCGAGCGTTTTCAGGACACTACCAGAGACGGGTTCTCAGGAAACTTTGCTTGATCCAGAATCTTCGCTGGTATTGATCCTTTGTTTGATCGGACTTAACTTCTGGGACAAAACTGATACCAAACGTTTTCTGGATGCTTGTGAAGAACCAGATTGTTGCCAGAAACTCTACTGGCACCAAGTTCTGTCTGGGTTCTGGGATGAGCTGTTTGGATACTGGCAAAGTAATGAAGACTTGTTTGACGCTCAGTCAGACATTTCTGGAAACTTGCTGGTAGCAAATCATTTGTGGACAATTAAGTTATTGGATTCTTTCTGGACCGTCTATCAATACCAGCTGCGTCCTGAACACAGAACCAGAACCTGGCTTTCTCTGGACTCTTGGAATTCCTTGTGGATTCTTTATTAGTGTTGCTGATATTTCCCACAAGCACTAAATCCCATTTGGACCACTCAGCTTCTGTACTCTTTACTGGTGCTATACTTGCTCTGTAAGTATCACACTCTGTTTTGACACCTTACAATTTTTCTAGACACTCATTGGACGCTCTGTCGTTTCCAGACTCTTACTGGACGCTCGTAACAAAACCAGACTCCTTCTAAACTCTCTACTGGATTGTAAATCTTTGTATCAGACTATTTCCAGACTCCTTATCAACCTCTTCTGAACATTCACACCTGGATGCTCTACCAGCACCAATCTCTTCCTGGACACTCTACCAGTTTTAAAACTATTTCTCTCTTGGTTCTGGAAGTGGTCCAGATCCTGTGCTGGGCTTTGGTGTGAGCAGTATGGTGGCGGGGCAGAACCCCCTCTGCCTGCTGGTCCAGCAGTTTAAGTCTGGATGCTCTCTGGAGTTCAGCAAAGGGAACAGCAACATGGGAAAACAGGTTGAGGTAAGACAGAGGAAATGCAGCCGGATTAAAATCAGTTATTTTAGTTTAGTTTGGTGAACTGGTAAAATGCCCTGATATTGTAACTAATTACAATTTATTAGTCTAATCTCGTCTGATTTAATGTCATTTTATCAAATTTAATACTCGGACTCGAGTCCGCCTCCAGTCCTGATTTTCTGGACTCCTCTCTTGACTTGTGAACTGGTCTTTGGACTCGCACATGGGAGACGAGGACTCTGACTTGTTTTGTTGTTTTTTTGTGATAGGCTGTAATAATAGTAAATAGTAAAATATATTGATAGTTTTATTAACACTGTAACTTAATAAAGTTTGAATTATTATTATTCAAACCAGAAACACTGTTCACTTCGAAGGTGTGTGTGTGTACACGTGCTTGTGAGTGCATTTGTGTGGCTATTGTGTCACACACTCTTTCAATTGTCATTTGACTCAACCTTGATGACTCGGACTCGGACTCTGGGTGGGGGACGGGACTCGGACTCGGACTCTGGGTGGGGGACGGGACTCGGACTCGGACTCTGGGTGGGGGTCGGGACTCGGACTCAAACACTTGACGACTGAGACTCGACCTGGACTCAAGTTTAGTGAACTGACTACAACACTGACTACAGCCAACTGAATAACTGATTGATACTAAAGCTAATTTATTTATCAGCTAATTGCTTCAGCTTGGTTTCAGTGTTTATGGGCCGCCTCCGGTCAGGGCTGTTAACACCCTGTAACAGCAGGCAACCTGCTGTAAACCTGCTGATATTAGATAACCAGTCTACTGTTGATCAACTGCACTGAACTGATGTTTGTCAGATCGAATCAACTGAAGTGCCGTCACACACAGAAACCCACTACGACATGTCCGATGGAAACTTCTCAAGTGTAGAGCAAATAAACAGATTATGTATCATCCTCACTGAACGCCACCGTCTTTTAAAACAACAGTTATATCTTTAAATCTTTAAATGATCATCAGCTAAATGAGAGAAAACATACAGACTTTAATTAGAGTTTAACTGGTGTGTACGTTTTGTATTTTAGAGACTCATTAGACCTTCATCTGCAACTTGACACATACTGAGTCATAGCTTTAGATGATCAGTCTCCTCCAAGAGATTAGACAAAACTCTAATGTTTTAGTTGGAAACTGGAAAAGCTGTTGTCAGATTTGCAGAAAGATAAACTCCTTTGACTCCATCGAGCGACCACGACAAACAGAAATGAAACCTGTCCGTCAGAGCTTGTTATTTTTGGTCGACTGATTCCTGACTGTAAGCACTGATGGAAAAAAAGTTTGACGGTTCCTGTACTCCAGTAGGTCAGCTGACTGTGGGCCGCAGGGCAGACACTAGATAAACAAACACACACACACACACACACACACACACACACACACACACACACACACACACACACATTGATTTATTTTGATATTTATTGAGTCTGTATCCAGGACAAGCAGCCTGGTGGATTTTTCACACAGAGAGACAGACCCTGATATTGGACCTGATATCTGCGTGTGTGTGTGTGTGTGTGTGTGTGAGTGTGTGTGTGTGTGTGAGTGTGTGTGTGTGTGTGTGTGTCTGTGTGTGAGAAAGTTTGGCAGAGACGGGAAGACTTTGAATCACACTATTGTTGAACATGCAGTATATCAACAAAACAGAGTCAGCTTTCCCGCAAACTGCAAGAACGTCTACAAACTATTTAAAAACCTCAGACTAGACGTCAGTGTTGAGACTGACTGGACTGAAGTTCTTGCCCAAACTTTTCTTATCAACTAATCAATTAGTCCAGTGTTTATAGGGACTGTGACGTTTTATAATATCTGTTTCCTTTAAAGCCATGCTGTTGGTCGAGGTTTTGTTTTGGATGAATTCTCAGGTCACTGATTGTGGTGACACTGAAGACATTTACCACAGACCATAAACTTCCTCATGGACTGAAATCTAAAGTGGGACGTCCTTAAATAACTTGGAAGACAATCGCCATTTCACATAATTTTCAGTTCAGTTGTAGTTGGAGTTTAGTTTTATAGTTGTATAGTGAAGATGAACCAGAAATGAATCCTGTATTTGCACAGTGTTTGGACTTTTTAACGTAGAGGTCTTGACGTCTGTCTCTTTACTGTCTGCACCAGTGTCTCTTTTGATGGGACCTCTGGAGACGCCTGAAGTGTTCAAGGCTTTGCATAAAGGCTTCAATAAAGTTTGTTCATAAATTCCTAGAATATACAAAATGAAATATTATTTAGATGTTATCCTCCTTGGCGCTGTTGCCTGGAGGTCTGTGTGAAGGTCATCTGAGCAGGACGTGGACTCTTGGTCTGGACTTCAGCTCTTGTGTTTCTGAAAGCCACACACGGATCAAACGACTATTGTTTTTGGATCATAATGTAAATGTAATTAAAATCTTTTCTCCTACAGGAGCCCAGCACCAAGCGCAGTAAACCTGCATCCAGGGTGACGTCTCTGGCCAGCCTGCTGCCGCCCGTCAAGACCGCACCGCTGAAGAGGATCGGTCAGACGCTGCAGGTGAACCACCGATCAGATCAGATCAGCTTCCACCTGTCCACATGTTCTCCACCATCTCACCATGCTTTTACTCACATCATCAATATTACTAAACATAGAAACACAAGACTATGGGACATTATAATCCCATAGATTTATATATAACTACTACATCCCTCATCTGCCTCGGCTGCGGTTGCTATGGTAACGATTCTGGCCAGAGTGGTAGAAAATTCAAATTGTTTCATTACTGAGTCCACTGGCTCCAGATGCTGAACCTATCTATCACGACAAGCAGTGAAAAATAAAAATGAATGCTGACACTTCTGCGTTTTAAAAGAATCTGGTTTCACCTCGTCTCCATCTCCGCAGCGCTCCATCAGTTTTCGTTATGAGAGTCGGACGGAGAGAGTCGCTCCTCCTCCTCCTCCTCCTCCCTCCTCTTCGACGATGAAGACGCGTGTTATCTCAGCGACTGTCTCCAACCCTTCCTCCTCCATGACAGCGACACGGGGTTCCATGGCAACAGCCCCAGCCGCCAAGCGCCGGGACAGCAAGCTTTGGAGCGAGACGTTTGACGTCCGACTCGGGGCGACACAACCTCTGAGTCCAAAAGAGATAAAACGACAAGAGGTGAGAAACCCAATAACATCTCTTGTGATTGTTTGGATTTTACTTTGTGTTTTAACTTGTAATAATTTATTATCTGACTTCCTTTAGATATTTTTCAACAAACAAACATTACAGAAGGAAATTCTATTTTCTTTCAACGTTGTCAAAACCTCTTAAGACTTACAGAAAACCAAGACTAAGATCTACTCACACTCACTCTCTCTCCCTGCAGGCGATATTTGAGTTGGCTCAGGGCGAGCAAGACTTGGTGGAGGATCTCAAGTTGGCTAAGAAGGTAAACAGAAACCTTTATTTTTTCTTGAAGGACGTCTCTGAGGGACTTACATTTATTCTACAGTACTGGTGTTTTCTGGGTATTCTCATATGTGTGTGTTTGCTTGTGTGCTGCAGGCCTACCATGACCCGATGCTGAAGCTGTCAATCATGACTGAGCAGGAACTCAACCAGATCTTTGGTACTCTGGACTCGCTGATACCCCTGCATGAAGGTAGGACTGAGCCTCTCATAAGGTCACAGAAGAACAGGCTTTAACGTTTCAAACAGACAGCAGCCTCCAGGTCCAGACCTGAGGAGTGTAAAGCCCCTTTAGGACATGCATCTCTTCACATTTATCTGATGGCAGTTCAACATTGTGGTCTCATGTCTGATTAAGCACCTCTTATGAAGAGAAAGTCTCTCTCTCTCCTTCTGAGTAAATCCATGAAGAGAATCAAGGTAAAAACATCTGGATGACTCACAGCCCTCACAGATAGAAGCCGGCAGTGCTACGTGTTCCAGGTCTGATGAGGGAGAGAGCCGCAGTTCCTCTAGTTGCCACTAGATGGTGAACGTGTAGAAGTGAATGTTCTTTGTCAGGCAAACATTCATGTTAACAAAAAGCATTGATTGGGATGGGACGTGTGCATGTTTCACTAAAGACAGACTGAAAGATGAAATCTCATGTAAAAAGGTGAGGCTGACAAAAACTCTGAGTTGATCAGGGTTGGTCTCAAAAACTGTTGAGTACCATCAGTTGGCATCAAATATCTGGTCAGATTAATAATTCATAAGTTTCTAATGTAAATAAAAATTTAAAAAAGAAAAAGGAAAAAAAAAAGGGGAACTTGTTTTGGTATTGACTCAGGTATCCAGGCTCCTGCAGTGCAGCTGTTTCTGAACGAAGCTAAAAACTTTGTGTTGCCCATGTGTGTTGTTCGACGTGTCCTGAGTCCTGACCTCTGTACATGTTTTCATCTGTCTTTCCTCAGACCTGCTGAGTCGCCTCAGAGACGCCAGAAAACCTGACGGGTCAACAGAGCATGTGGGACACATCCTGACTGACTGGGTGAGTGAGTGCTTTTCTTCACATATTCAAACGTACTGAGTGTCTGCATGATTCAGATCTCCTCGTCTCCTGCACTCTGTAGTAACCGTGTCTCTGTCTTTGTGTCCCTGCAGCTGCCCTGTCTGTCCTCCTACACCCCGTACTGCAGTAACCAGGTGAAGGCCAAGGCCTTGTTGGACCAGAAGAAGCAGGACCGGCGGGTCCAGGACTTCTTGCAGCGCTGTCTCCAGTCGCCCTTCAGCAGGAAGTTGGACCTGTGGAACTTCCTGGACATTCCCCGCAGCCGACTGGTGAAATACCCACTGCTGCTCAGGGAGATCCTGAAGCACACACCCAACGACCACCCGGACCGGCAGCACCTGGACGAGGCGGTGAGGAAAACCGCTGTTAAGAAGATACTGTACACCTTTACCCTACACCTCTGGTGCAGTCCAGTATCGGACTGAAGCAGTAGAAAATAAAATGAGTCGTCAAAGTTGAAAATAAAAGTCAGAAAAAATAGAAAAGCCACAAGTAACCCTGAAAATTTGAGAGTTGAATTCCTTTATTATTTACATAAAAAAAACAAAATCAGCAGATCAATCTGGATAAAGATAAGTTGTATATGTTGTAATGTCTTTTTTTCATTTGAGGTACTTTGGTCCTATGCACCAGCCGGCCTTCTGTCCAATTCAACATTTTCATTTGAAGTTTTTCAGCAGAAACAGATTCGGTTAGTTAGATTTTGTCCGTTTGCTCCACAGATGCTGATGGTTCAGAGTGTGGTGGCCGACATCAACAGGCGGACGGGGGAGTCAGAGTGTCAGTACTACAAAGACCGTCTGTTGTACATGGAGGACGGACAGAGGGACGAACTCATCGACCAGTCCAGGACCCTCAGCTGCCACGGAGAACTGAAGAACAACCGAGGACTCGTCAGTAGATTTCAACATTTATATACACCCCTCCTCTTTTATCCATACATGTTCTACTCTCTCCCTTCTGTATGTGACACATTCCTTCTGTTAGAAAGACCCTTAATCAAACATGGTGGTTTGTATCCTGTGTAAAAACACAGTTAATTGTGTTTCGATGTCACCCACCTGCCACCCACCTAACATGCATCAGAGGATTAGAGAAGGATGTAAAGAGCAAGACGGAAATATTCACAGATCAACATCTGATTCAAATCATTGAGTTGCAAGTCAAATATAAAGTGGATTAATTTGCAAATTGAGGGAAACTGGAGCAGAAGTCGACAACTAAAGATTAAATATTGAGTTTATGATGAACTCATTCCACAATTTGTCTTCTCTGTCATGTTTCATATTTATTTTACTGAGTTAATGTGAAGAAATGAGAAAAGCAAGAGGATAAGATCAGATGAGATGAGTTATGAAATATCGTATCTCCCTTATGTTCTATCTTTTAATGCTTTGTAATGTGATGGTAGGTTCTTATAAATAAACATATAATATATCATTTCTAATATATTAGATGTAAATATAAGATATTGATACAATTATATATACAGTAAATAACCAAATTTTAAAAAAAAGTTATGATTGTTTAAATAATTTCTACTTTGATCACTGGTAAACAGGATCCAAATATTTTATCTGTTGTGCGTGAACAAAAACAGCTGATCACCAGGTGAAGAAAAATTCACCTCTTTCTCTCTTTCTCTCTCTCTCTCTCTCCAGAAGCTCCATGTCTTTCTGTTCCAGGACGTCCTGGTCATCACCAGGTCGGTCTCGCTGAACGACCAGCCAGTCAGCTATCAGCTCTGCCGCCAGCCAATACCCATCCGGCAGCTGGAACTGGAGGACCTATCAGATGGAGAGATGAGAGTGGGCGGGTCCATCAGAGGGGCCTTCAGCAACAACGAGCGCAGTTAGTCCTTCTACTTAGTACTTCTACTTAGTACTTCATAAATATTCATATTCATCAAATAATTCATATGCAGATTTTATAAGTAGAGATTTAAAAAAAACGAACGCCCAAGATTTGTTTGATGTCATTAAGAAATCGTGTCTTCAGTATATAGTTTATTTTTACACTATAAAATGTTCCACTTATCCACAGTACATATCGTGGTCAAATTCTTTTTAATAACCAGATTTAAAGAATGATTATTAAAGATGTGTGTTTACTCTATATGTTTATGTAGAAAATAATATTCAGCTGATGTATCTCTATCTCATTTTTTAAACTCAAATATTAATATGGGTATCAAAAATACAGTATCAGTCAGGCTATAGCTTATATTAACCTTCTTTATATATATATAATATAACAAAAATGGAGTACAGATTCAGTTTGATAGAATACAACATACAAATTTAAAAGCAGCCGCCTCTCTCCTCCTCACAGCAAAGAACTTCTTCCGGGTTTCGCACCGTAGCGGAGGTCAGCTGCAGAGCCACTTCTTCCAGGCCAGCGACGCCTTCAACAAACAACAATGGATAAACTGCATCAGACAAGCCAAGGAAGCCGCAGCACTGACTGGAGACCTGCCAACGCTGACAGGACCGTGTCTGGAGAAAGAGCTGGGTGGACAGAAAGGGACACTTGATGGGACAGCACTGAGTTCGCGAAGTGATTCAGGGATTGAAGATGAGAAAGGGATGTGGGGGGAGATGGAGACAGGGCTGTGTTTGGAAGGACAGGAGGGTCTGAGTGGAGGTCAAGATCTAAGTTCAGGTAAAGAGGCTGAGGTGGGTTTGACTCAGGAGACAATGCCAGGTAGGGAGATGGAGACAGGTTTGGCTGTGGATGGTGGGACAGGTTTTGAATTACATGGAGAAACAGGGATGGACAGTCAGACGAGGGCGACAATCAGTGGGACAGAGACGGGGGAGATGGAGACAGGGCAGGGTCTCTGTGACGAGATGGGGGCAGAGCTGGGAGCCGGAGCAGGCTGGAAGATGGATGGAGAAGGAGGAGGAGGAGGAGGAGGAGTAGAAAGAGAGACTCTCAGCAGAGGTGGTAACGATGTTCCGACCTCCCCCCTCTCCCCTGCTTCTCCCACTCAAGAGGAGGAGGTGATAGAGGGGGGGTGGAGAGGCGCTAAGGAGGAGGAGGGCTGCATGGACACTAATGATGTTGACTTACTGGAGGGCGAGGATCTGTCCCTTAGGTGCTGATACTAGGACCAAACAAAAAAAAAGGACTGACACTGCATCCAATCAAAGAAGGAATGATGATGATGATGATGATGAAGATGTCACTTACAACAATCACTTGAACTTGTTAAGAAACATTAAACAGTGTGTTCTAGAACACTGTAACTGCTGTATCCTGACTGCTGGTAACCACGGTAACCACTGCGTTCTAGAATGCCACAACAACCATCACCCCTACACTCTGGAACACTGGCCCCATGTAGCTGTACTAACGGCATGGATGCTATTAAGAGAACTGGACACCAATGGTGCCCCATTCATTCCAATGAAAGTTATTCAGCATGAACATACTGCAAAAAAAACGTTTTTCGGGCTTCCTCAGGCTTTCCTCTGCAACTTCCACATTTTGGAGTTTTGTGATGCTCAGCAAAATGTATTTATGGTTTTACTGCCTTTTGAAATGATGTATTTGTATGGGGCAAATTATTTGTGGGCCAGTGGCTGTCACATGACCTGCAGTTCCAACTGCGGCCACAATGCCAAAAGTCACCTCACAGCCCAACACTATTTTTCGGAGCTTGAGCTTTACTCATGTTACCGTGACTACTGCTGTATCCCACATCCCACACACCATGTTACACTTCACCAGATTAGAGGGTGCAAGAGTGAAACTATTTCCTGGCTTGTTTTATTCTAGTTTACTTTATCCTGAATTTATTTCTTCATAGTTAACATTTGCTCACTTACTTATATTTTGCACTAGACCAGCTTTTGGACAAACTCTGTGTTGCTGCCTATAGTCTTCACTTTTGCATTTGGACTGTTAAAGTTTCCCAGTGGAGTTTGTGTCACTACTGGCATTAAGAACAGGAGCCCTATACTAACATGCACACAAAGATGTACATGTATATGCAGGTGCTCACCTATTATGCAATACACCTTCACACTAATGGTTTCAAGCTGTTGGCACTAATAGCTAGTGACAGTAACAATGCCCAGGAAGAGGAAAGAAATGTATTCAACACATTTGTTAGACCTCAATAATAACCAGAAGGTGTTTAGGTGAGAAACAAGATAACTTGTTTGTTTACATAAAGACTCCACTGGGCACCTTTAAAGAAACACTGCCAATAGTTTTTAAAGTAACGAGCAGAAAAGACACACCCCATATAAACTTCTGCTATGTGCTAATTCAACACTAATATTTTCAGAAAAACCTCTACCATAGATCTGCTGATGTCAGCATCATCCTCAGCTAATACATGCAAAAGGTAAAGCCGATCACAAAAGTCATATTCAACTCAACAGCTTTTTGCATTTAAAACACTATGAGTGAATTATAATGAATCGTGTGTAGCTAACTACCACTAAACGCTAACTTACCATCTCTGTTGTAGAGATTTGGCAAATACAAAGAGGCAGAAAAAGAGCGGCATTAGTCGTGGTAAGGAACGCTTACCTTCCATAGCTTTCAAAGAATAATTACAAATAATCAAACTTGTATCTCCAATTATAGGGATTTTTATTTCCATCAGTTAATCAGATGAAAGATTATTCCAAATTTCTTGTTCTGTTTCTAAAACTCTGTTCATCATGTCTTATAATCACTTGTAATGTCTGGAAACACTGGAGAAGACAGAGCCAGTTCTCATGGCACATCAAAGTAACAAGTTACTCATTATTAGCTGATCTATGAGTCTAAATTTGCAACCATTTGTAAATGTGAATGTTCTCCTATGAATAATGTTCATGTGTAGGTGCTCTCCAGCAGAAAATACATTTTAAGTGAAAAGTGATGCAGGTCCAGGTTGCAATGATTACAGTACGTGTGATAGCGATGCTCAGTGAATTTCAGTGTAGGGGGGAGTGAAGTAAGGGTGTTGTAGGTTGTATAGGCTTTTGCCCTTTACACAGCATTAAGTCCCATCTCTGACCGTGACTATTTTATCAAACCACGACCATGATGTTTCTGTAAAAGAGCTTTAATTGCCTAATGCCTCAAACATGCATTAAATATTTTTGATATTATATTGATGTGAAAGAGTGTAAGTGTTTAGGATTTTGGACCCACTGACCTTTTTAGCCTCTTTTAGTTCCTAGATTTGTTTTACAGCTAATTTTTTCATAGTTCAGTTTTTGTGTTTCCAGCTGCAGCAGGCGGCGTTTTTCCACACACTCACTGTAAACTACCTGACCAGCACCAAATGACAGACAGGCAACAGATGGACACAAACGGGACTCCAGTGGGATGATCGTATTGCTGTGTGTGCTGATACATGCAAGTTTATCAGTCGTCTGTTAGTGATAGCAGCATGATCAAGTGAGCTGGTGTTGGCTGTGTATCTGTCAGTTGTTTGATGTTTCCCGATGTAGAGGCCAAAAATTAATTAATGCAGTGTTTAAAAGGCAAGGAAGTTATGCAGGAACACTGCTGAAAAAAAAAAAAAAAATGTTGGAAATGAATATTTTGCAAGCGTAGACCCTAGAAATACTCTTAAAGCAAAACCTTAAGCTATCGGCACAGTATAACCTTTCCTTGTGAATGAATGTAATTGTAGCACGTAGTCGACTTAAAGTATTCCAAATACATTAATTGAATCTTTAGTGGATTTTCCGTATTGACCATCGATCCCTACCACAAACTTCTATAAAACTGAAACAGCTGCTGTTACTACGAAGCTGCTGCAGCTTGGTGTCAATCAGAGTCCTGAGGGAGGAGCCTGTTGTGTATGTACTGTATGTAAAGAATGTATATGAAGTCTGTCTGTATATGAATGTAGGAACAAAGCCAAGCATGTCTGTTTGTTATATATGTCCTTACACATAACACATGAAATATGACTTACAATGTCTGGACAATCAGTTTGATATTATAAATGACCACTGTCAGGATAGTTGTGATGGTGATGAGGGTGGATGAAGTTTACCACAGTGGTTAAGTTACCAGACAACTACCAAACTTTTAAAAGCAGGTTATTTACACATCTCAGAGAGGACTAAAGATACACAGACAATACTTGTGCACTAATGTGTGGATTGTCACAAGACCAAAGCATCAATAAACTGTTTTAAAAAGAAGCCTCACTGAATGGATGGTTATTGGTGGTTGCAAAGAAAATACTGCCATGTTTAAATAAAGACAAATACAAAATTTGAAATGTTTTTGTCTTTTAGAATGAGTGCACACAAGTGAAATCAACAGGCAATTAATGTGGATTATAAAAAGGAGTGGACTTAAAACTCAACCCTGAGAAATACCCCTACTGTTGTTAAAGACACCTGTGTGCACAATGTCAACTATGACACACTTTAATGTATTGGTGACAGTTACTGTTAATAAAGCTAGCTTCTCCGAGGAAGAAGAATGTAAGAAACTGTTTGCCTTAACATAAATAGTGCAACAGGTCAGAAAACATATTGGCAATGATTTAAAACACAATATTTGGTGAGAACAGCCTTAGAGTTGTGTACTGTATTAAGGAATCGAACATGTTTGCATGACAAATGGAAAGTGGAGGGTAATACCTGCCATTATCTAAGTATATAGGGAGTCCTGCTTTTGCCTGGAAAAGAAAAAAAAACCCTAGGAAGAACAGAATTAAAAATACTGATGGTAAGCCAAAATTACTCCAAATCCTAACTTTCTGGGTACAAATTCTGAAATTTTCAAAATCTAAATTATGAAAATTAAAAATTAAAGAAAGAAATCAAAGCTAAATCTCAAAGGAGGAAGGCAGGCAACTGCCCAGAGGCCCCCAAAGCCCCTGGTTACTCAATATTATTTGGGTCTACATCAGTTGATTACTCAAAAATTTGTTAGAAATTCTGTGTGTGAAGTAATTAGTTGAATTTTTCCACAATTATCTGCCATTTTATTCACAGAACAATCAAGAGATAATTAAAGAAAGTAATTGTCAGACCCATTGATAATGAAAATAGTCACAGCCTGACAGTACTTCATTTTATTTACCTTGCCTGCATTTTCTTTGTGTTAATTACTAATTAACTTAATTAATTACTTAATTAACGTTGGTCACTGGGGGTCTTTTTTTGTCTGGTTGTAATCCATGTTTGATGTTAAATCAAAATAAATCTGAGTCAAAAATAAGAGACTTACAAAAATCTAAATCATGTGATACTGATTCAAAATATTATTGATATTAGTAGTATTTGTATTTATATCTGTCATTCCACATTCAAAATGTAATCATTTTCTTTTCTTGTAGGAAAACGGCTTCCATACCAAGCTATTCGACAGTGAAGGTGATAATAATCTCCAGCAGGTGGCAGTAAAGCAACATCTGGTTCACCAGCTGCAGTTAAATCTTAGTGAAGAAGACCTCTGCTCTCAGGAAACATGGTGCGGGCTGTATGTTGGTTTGAGTTCCTGCGCTGCTACGGCATCCGGAGGTAACAGCGGTGTCATCTCGGGGCTCTATAAGAGCGACTGTGACGGTGTGACGGTTAGGAAGAGAGGCGTGGGTCTGGTGGAGAATCCGACTATGGACGACATCCTGGCTCGGAGGGAGGCAGCTCGTCCGAGGAGGATGTCTTCTGTTGCTGCTGCTACTGCTGCTGCTGGTGCTGCTGCTGCCGCCGCCGCCGTCGGTACCGCGGAGCTTGGAGCTAACGTTAGCCTGCAAGATGGCGAGGTGATCGAGCTGCAGCCTCCGAGAGAAACTCTAACTGGTCTGGAGATACTGGGTGCTGCCGGGGGAAGGATGGAGAGGAGGAACTCGGCGTCACAAATAGTCCACCAGAGGCATATGCCAATGGAGCCAAAGAAGTTCCATATACCGAGGAAAACCAGGGAAAATAGAGGTGAGCTGGTCCCTAACCTCCCTGCAATTCAGTGAAATTATAACAGATTAACCAAAAGTTGTACGTCTTCAATTAACGTTGTACTTTAATTCATTTTATTTATTTGAAATCTCAGCCGTTGCTCTGAAGTCTTTCAATTTAAAGTTCCGGATTAACGGAAAAGATCCATTATCGGACAGGTCAATTTTTAACCTGTGTAAGCTTACTCATAAACTCAACATTACTCACATTTACTGTTGTGTATTGATTATATTCAACCCTGCTACCATATAAGTTCACTATAATGCACTAAAGAAACGCTTTGTTCAAATTACAATGTGTTTGAGGATGCTAGTTAGCAGTTAGCGAGCTAACCTTATTTAAATGCTATGTTAGTACTTGACGTCTCTTTTCACTTCCTAGCTAATTATAATCTTGTGTATAAGTGAATGTAAATGTCAGTGGATTTATATTTGCGTTTAAAGCTTGAAGCTAAAGATTTCATCTTTATGTTGACGTTAGTGGGCATCAGTTAACATGTGGTGTCCGCCTCCTTGATTTGTTTACATTTTGCGACATGGTGCGCCCGCCTTTTTTACCTATTTTGTTTAACTGGCATCAGAACGACGCTTAAATTATTTGATAACCTCCTAAATAAGGACATTTGTGTTGTCCTGACCAAGTCAGTGCGTGCTAGTTAAGGGTTAAGGGGTTAAAGTTAGATTTCATTCTACAGGTGCCCACCTAGGAGCACTTTATTATGAACACCTGTACACCTGCTTATTCATGCACTTATTCAGCCAATCATGTGGCAGTAGTGCAATTCATAAACTCCAGCAGATACAGGTCGGGAGCCTCAGTTTATGTTCACATCAAACATCAGAATGGGGAAAAATGTGATCTCAGTGACTTTGACTGTGACATGATTGTTGGTGCTAGACAGGCTGGATTGAGTGTTTCTGACACTGTTGATCACCTGGGATTTTTACATGGAACAGTCTATAGAGTTTTTACTCAGAACAGTGAGAAAAACAAAAAAAACATCCATGTTAGTGACAGTTCTGTGGGCAGAGACATTAATGAGAAGGACTGACTGGTTCAATCATGATGTAATCATGTCAACATGGACAAGAATCGCAAAGGAATGTTTGATAGATTTAGCTTCTGGGTAAAAGGTTGTTGCATGGAAGTGATTCCCTGTTGATTTGTGTTTTTCTTTACCTTAGCCTGAGACCAAACTTCACCCTATTCCCAACAGGTTGTTTTTCTGTTAACCCCAACTCAACCATAACCCAAACCCAAACTCTGACCACAACCACAGAGGTCAACTGTGCCTGACACACTGTTTCCAGTAGAGGAAAAGCTTGTAAGTGAAACAAAGCTTGACACAAGAGGGGCACTCCATGACATCAACATCAGTTTTAGAGCTTAAATGATTAGCTGGTGAATCCATAAGTCAATTGACAGAAAAATAACCAGTAACTAGTTTGATAATGAGTTGTTGTTTCAGTCATTTTTCAAGCAAACCTGGTGAAAAATGAGACACACTCTCTGCTTCCAACTTGCCAAATGTGAGAATTTAATGCTTTTTCTCATTTAATAGTAAATTGAATATTTTTGTGTTTCTGAATGTTGGTTGAACAAAACAAGACAAGAGTATGTCACCTGCAGAGTTGTGAGGGGGTATTTTTTCTTGACTAAATGATTAATTATTTGGAGCTTGACCCATATTAGGGACTAAAGATCAGCATATGTTTGCATTGCTGCTTCAATTTTGACCTTTCCTTTTTTTTTTTTTTTTTTTATCATTAAAGGGATAGGTTGATTTTGGGAAATAAAATTATTCTTTTTCAGGCAGAGAATTACATGAGATTGATACCACTCTCCTGTCTGTATGGTAGTAATGAAGCTGGACCATCAGCTGGTTAGCTAACCTGACTCTGTCTGATGACAACAAATTCAACCATCCACCAGCTTTAATCTCACCACTAACACATTATGTCTCATTTATTTATTCCATTAAAAAAAATAGAAATCTAAAAAAACAATTAGCTGTTTTATGGGGGGTTGTTTTCCAGACTATTTGCCTAAATTCACTCCACTGCCACCTCCTTCTCTGCCCCCTGTCCTAGACTCATTGAGTGCATTTATAGTACTTGCACAGTAGTATCCTGTTCTTTGACATTTGGGATATAACATTGACATGACCTAGCTATTCGTCTCCAATTATACTTGATTCTAATTTTAGCCATAACGGGTTGTTTTTCTTCCAGCGGAAACACACAATGTGATTGCATGATAATGATGCAATGATGCCATTGCATGATATGGCTTGCATACTGAATGACTGGTGAATGCACACCAAAATCTAGATGCTGGTCATGGTAATAACAGGCATACAAATGAAGATTAGTGAATGAATCATTTTAATATATGACCAGTGTCTCAACCACACCTGGTCTTTCTCAAGTTCATCAATTGAAACAAACAAATAGAAGTGGAAACATCTCTTGATACCCGGTTTTTAAAAAAAATCTAATTAGATTTTTACATAAAAATCTTGCTTATTTTATGCTTTATGTACAGCTGAGTTGTTGCTAATAATGATTTATCTTTTTATTTTAAGATTTTGTGATGTTTGTACCTATTTTATATATATATATATTTTTTTTTTTTTAATTTTGTCTGTTGCATTTATTGTCCTTAAATTTTTAAAAATTAAATAATTGAATCCTACATGGCTGTCATCAGAAATGACAATAACCTGACCCTGAACCTGAAAAAGCCCTTGTTAGGAAAATTATCAAATAAACTCAGGAATACCGTCTGAAAAAGATGTTTATTCTAGCAGCAAGGTTCACACAGGATTTATATACAGAACATATGAGAGTGACCTCACATTCTTGCTGACTCACACTCAGTAGAGATAGTTTCATGTCTTATCATGAGAAATGTGTGGGTGCAGTAGCAGAGAGAAACAGACAAGGTCGCTCTATTCCTCTCTGATAATTAGGATAACTATGGTTATCTAGTCATAAAGTATCATACGTTTTCCAACAGCCCTCCAGTGTTGCACTGATTTTACCATGAAAATGAATCTTTTGTTAAATCTCTATCATGAGAGGATGTAGTTGCACATCAGCAGCACCTTTCTCAGGTGCTCCGGCTGAGCCCTCTCCTCCACACTGAGGGCGGCAGCTGCTACAGGTTCTTCAGTCTCCTGAGAGTCTGGCACATTTGGCACAAAAATGGCTTCACTGGTGCCATTGTAACTGAGGTGGGTCCCCAGCTGCTAACACCTTCTGTTTGGGTGTGGGTAAGGCTCACCTGAAAGGTGCTGAAAGCTGCATAAAGAATTGGCAGTATTAGGACATTTATTACACATTTATTTGTGACTTCTGATATGTGTGGGACCCAATAAATAAACTCCTATGAAAATTAAATCTTGTAAATGAGCTCAGGTTAATGTTTTTAGTCCTTTGGAGAGCGTTGGGGTTAAATGTGGAAAACTGTAGTTTTATAATGTTTAGTGTTAGAGTTGGTCGGCAAAGAGTGATGTGACCCAAATTTAACTTCATTTCTTACAGGCAGAGAATACACTGTTTGGCCAAATACTGAGGACACAGTATTTGGCAAAAAAACATGCTAGTGTACTTCGCTCTGCTGTTTTTTCCTGGTTTGGGACCCTTAGTTCAATTTATGGGAAATAACAATGCTATTGTGATGACATTTTAGACAATAGTGTACTTTCAGATTTGTGTCAATGGTTTGTGTTTGGTCCTTTCCTGTCTCAACGTGACAATGCCCCTGTGCACAAAGCAAGGTCCATAAAAACATGATTTGCCCAGTTTGGTTGGGAAGAAATTGACCTCAGCCATGTCCAGCATCTCTAGGGAGAACTGGAACACCGACTGTGAGCCGGAAAGTATCACCCAGCATCAGTGTTGGACCTAACTGATGCTGTTGTAGCTGTAGCCAGTGAATCACTCCTCCTACAGTGAACCCTTCTCACTGTGTGCCCTCCACAGCTCAAAGGATAATGTGTGATTATTAGTGATTATTGACCTGTCTTTCGTGTCCGTCTTCCAGCTCTTGTCGAGCATGTCTCAACTGAGTCCAGGGAGTTTGAAAACATGATGACCATCCTGACCTCCAGTTACATCGACACAGGCTCTGCAGGCTGCGTCACCTACTCCTCACCTCGCCTTGTCCACAGTGAGCTGCTGGAGAAAGAGGTGAGTGCTGGATGGGTAGAGGGCTTGAGGAAATGCACATCAACATGGCCTACGTAGATCACCCGGAGCCACTGGACAAACTGGGATGTGCTGCAACTGTTCATTATGTAGCCATGATTATATTCATTTGATGATTGTGTGTGTGCTGTGTTTCAGTTTGTGGAGAAGAGGAAGGAAATGAAGGTGGACGGGAGGACAGATAAAGAGCTGGAGGAGAGCTACGGCTTCTTATTGGCTGAAACTGACAAGGTGAAATTAATTTCTCTTAATTACTGCCTAATAAAACAAGAGGATGTTTTAAATGAGCAAAAGACAGGCAAACTGAGCAGCACTTTTGTTGTTGTTGATGCTTTTTGGAATTTATCCCAAGCCACAGGTATTTACAAAAAATACTTATTTCCTGGATGTGAATATTTTAGAGAATTACTGGATTTCTTCTGGAAAATACTGAACTACTGTTGCAAAGATCAAGTGATCATTTGATATTCATTAATGAGCCTTATTCTTGAAAAGTGATATGTCCTTGAACTGACATTATTTTTCTGAATCATTTGTCTGTTCTAGGTTCCCATGCTCTGTGAGAAGGGGCTGTGTGTGGGTCACAGCTGGATCACAGTGTTGGGAAACCCCACTAAAGGTAAGAGTGAACAGATACATGCAGGTAAATACATAGACAATAACACAAAATTATTATTTTACCTTTTCCATCCATTTATTGTTCATTCTGAATTTTTGTCCTGCATGCTGAAAGGAGAGGTCACAAAATATACACACACAATCAGTGTGTGGTGAAAAGAAAATGACCCATGATCTTCATGTTGTTCTTTGTTAATATGTGTGTGTATTTGTGTGTGTGTGTCTGTAGGAGTGTATCTCTCCAGGTACTCAGACCTCCTCCAGATAAACTCCTTCACCCCAGGAGCCACAGGAGAGATCGTCATCTTCAAAGTGATGAAGGTGAGGTGCTTTGTATCAATGACCCTGTTTCAAATCTTTTTTTCTGTACTCAGTATGTAGTGATAGAAATGATAATAAACAGATTTAGACAGTTGAGGTGTCTCCATTTTTCGTTTCAGGGAAAAGTGAAGAGCATTTATGAAAACATGAAGAACCTTCTAGATCCAACGCCTCGCTTTGACAGCCACATCTCCAAGAACGCCAGCAAAGTGACCTCGCTCTCCTCCTACCGCGCCTTTGAACTCACACAAGTAAATACTCAGAACAGTTTTATAGAAACTGATAAATAAACGATAAATAAACTGATAAATACGCAGAAAAGGACCAGTTATCCCTGGACATCAGTACATTTCAACAAAAATGATTCTGTTGCAGCAGTACATCACTGTTTATCCAGGGGACAGTGAAAATCATTGTTTAAATGTTTTAAACAGGACTTTCTTCAGTTGTTTTTGTTATCAGGCTCTAGTCATGTTGGGGTAAAGTTGAGGCAGAAACAGCGCTGTTGTTCAAAGCCAAGCTAAAATCATATATAACACCTCAGACCACAGATAACGTGTTTGCATCGTAGAGTCAAGCTAACATCCTCTTTGTGACATGAAACAGCTGAGTCTCAAGCCCAAAACACACTGACCAGGCCACGCATGTCACCTAGGCCTTGTGAAATTAATATGATTTGGTTATGCTAAATATTTTTATAACTGAAAGTCAAGTTGTCCTTTAAAGATGCAAAGCATGGCTTTCAATACTATCATTATGTTGTTTATTTCAGCAATACTTCTACGAGTATTTGTTTGACGAATTGCGGCAGAGGCCTCGGCAGGTTTGTCCGTACGCTGTCGTCTCCTTCCAGTTTAAAGGAAAAGACTCTGCACTTCCCAGCAAACCTCTGGCCCCCATCAGGTATGGAGATCTGGAATGTTAAACACTAAAACAGAATGATTCAGTTAAAAAAGTAAATGCAGACTAAGCCATTGCAAAGAACAGTAGACTGAGCTGGGAAATGAGGTGGTCATTGAAAAGTTAATCGTCTGTATAGCAGAGCTCTCAGAGGGTATTAAGTGGCTCTGTTTTAATCCTTTTGTTGTCAATTTGTTGTTTGTAGTGTTTTTTCAACTCTTACAGCCAAGCTGTCTTCCTCCCAGGGTTGCTCTAACAGAAATGTATTTGTGGTTGAAACCACCAGCATTCAGTTGGGTTGGTCTGCAAGAAAGCAAAGCTAGAACATGGCGTCTGTAAGCTCAAGAAAACCATCCAACTGAAGTTGCCAATGTAGCTTCAGTATCTAACTTTAACTTTGGAAGTCTTGTGTGGACTTTGCTGTTCTGTTGAGAATCTCATGCAGACCTCACTTACCTTTAAGACGTGTGAATTGACAGCTTCTCCGTCTGCTGTGTTTGAACAGGTTGAACAGTCAATCAGCAGAGGGGAGTAAAGGTGAGCACTGGTCCCTGTTTTCCACCAAATCGCACCAGAGCTTGAAGAACATAGTTCACACTGAAGCTTGAATATCAGACATTATAGCAAGTCCTCTTTTTCCTGTCTTGCCTCGAAGCTGACACTCACAACCTGACACACTCTCTCTCTCTCTCTTGTGTTTTGCTGTCTCAGAGCGAGCTCAGTTCACAGTGTGGAGCGGAGATTTAGTTAAAGGCGACCAGGTTCTCTTCCAGATCTCCCTTCGATCCTTCTCTCCTCCCTTCCTGCCCCACAGACTGTGAGTAAATGTATTCATTCATTCATCTGTGTGTCAAACAGCCAAGAATTAAGGCCGTCAGGGATTATGAGTTCAGAAAGGCAGTCTGAAAACAAGCTACATAAATGTGGATTTTACATATCACCATATTTCATATTTCATTTATACAAGACAGGGCTCTCATCTCCTTATACTAATGGTATCTCAGGGAAACTTACCCAACAGGACGAGTGTAAAAGTGTTTTAAAGTGTGTTTTTAAATGGGCGGTTCATCAGGATTTTAAAATGGTTTGCTCTGTGTGAATCTCACCGTGTGTCTCACTTAGACCAGAGAAGTTGACAATGGGATGTTTGATGAGGCTTGAGCAGGTGACCAAGCTCCTCCCCTCCGACCTCTTCTCCTACAACCTCTACAACAGCAGCCAAGAAGGTGAGGTCAGACTAACCTTCAGACTGACGGGACGGTACACACCAGGCTCACAGCCTTTATTTTATGTTGACATCCCATATGTTTAAAGTTGACCATGTTCATATGATGAAATTCTTTTAGCTGTAATTTCTTAGTTTCTCTGCATTTACACCGTCACAGGGCGTCAAAAATGTGTCACAGAGGAATATGTGTGTGTTTCATTGCCATTTGTATTGTCAGTGTTATTATTGTCAGAATATTGGTAACATCACACTGATACAGAAACTGAGAAGGATTGTGTGTGTTTTGTGTGTGTGTAGTTGTGAAGAACGGTTATTGCTGCAGTCTTCTGGAGGTGGTTGACAGAAGTCGGTCAACGACCAGCGTCACAAAACTACTGCAGGAACTGGAGATTAAGAGAATGGTGAGTTGTGATAACTTTAATATTGTGAATCAGTTTATTTGTCTGATTTCGTTAAATGGCAGCTAAACTATAGAGAATCAGCAGGATCTCATGTTCAGTGCAGACAAGACATTCAACAACAATGTGGTGATTGTAACCATGTTGAATAAGTTAAATCATTTTCACAGCACTAATTCCATCAGTACAATAACAATCCTATTTTTAACAGAAACACAGTTTTTATGGATCACTGTTAAGCTACTTTCATTGAAGAGCAACACTTCCTGCACAGATACTTCACATTAATAGTGCAGCTCAGTGGGTGTAACCCCTTCTTTAACTGTTTTGGTTTTATTGTGGAAAATCTTGAAATAGCGTTGCATGAAAGTACAATGATATAAAAACTAAAAAGTACAAGTAACTTTTACTTGTGAATTTTTAAAAGTTAAAGTGTTGAGGTGACTCAGAAGATCCAGTGGCCCATCTGAAGAAGATCCTCGACATCCGCCACTCAATGTCTTTTAATCTGGTCTTTCTATGTGGACACAACAACATGTAAAAGTAGTCACGCTCCTTTTTCTGTCACAGTTGAACTCAAAAATATTGGCCTTGGTAAAAATCTGCAATAAGTAACTTTTCCTTCCCAACAGACAACTTGTAAAAATAAGCCAATAAGAAACATGCATTTTTCATACAATATGTGTGTGATTATTGAAAGCTAAAAGTTAATGCTTGCTAACCTGTAACGGGAAGAGAATGAAATGTATTATGAGTTAGTGTTATGAAAGACTGGAAGAAAGTAAGAAGGAAGAATAGAACAATGAAGGTGGTGGAGAAAAAAGGAAGGAACAAAAAGTAAAGAAGGAAAGGAAGGGAACACGAGGGAAATTACACAAGATCTGTTGAATGACAGTCGTCTGTTCTCCATACAGGTTCTGGTGACTCCACTCACAGAGAGAGGATTTCTCTTTCTACTCTCCAGTGTTCAGATGGCCACACCCACTGGTATGACCTGGGGCAGATGGGGTGTAGTGGTAAATTATGTAGAGGACAATATAAATAATGTTTAACAGTGAGGCGAATTAGCTTCTGATGCCTTTGTAGAACTTTTTATCACTGCAAGTGAAGGGAGTGTTTCATTTCACACCTCCACCCAGTCAGAACCTAAAAAGATCATTTTACATGTTTTTACATTCATTTTACAGAAAAAAAAAAAGATTTAAAAAGTCAGAAAATGGGGATACAAAATACAAAGGGACAAAATCTTCCCCATAGACAACAATGTTTTTGTATTTTCAGAGAGAGGAGAAAGCTGGAGCAGATGTCTTCAGGCCTTGTTTGTCTTCCCAGAGACCAGAGATGTGGCCAGATCCAGTGAGTAACACAGGGACTGCTTAGTGGGTGGGTGGGTGATTTATTTACAAATATTTCTGAATGGTCCATTATTTATTTTCTTGCCTACGTTTTCATTTAAAAATTTTAAAATTTCTCTGTGCAGAGGAGTGTTTCACCTCTGTATCAGAAATGATATTTGTCTGTACGAACACACTTGAAACCATAAAGCACATGATCATTTACGAACACATGCACATGCTGGTGTAAACAAGAAGCCAACTGTCATCTGTGCAGTCGGTTAGTTGCAGAAACTACTAGACGTGGAACAGCAAAGGCTGGTGTAGCGTTAAAATGCAGGATTTGAACTTTCCAAAAGTCAGTTTCAGTGGATTGAACTCTCCGGAGTAGTGTGGACACCAGACATAAACGTAACAAGAGCGATACATTTTAAAACTAAAACTAATTAGCACGCAGCACGTTTTACATAACACACAGTCCTTTGATCCACTGTTAATATAAATAATTTTCATTAGTGCAGTTTTAACAAGCTCAAAGGAATCAGCTGTGGAGACTAAAACACCTGCAATAAATACAAACTGAAGCTCTGAAAATTATCACCATAATTTATATATTCATGTTGTTTTTCTGTTTCTTTCCACAGCATCAAGGTGTGCCTCCTTGTCCCATGATGCCTCAGAGTCGTTGATGTCGGGCGCCACGGTGATGCCGCGCCTGAGCCAATTTATCCCATCATTGCATCATGCCCTCGTCAAGGCCCGTGCCAACCCCCCTCCTGATCTGTCTGCTGGTGTGGAGCGGCAGGCACAGGAATACCTCACCGGCCTGAATGATGGCAAGGTATGACCCACAACTCTTTAAACGGTAATCCTTTATTTTTGTTTTCCCATGGGACTTTGATATGATCTTCTGTGATGCGCTTTGTTGAGCTGTGGTGGCTGTTGCTGCTCATGCTAACCCTCAGAATGTCATGAAAGACATGACTATGGCATTCAGTCATTGACTTCAGATAAACGCCCCATATTCAGTCGTAAGAGCATCATTAGTGATGTTGGGTGATAAAACCTTGAATCCTTCATCATAACACGCACATCTTTGATCTCCAGGTTCGACAGTACCCCATGGGTGAGTACGACTCCAAGCTTGATGAGCAAGGAAAGCCATTTCCTGCTCCTAAACACCACCGGGTGAACATGGACGGCTACCTGCGCTCCTACCTGTACAACCCCGCCCTCTACCTGCTGTCAGTGGCCCGGGCCAGGCAGGTGATGGAGGTGTACTCTGGCCCCGAGGAGCCACAGGCGAGGCCCAGGAAGAGCTGTGGAGGCCAGAGAGAGTCGACAGGGAAGGAGTTGACAGGCAGCACTCGAGACAAACAGATCAACACTCAGAAGGTGAAAACTGACATCAGGGTGAGCATGACTTATAAGAAAACATGGTGGTGGAGGGTCTTGATATGTGTTGATTGCATATTGTTTTATAGTGATTGGTTACATATTTCTTTATGATATATGTGTTACATTCTCTGTATTATGAATGTTCAACCTGATTCTGCAGAGTATGACTCCAAGTCTTTTATTTGTTTCTGACAGTGGACAGTAGATTGGGGGAACCAATGAAACTGTAATGAACAGAATCTAAAAGTGTGTGTTTATCTTGTGTTCATCTTGTGTTCATCCTGATGTTCTTTAAAAGATGCTGAAAAATTCTATGACTCTATGGTTCTTTGGTTGCTCTGCAGACTAACACAGGTCTTGTTGTAAAACTGTTAAAGACCTTAGTTCATTTTTTCATGTTGACCTCTCAGGCATAGGGACCTGAAATGTTTGTGCTTTGTCACTCAGATCCAGCAGCTGATAGACCTGGTTTTGACTTCTAAGAGGAACGCAGAAAATGAGGTGAAGAGGGAGGAAGGAGGAGAAGGAGGGCTGAAGACACCGGGGAGGAAGAGGAGGCTGGAACAGCAGACGGCAGAGAGGACGCTCAAATATCTGAGGGCGTCACAGGGATCCAGAAGCCACGACAAGATTCCAGGTGAGGAGACGGGGAGGCGCTAAATACATGTGTGCACATATAAAGGAGGATTTTGTCTGTCAGAATTGGATACCTGTAAAATCAGAAATGTTGGTCGTTTTCTTCCTGATGGAGTAAAGGTGTAGCAAAGGAGTCTTTTTGTGAATGTGTGTGGCAGCTCAAGAGTTCAACACTTAATATAAACAATGGGTTATGTGTGATTTTTTTTTTTTTTTTTTTGTTTTTGTTTGTTTTTTTGTTCTTTTAATTCAAATTGAGAATTATTTTCAATTTGCATAGATGCATCAACTTGCCACAACTTGTGTGTTCTTTGGTCAACTCTCATCTTTTCATCAACCTTGTGTGTATGTGCTTTGCCTCTAATGTCCATTTTTTGCTTTGCATTCTGTCTGAAAACACCTAAAGAGATCCTTTACACTTATTGTGGGTGTGTTTTAATCAATCAATCAACCTGTTGTTTACTGACATGTTTTCTTTCTGCTTTTGGCTCCTAGTCGAGGGAAGCCAAGTTTCTGCCTCTCCTGGTTCTCTTGCGTCTGTGATTGGCTCAGTGGGTTTGAGAGATGTTGATCTGAGGGAAGATGGATCTGAGCACGCTGCCAAACTTCTCAGTTTGCTGACAGGTGACGGGATATTTAGACTCTCTGTTACACTAACGGACTAATGTGGAAACTTCAACTTTTGATTCAAATTCTTTTTCTTCTTTTCTAAACTTTCGATTAGTCAGTTTTTGTCTTCTTCGTTACTGTGAAGTAGCACTTTCTTGTCAGACAGCAGTTCACCATTCACATCCAGTGAATGGAACAAATCTTAATCTCTTAAAATGAAGTTTCTCTGCCTGTGGGACAGGCCTCACCCAGGCTGCCAGGGGAATGGCCGGTCCGAGCTTTGGTGAGATGCAGGAGGTGGAGCAGAAGGAATCCTGCCCATTTGATAGGCTGGCCACCAAGCTGGGTCTGCCCACCAACTGTGACATCGACCTGAGGAAGCAGGAGGAGCTGGAGGTAACCGATGAAGCAAAAATATCTGTTAGTCATACATTATACCGTTATATTATTTTCTTGAGGGAGTGATGTTTCATTTCCCATCAGCCACTGTTGCCTGTACTTGATATAATGTACAGCTACATTATGATGGTGTGAAATACGACCCCAGCTACAGCTGCTGCTAGTTTTCTGGTTTGATCATGAGGCTGTAAAGTCTCAGCACCACCATTATCATGAGACTATAAAAGTTCTTACTCTTTTCTTCTTTTTAGAATATACTCCCTAAAAATGTTCTCTTTTTTTATTTCCTTATTTTCTCTGGACATTTCATGCCTTTATCTGTCAGCCAACAGTAGAGAGATGAAGAGATGACAGGAAATTGAGAGAGAGAGAGAGAGTGAGACACACACAAACACAGAGAGAGAAACACATGCGATAAGACTGGCATATCCTGGTTTAGCACAATGACAAAACTCCTTTTTGACAAGAAGTTTAAGGCTATTGACACTTAAAGGTTAGGTATGGATCTATTCAAGTATATCTTAATAGTTTACCTACACACATGCCCAGATTAATGTGGAAGGAGTTACTGGTCTCTGAGATCATCCCTCCTCTCTGACTTTAAAAAAGGCTAAAAAAGTGTTTGGTTTTGTGTGTGTGTGTGTGTGTGTGTGTAGGAGCAGACGGCGGGCAGCGTCAGTAGTTTGGAGGGATTCAGTCCCAGCTCCCACAGCGGGGAGATGAATCACCACGGAGCAGCATGCAGAGGAGGAGGAGTTGGAGGAGGAGGAGGAGGAGGAGGGGGAGCACTGGGGAGGAGACCAGGAGGATATGAAGAGGATGAAGAGGAGGGGATGATCCCATGGGTCCTCATCCCCATAACAGGTCTGTCTGTCAGGATATACATCAACAACATCATTCAAATATTTAACGAATGTAAGAAAACCATTCTCCCAGATTCACTTACCACATATGGAAACATTGACAGCAGCCTTCATCCTTCACATACATGAACAAATACATGAGTAAATAAAGACAAGGGAGAAAAGAAAGGGGGGGACAAGTGTGTGAAAGTTTCTACTGCTTCGTTTTGTGATCGATATTATATTGCTTTTTCTACATTCTTTAAACACACACAATGTCTCAGCAAAGTCATATCACAATGCACCGACTTGTCGCAGAAGGAAAGACACAGGTGATTGTCATGTCATCCATGAATATAAATAGAAATAATTACCCTTAGTTCAGTAAAGGAAAATGTACAACAACACCTACAATGTGAAAGTTTTGGAAACAGACTGCTTTTTAGGGTGCTTGCAGGAAATATAAAAATAAAACCCTTGCAAGTATCTGATCTCAGCACCAATATGTTTAGAGGTTTTGATCAAGAAACGTTCAGTGACATTAAGTGGAAAAGAGTTGAACAAAAGTGAAAAAAACATTTAGGATGATGATATATTAAATAAGAGGAGAGTCAGTTCCAAGCAGCACTTGCCCATGTTAAGCTGCGATTTCCTTCGAGGGGTTATGGAGGAGCAGATTATAACCAGAATGAAAAGTGAAAGTTGAAGTTAACTGTGAACTCTGTCTGCAGGCCTGTGTTCACAGCGATACACTCAGAGAGACAGAAACATCCCTCAGGATCCTCGCTTCCAGCATCTCACCACGGCAACAAGCATCACCCCAACAACCGAAACCCCCAGGAAGAGCCCCACCCTGTCTCCTGAGCCCAGCCCTCCTCCATCCCCCTTCCAGTGCCCATCCCCCGAGCCCAGCCCTCCTCTCTCCCCCTCTCAGTGCCCATCACCTGAACCCAGCCCCCCACTGTCACCCTCCCAGTGCCCATCTCCAGAGCCCAGTCCCCCTCTTTCCCCGTCTCAATGCCCGTCCCCTGAGCCCAGTCCCCCCGTCTCTCCCTCTCAATGCCCATCTCCACAGCCCAGTCCCCCCACATCACCCTCTCAGTGCCCTTCACCACAGCCCAGTCCCCCCCCCTCCCCTTCCCATTGCCCATCCCTGGAACGTAATCATCACCACAAGTTTAACAAGGGGAACAGTGGTGCTAACGAGGAGCATTTAGCCCCCACAGCCTCCAGAGAGTTTGCAGGTAACCTGAGCTGCTTTCAGCCTCTACTTGGTGCATCTCCTCATGTTTTGTCATGCCAACCAGTTTTTTTACTTCCTCTTTTTTTTTTTTTTTTACTTTGACTTCTGGTGATACAGATATTGATCAATTTACAAATTCTAGTTTATTCAAGTTTGTTTCCTGTTGCATTTTTTACTCTTGCCACAGAAAGCAGACTTGGAGCGGAGGTCGATGTCAGTAGTTCTGTGAATTTGGCACATCTTAGAGAAACTACTTGCTTTTGACCACTGACTGTAGAAGTCTTTTCACTTCACCTAATACGCTCATTATTTTGTTGCAATTCTTTATTTAAGGGACAATTGAGAACATTTCACCAATTACAGAGAAATAGCCTTTAAAGTATTTGAAGACTGCAGCAAATGAACTGCGAGGCCTAGAAACCTTCCCATGTCAAAACCTTTTTTTTTCCTTTTCTTAAGACAGTATGTATCCAATAGAATTACCTGTAACTATTTTGCAGTTCAAAGTTGGATGCATATTAACCAAGGTGTGCATTAACTACCGTAGTTGGGAGGCAATCCAGTAATTTATCTAAACAGAAAAAAGACAAGAAATGTATATATACCGAAACCCATTTTGACCATAATATCAGACCAGTAAATCTGTTCAGGAAGCAACCAGCAGCCAGCGCCTAGGAATGTTTTTTTTTTTACCAGCAGATATCAAAACACCAAATAAGTATTTGTGTGAAGTGGCCTGATTAAAAGTCAACTTCTCATAAAATGAAAGTGTGAAAATGCTCATTAGTTGAGTTGGGCTTCCTGTCTTGGCCACATTTTGCACTTCAGTTCAAGTCATGCCACAGCTGTCATGATTTCTGTCTTCACAAAGTTTCTTTAATCACACTGCTGTTTGTTTCCCCTGCAGGAGTGTCCAAGCACAGACAAGCGAAACCTCAGGGGAAAGAAAAGAAGAAGGAAGAGCCATTCCTTTCATCCATCCAGCCATCTATTCGTCCAGCTACAGAGAGGAGACCAAGCCCCTCACCGCCCTCTGTGCAAGGACCGCAGGATGTAAAGGAGGAAACAGGGGAGGTGAAGGAGTTAGATGTCATGCTTCTTGAGAAAGAAAAAGAAACGGTGCAAAAACAAGGGGAAGAGGCCACAGAGAGTATGCAAGATGAGGTGGAAGAGGTGGTTTTGATACATGAGGTAGGTAATGAAAAGAATCCAAAGGGAGAAGTGGAGGAACTGATAGGTCGCTCTGTGTTTTCCCGGTCCATCTCCTCGCCTCCTCCTGCACGTCCTCCCAGAGATATTGACAGCATTGTGGACAAACATCTGGGCGACTTCTCCTCTGACATACAGCTCCTCCTGCAGGATGAGAGCGTTCACTACAGCTTCCCACAGTCCACACACTCCACTTCAAAAACAGAAACCAGCGCACCTCAACACACACTTCCACACACCTCCATATCTCAGTTCTCCCAGTATGTGTCTTTCTACAACCCCTGTCCCCCTGTCCAGGACTATGTTAGCTCCCTACAGGAGAGCATTAATGGCATGTTAAAGGAGTTTGGTGAGAGCTGGCCAAGCCAAAGGGCAGACACCAGCCGGACTGATGCTGATAATGCGTTGGCTAACACAGTGAGTGCTTTTGTGGCCAGCATCCGAGCAGCTAACACTAAAACAGGCAGTGATGATGAGGATTCTGCTCCCTGTGGTGAACTGACAGCTGCTGATGGCAGTGCTTCAGTCAGTCGGACTCCTGCACACTCCAGAGGAGGGGAAGTGAGGCGGCCAGATGCAATCACCAGACCGACCCCTGATGCTAACGACAGCAGGAATCCCCCAACTTCACATGTCACTTTATCTGTTCCTACCTCTTCATCTGGTTCTGTTCACAAGCCTGCCGACACCGACTCCCTCCATCCTCCTTCTAACAAGCTGCAACACCAGCAAAGTCATGCTTTAGAGATCAACAGGACACTCGCTCACACTGTCAGACAAACACAAGACAGCAGCGTCACCAGGACTGTATATTGTACGAATGATGGAGAAGGAGGGAGTAGTCTTCCAGGGTCAAACTCTGAAATTACTCTCCCAGGGTGCAGTCGTGTGTCTGAGCCTTTGGCAGAACCTTCGCACCTCTCTGAGCTGGGCTCCAGCTCAGCCTCTGTTTCCATCCCCGCTCCTCCAGCCACGGCCCTGAGCTCCCTGATCAGCCAGCTGCAGCCAGAGGTGTTCAGCAGTCTGGTGGAGATCATCAAAGATGTCAAGAAAAACTCCCTGCAGTTCTACCTCCACAGCACAGAGCCTGGGGACCAGGTGTATGAAGACGTCAAGGTAACTTCATGGGCAGAATACCTCACAGTCACAAACCTGCAGTATGTTAATATTTTAATTTCTGCACTTAAATCCCCCATAAATCAATGTGATGACTGTCATTTGGGGGCTGGTGCGGCTCAGGAGGTAGAGCAGGTCGTCCACTAATAATAAGGTGGGTGGTTGAAGTTGTTGTAGAATTACTTTTAATTGTGTGTGTGTGTGTGTTTGTGTTTGTGTTTGTTTGTGTTTGTGTTTGTGTTTGTGTGTTTGTGTGTGTTTGTGTGTGTGTTGCAGGAACACCTGTTGAAGCAGGGTAACACGGAGCAGAGTCCTGTGGCCTTTCTGAACCAGGAGAACTCTGACGACAGACTGCTGGTCATCATCAAGAACAAAGACATCGCTGCACACATACACAAGGTGAAGCGTCACTTTAACTACTGGTTCTGCTCCTTTCCTGATCATATATGAATTAAGCGGCGTTTGATCTAAAGGCGGCATGCATGTTCCAGGTATGAGTATCACCTGGTTGGTTCTGGACTGTTGTGTTACAGTAAGAGGACAGGTTACAAAAACAATCACACTAAACGTTTCCACTACACTGACCTAGTGGTCTGTGCTGGTTCACGCCTCTGTAGACTGTTTCAGTTTCGTTCTTCACCACAGCTCCACAGTAAACGCAGGGTGTTGGGTTTTCTTCTGACTTGACAGGAAGACTGCAACTCAGCTAACTCCTCGTTAGCTGTCTCTTCACAAACCAACCAACAAACTTTTCATACACTTTAGAAGTGGAGCCAACCTTCTCACAGCAGGGTGGGGACGAGACTGTGCCAGATGTGAACACTGACTAATTGACTCAAGTCCCTCGGGGACCGACATGAACCAATCATGTCTGTATTTGTGTTGGAGCCTCTGGGCTCTCCAATCAGCTCTTTGTCTGCATTAGCAAGTGCTCTTTAATAGCAGTTTCCCCCGGCTGATAAGGTTGTTTGGTGCAAGTTCCAAAGGCACTAACGTGAATATAAACCTGGCATTACTTCATTATCACCTAGTGTGAGAAGACCGACGCCCTGCTGCTCCCGAACACTGCAGCTGTCTCTGGAGAGGACTGAATGTGCCTTCTTACAGTACAATATTAATATCAGATAAATCTGCCCTTGTGTCTGTGGCCTCCCACGTTTTTACAATCAATGAAGATTTGAAAATCCGCCCGTCTGCACCGAGCCTTAGTTTCACTTTTATGATCACCCTCTCTTTCCTTTATGCCTTTTTTTTCTTTCTCTTGCTTATTTTCACTTTTTATATTTTGTTAGTGAGGCTTTTATTTGTGTTTTGGGAGGAGAAATCATGAGAGAGTGACAGAGAGAGAGAGACAGAGAGAGAGAGTTTGTATCTGTAACAAAACATGCATAATTTGTGCAGAACAGATTTCATGTTGTAATGAGAGACACAGTGTTTTGCTGCCTTCCCAGTGTGAAGTGTCAGTATGTAACGTCATTTGACATAACAAGAGTCTGAGGCTCTACTGAGCGGTCGAACACATCAGACTAGTTTGTGAGGCGACAGGTAAAATCTGTTCCTTCATCATTAGTCATGGCTGCTGGACGCTACATATAAGCTGGGACCAGAGACTACATGTCTTTCTGGTGACTTTGTTTATGTAAGATCTTGATCTATACTGCCACCAGAAGGAACTCCCCATCCATCATAGTTACCCTAGTGACTTCTGAAGCTGGACAGATGGTCTGACTGACAGACTGAAAATCAACTAACAGGAGATGCATTTGTGTGTTTTGCGTACACATCAGATCCCAAACCTGGTGTCTCTGAAGCGACATCCATCTGTTGCATTTGTGGGAATCGACACACTGGACGACATCAGGAACAACAGCTACAACGAGCTCTTTGTGTCCGGAGGCTGCATCGTCTCAGACGAGTTGGTCCTCAGTTCAGACTTCATCACTCACGGTAGGTCACAGACTCACATCCAATAACAGGGTCCAGCAGAATGTATTTCTTTACTCTTACTAGTCTTAACACACCTGACTAATATTGAGAAGCTTATTTTCACACAATGCATACATAATACATAGAGGAAAAATAACATAATATTGTGCTAGAAATATTTACTTTGATCTTTTTGTAAGTTATTAAACAAATGCATCACTTAGTGGAGTTGCTTTGTGTTAATCTCTTAATGGATGTGTGGATTAATGAGATGTTGTTCTGCAGGTCGACTGGCTGCACTGCTGATCTTCCTGGAACAACACAGTTCTCCAGAGAGTGTGTGGAAGTGGAAAGTTCACTACAAAACCCACAAGAAATTAAAAGAACAAACCAGGTACCGATTCTGTGTCTGCACAAGTTGATGGCCTTCACCATAAGAGAGCAGACAGAAGAATAACTGAGTGGATTCACAGCTTCACTCGTGTTTCTTCCTCAGTTAATAGAAATGTAAACTTTATTAACCTTAAGAAACCTAGACTGTTTTTACTGTCTCTCCTGTGATTTACAGGCTTCTGGCATCGTCTCTACATGTCTTAGCTTGTCATCGCATGAATCCCATCATTGACATGTCAGTTGCACCACACGTTCTAAGACTGTTTTATTGTGTGTGTGTGTGTGTGTGTGTGTGTGTGTGTGTGTGTGTGTGTGTGTGTGTGTGTGTGTGTGTCAGGTTCAGGAGAGATGCAGCCAACATAGTGGACTTACTCTCCACCTATCAGAAGCGGCAGATCGTTGAGTTTCTCCCTTATCATCACTGCGACATGATGAACCATCAGTCACCTGACCTGGACTGTCTCCTGGAGCTCCAGGCCCGGTACACACAGTACCGACACACCATCTTCCTGACTGGTACGTGGCAGCACTGACACGCCGCTGGTTGTTAATCAGCACCAGTGACTCGTGACTGACCTGACTAGCTGCTTGTTCTGATGTTACTGGTCTGGTTTATTTTACTCAGAGCATCGTTTTGAGACGTTCCCCGCCTACTCCAATGGCGGCATCATCGTGGCCGGTATCGAGGATATTCTGCACAGCTTCACCAGACTGGTCGGTTACCATCACATCAAGGACAAGCAGCCAATCATGGACGACCTGCTGGCCACCAAAGGTCAGTTGTGGCAGACGTATTTCATTAAATTAGAAAAAAAAAGAAAACCTGACATGAGGAGAGCAAATAAAAAATAAACCTCTGATGACTTTTAGTAGAAAAATGATCCACTTCCTGTTGAATATTTCCCATAATTATAAATTAAAACCTCACTCAGATTGACTTCATCAGTCATCAACTCAAAGTCTGCAATGGCACAGAAATGTCTTCTCTCTCTGAATCTGTTCTACTGTCTCTGTTCTACTGTCCCTGTTCTACTGTCCCTGAATCTGTTCTACTGTCCCTGTTCTACTGTCTCTGAATCTGTTCTACTGTCCCTGTTCTACTGTCCCTGTTCTACTGTCTCTGTTCTACTGTCTCTGTTCTACTGTCCCTGTTCTACTGTCTCTGTTCTACTGTCTCTGTTCTACTGTCTCTGTTCTACTGTCCCTGTTCTACTGTCTCTGTGCTACTGTCCCTGTTCTACTGTCTCTGTTCTACTGTCCCTGTTCTACTGTCCCTGTTCTACTGTCTCTGAATCTGTTCTACTGTCCCTGTTCTACTGTCTCTGTTCTACTGTCCCTGTTCTACTGTCTCTGTTCTACTGTCTCTGTTCTACTGTCTGTGAATCTGTTCTACTGTCTCTGTTCTGTCTCTTTGCGCTCGTCTGACTGCTCTCCTCTGTCCTCAGGTTTCAGCAGGCAGCTGAGTCATGGAGACTCTGTGTCGGGTTCAGATCGATCTCCCTCAATCTTCCCAGAACACATCCATCCCCTCTCCTCTGGGGACCAACCCCAAAAACTCCTCCAGCAGCCCGGCTCCGGTCTCCACCCGCTCCCTCATCTCTCCGACCAGCTCGTCCCAGACGCCTCCTGTAAGGACGGCGTGTCACAACCTTCAGACGCAGACTTGGAGGTTCTTAGACGGGCCATCTCTCAGTTTCGGGCCGAGCGTCAGGCTCAGCTGCAGCAGGAGCAGCAGTTGGACTCCCAGGCAGAGTTAAGCATAAACCCTCTCAGAAGCTTCCTTCCCAATCCCATTCGTACAGGTAGCGGTCACACCACTCCTCCTGTTGGTCAGGGAGGTCCCGCCGAGTCGGTCCAGCTGACTCCTGGCAGGAAAGCAGTGGCAGACACTCTGGAGTTAATTCACTCAGGACTGCAGCCGGAAATGTTGGAGGAGGAAAGGAGGAAGGACAGAGTGGAGCCTCCCACAGAGGGAGAGAGGAGGAGAAGTCGAGGAGGAGGAAGAGAGCCTGGAGTTTGTTCTCCAGGAAGGGCAGCAGGATTCTTGGGAGGAAATCGTGGTCCCAATAATAGTCACATGTCCACCCCTTCATCCAATCACAACACAGCTGCAGTGACGGGACCAAGCGACCACAGAGACTCAAGCAGTGTCGGGAGAGAAAAAGCAGATCAACAAGGCGAACCTTCATTTCTCAAAGCAGCTAAACACTGTGCAGCGTCCTCCTGTCCTGTAGAGGGCGACAGATCAAGGTCAGGAAACACAACAGTCTGCTCTTTGTCTACAGTTCAGTTTATTCTGTGAACGAGGTCCTGGTCTGTGTCTTTGTGCTGGTTCATGTTGGCACTGTGAGTAGAAATCATTTCACTCTGTACCATAGAAGTTAGAGCTTTAATACTGCGCCCTCACAGCCATATTGACATTTACATTATAGATCTGCTGTTTTAGTTTTTAACATCAACACCCACTGCCCACCCCGACACCCCCACTCCTACAGTTTGCCTTGATGTTGCTGCTGAGCCTCGTCATGTTTTCTCTTTGCAGAGACGCACAGAGAGGTGTCCAGGAGCAGCCAATAAGAGGAGAGGGAGCACCACCTGGAAACAGCACAGCCAGTGGCACCAAGGTAACTGGAAGTGTCACCATGGTAACAGACCAGGAGGACAACCCGAATCCTGCTCTCCAACAGCCCCAACAACATCTGCAGCAACTGAACAACCAGCAACAGCCGTTCCAGCCGAGTCGGTCACACCTACCACCACCAGCTCACAGCCAGCAGCAGCAGCACTGGGGCTCCAGCCTCCTGCAGCACCCCTTCCTGCCTCGACACCACAGCCAGCATTACTCCCCGCGTCCCATGCTGAGGCCCCTGACTGCTATTGGCCGCACAAGGGGCCTCCTGGGGCCCACGCCTGTCTGGCCTGGGGGCCTGGGCCCTTCAGGTGCTGCTTCCTTGGTCTGGGGCTTCCAACAAGTTGGCACTGGTCCTTCACTGCTAGGGGGGTACCACAACCCTGCAGGTCAGGGCGGCAACAGGTACCGAGGGGGGCAGAGAGGCGGCTTTAATGGGATGTAGAGACCAGTTTAGATTCACCAGCTGATCAACCCAGGTAACCTGCTGCACTAACCCACACACACACCTGCTGCAGCTCAGGTAGCAGGTTAAAGAGCCTGTGACCAGAGTGTGCAGAAACACATCCCAAATATGAACAGATACTAGACTGAAGACAGGAGGAGGGAGGAGACAGAGACCCTGGGTCTTAGTGTGGAGACAGAGACTATGAAAAAACACAAAACTGTAAAGGAACACGACGGACTGACTGCCTTACTCGTCTTCCAGTGGACACTCTTTAAGTCTTGTAAAAAATATTTTTTTGAACTGAATGTTTGTTACTCCAGGAGCCGTTTGTGTTTATTTGCTGTTGTATGTAGGAAGTGACTCTGTAACAGACTGGTTTTAACTTAAAGTCATTTTTTATGTTTTTTTTTTACATCAGAGGTGTTTTGTATTAAACTTGCCTGCGTAAACCAGCGAGTTTGCCTCAATGTTTTCTTGGTCTCACTTTGAGTTTACCACGTAATGGTGACAAGAGATCATTGCTCAGGCACTCCACAGTGGAGATTAGAAGTCTGAGGTCTTCATAACATGGGACAGGTGAATTTATTGTAAATGTATGTACATTGGATTTGTTTTGTCTTTAGTCACCTTTATTTCATCATTTACTAAACTTTTTTTTTTTTTTATAGATACAAACAAGATAATAACTTGATTCGGAGACTTTGGGAGCTCCATAAAAATACATCTTTAGTCAAAATTTTTTTCTCGAATTAAATCCCATCCATCCATGTCCACCCAGGGCCGCTGAGGTTTTTAGTGTCTGTGTGGGCAGCATCATAAAGACCAAATATAAACCAGTTCAAAGACACTGCGTCCAACCACATCTACAGACAAATACAGTAGAGAAAGAGTATTCACTCTCTTTGGAAGTTTTCAGTTTTATTATTTTACAACAGTCAAAATAGATCTTATGTGGCAGATCAATTCAATGAGCTTTTGACACTTTTTATCAAAAAAAGACTATTTACATGTTAAATTAATTACAAATACAGAATAAAAAAAATTCATGCTTGTTTGCAGAAGTATTCGCTCCCTCCATGGGATGCTGAGTGAACAACCTTTTTCAAGTCATGAAGTTGCAAAGAGACCTGGACTCTCCAGGACATTAACGTTATTGTATTTCCTGTGCAGCTGTAGCTTTATGCTTGAAAACAGATCTCCCAGGTTACAGTTTTTTTTTGCTGATCGGATCAGGTTTTCCCACAAAGAGGTTCAGTAGGACACAAGACTCACCAGGAAACCTCCAAGGTACCACGAGGGGGTTTCAGTGTTGCTGGCTTCAAACTCCAAGTCTGAATTAATAAAACAGCTGCCGACTCATTTTCTTTTGAACGTCTTATTGATTAACCATCTTATTGTTTCAGACAAATTCATCGGACATCTCGTCTGTGAATTCACCGTGTTCCCAGATCTCAACCAGGTGAGTACAATGTTTTTAATGATTGATTAAATAAATGAAACTATGAAAATTAGACATAAGTTGTAATAAACCAGAATTTTCTTTTAAGTAGTTTCCAAATCTTTACCAAATATGACTAAAAGAATCTTTAGTCAGTATTTTTAACCCTCAAAGCACAACACTGTATGTGACTGTAAACACTCACAGGAAAGTTGAGTTTTGAAAATGTCTTGACTAAGACTGCAACTTACTATTATTTTCATTATTGATTTAATTTTCTTGATCGTTTAGTCAAAAGAAAAATGCCCTTCACAAGTGCTTGGAGCCCTAAGTGATGCCTTCACTTTGCCTGTCATGTCAATTTACTGTCTTATGATGCCATAATATGTAAAATATATATATATATTATAAAATGCCAATTAATTTTCTTTGCAGTCATAGTTTTGACTTTTCAAGTGAATCATGTCAGATGGAGGAAGTTCAGAGATCATAAAGTTGTCAAAACAAAATAAAACAACCAGACTAACAACCCGACCCCGGAATAAGCAGTTTAAAATGGTTGGTAACATCATTTATTACATTTGCAATAAATAAAAAATACACTAATACAGTAAAACCCATAAAAAAACTACACAACACAGAAGCATAAAGTGAAAGATGAAGCTCCTCGGCCAGCAGGAAGCTGAAGAAACAAAAACACCTCTCTCAATCATGATATAAATAAGTTGGCACTGCTCATCTGCAGGAAGTGGAGGAGTCTGGTGCCGCCTCTGCTGCAACCCCAACCCAGGAAGAAAAAGGTAAAACTCAATACCTGTCTGGTATAGTGTCAGTGTTGTGGAAAGTGCATTGAACAAAACTTTAAAATACAATCGTCACATAAAATGTTTCTCACCCAAACTTGAGTTCAGGCATCACAAAACTTAAACTCAATCTGACACAATCAGCTTTACTTTGAAAATCTGCTGCAGTGCGTTTGTTGATTTTCTGATGTAGTGAACTAAGTGAGTGTCCAGGTGTCGGACGACTGAATGAGCTCCAGAAAACACTTAAGGCTTTCTGTTAAATGTTCTCATGACGGCTGATTCAGCGTCACGTCTGCTCAGAAAAACTCAGAGATCACTGTCGGCACACACACAAAGCATCCACCTGTGAAGTGTAGTAGTTCAGAGGTCACATGCGGTGCGTTGCCGAGGGCGACGGGACCTCCTTGTCCTGGTGTTTCAGTAGAGGGTTCAGGTCCGCTTCCAGCTCCCTCTGCTTCTGTAATAAACCCTGTGAACACACAAACATCACTTTGTACTAGGGAAGCAAATTAAAGTAAATTCGTTAATTGATAGCCAGCCACAATAATGATCAATAGTTGGTTAATTATCAGTTTATGAAATATAATGTAATTTTCCATAATAAAACCATATTTTAACCACTGACTTCAGATGTTCACCACAAAATCAGAAACAGAATGAGATACAGAACACAACCATAACTGAGGAAAAAAAGAAGGAGATGCATTAGGGTCAAAAAACAGGAATACTGGAATACGAGTAAAATCATTCACTGGCATTGGTTGGCCGTCTAAAGGAAATCTGAGGCATTCTGATCATTTCCTTTGCTGTTATGTTTATGTTAAGTATATTTAAAGTATCAGGCTCGATATTGGTCAGGTTCTAGAGTAGTTTAGTATAGACATATGAATGTGACCTGGCCTGAATATGACACTTCAGACTGTGTGGATATGTGTATATATCTTTCTGTGGTTGTGTGGACAAATTTCAGGCATTTAGTCGTGACAGTTAAGGTAAGGCTGAGGGGAACGCATTATATCAACTATAGGAACACTGTTACCTGTCGTAGCTGAGCCAGGCCTCTCAGGATCTCCTGCTGTCGGTGTGTGTGTGTTTTATGAAGCAGCTCAGGGTGGAGAAGGGGGTCTTGGCGTGAGGGAGAAGGAGGAGACACTGAGGTCTGAGGAGGAGCTTCTGATAAGGAGAAAGTTAAAATATTTTTTTATATATATATATATTCACAAAACGTCAGTATATTAGGGCATAAAAGTCACAAAAAAGTCATTGGGCATAAAAAGTCACAAAAAAGTCATGGTATAGTAAGTCACAAAAAAGTCATAGTGTAGTAAGGCATAAAAAGTCACAAAAAAGTCATGGTATAGTAAGTCATAAAAACGTCATAGTACAGTAAGGCATAAAAAGTCATTAAAATGATATAGTATAGTAAGGCATAAAAAGTCAAAAACGTCATAGTATAGTAAGGCATAAAAAGTAACAAAAAAGTCATAGTATAGTAAGGCATAAAAAGTCAAAAACGTCATAGTATAGTAAGGCATAAAAAGTAACAAAAAAGTCATAGTATAGTAAGGCATAAAAAGTCACAGTATAGTAAGGCATAAAAAGTCATT